>NC_090931.1:948880923-949187073 GCF_040938575.1 Ambystoma mexicanum | reverse complement strand
TTTATCCGGCTCCCAGAAAAGGGTAATTACTGGGCCATTACGGCCTTGCCGGACCCGGTAATTGATCTTTTCTGGGCACCGCTAATAATTATTCCCCATTCACATTTGAGCCCCATAGGGCTCAATGGGAATGAGGAGGGTGGTACTAACGGTACCGTTATTAACGGTACCGTTGCTACCATCAAGTTCTGCTCACAGTGCCGGTACTGCCACCAGGTAAAACCTGGTGGCGGCAAGGGCACCCGCGAACAGAACTAATAGTGTGGTGGTACAGTATCAACAGTGCCAGTAGCGATACCTGCACCGTTGTTGCCTTACCACCATACGCGTAATGAGGTCCATTGTCTAGGACCTCTGCAAGGCTGAAGTTTCAGCTTGAAACACCCTCAATTGGACAAAAATACACTTCTTAACTGTACGGGGGTGCGAACAGTCTCCGCGGATACTCCCGACGTGCAGTGTGGGTGCAGTCACATGATGACGTCCCCACACGACCATGGATAGGACGGCTGTCCTGCGGACACCTATTGCACGCGAGACACTGTGCGCATGCATGCCAGTGTCTGTAGGACAGGGGTGGGGCCCCAAACTAATTAAAAGTGTCACACATGCCAGTAGACAGCTCTGGACAGGCACAGTGTTCGAGAGCACATCGAGATCAGATGCGCATGCATCAAGTTGTCTGCAGGACAGGGGTGGGGCCCCAGAACTAATTAAAAGTGTGATATGTGCGAGTGGACAGTTCTGAACAGGCACAGTGTTCAAGGGCAAATCGAGATCAGATGCGCATGTGTACAGGTGTCCACAGGATGGGGTGGGGTCGCCAAACTAATTAAATGTGCAACATGTGTGAGCAGACAGCTCCGGGCAGGCGCAATATTCGGGGGCACATCGAGATCAGATGCACATGCATCCAGGTGTCCGCAACACAGGGGTGGGGTCTCCAAACTAATTAAGAGTGCAACACGACTTTGCAGACATTTCCAGACAGGCGCAATGTTCGGGGGCACCTCCATTTTGGTTACGGACAGCTCGGACAGTCACACTGTCCATTATCTGTAAATGGGGCTATTAAAAAAAAAACACACATGCACCAACAGTACACACATACATATTTATTAAGACAAACAAATACAATTAGGAAAGAGGTGAGGTAGCAGAATGGAAAACATATGGGGGAATTGGGGTTTTCTACTGACTGTTCATGAGGGGAGGAAGGGATTGAGGTTTCATCGTAGAGTCTTTGATTTAAGGAATTTGATGGGATGATTGGTTAGGACAGGGTGAATGGGCACAGGTACAAGTGGGGCACTGGTATAAAATATTTTCTTTAACATGATTTAAAAGAAAATTCATTAACTGCACAAAATTATTATTTCATTCATCCAATTTTGCAGATAGGTTTAGTAGTTCATTTTCTGCATTTGGAGTTAGGGGCTGCCTGTGGCCATCTTCTTGGTCATTTAATAGTAATTCAGGCCCACTTTCTTCATTTGCACTATTTACTGTTGAAAAGAAAACCATGTTTTAGTGACATGACAAACAATGTACAATCACTTTTTCTGGTTTAAATGTTGTATTCTATACCATTAGAGTTGTTTCCATCACTCATTTTAGAATGAGGGAAATGTTCCTCCAACAACTACAGGGTGCTGACCCATTTCTATTTAAAGAAAACAATACTGCTATTTCTTACAAGTCATGTACATATAACAAACTGTAATGCTGCAGAAAGAAATATAGTGTACTTAGTACTTTCTGTAAGGGTTTCTTCTGAGTAGCTTGGAGCTGCTTGTGAGTGTGTACGCAAGGTTGCCCTGAGGTAATACTGTTAGATGTACAGTTCACATTTGTGCTTGGTGGATTCCATTATGTTGTGCAACCTATGAAAATGTACTTCTGGTTTCTTAAGTACAGAATTTGTACGCATATCTATTTTTTGGATGAGCTACATATATCTCTTGTTGTTTAAAGTACATGTGTTTGCCCATTGCAGGATACAACAATGTAAGGTAACCCCTGTGCTTTTGGGCAGTGTGAATGCTGTGTGCAGTCTGTGGACAGTCGCACAGTCCCCGAACTCTGTGGCAACCGTGATGGGGGCAGGTGGGTTAGTATGATGTAAGGGACATGTAGAAATATGAATGGTATCCTGCAAAAAACCCATGAAATTCAGTGAAAAAACATTGTTCTTCTTTGATCGCACTAAAAGCTGACTCTGAGGAGTTCACAAACAATGATAGATCATAGCAAGTGACCTGGAGCAACTTTGCATTTGCAATAGCTTGAACACCAGTGGCCATGAGAGAAGAAAAGAGTATCTGAGTCAATACTGCTCAGGAATGTCCATTAGAGCTTTTGAAGATGTCACCAAGATGTAATTAGACTGCTTGGTCTGTTTCAATGGTTCCTCTTCTTCATGGTCAGGCAAAGTCATTGATTTACCCATATATGATTGCACAGTAAACTCATCAGGCACAGGGGCCAAAGGGGGCACAGATGTGGCTTTGCACATTAGGCGGGTAAGTGTCAAATATTCCTGAGGAATAACAAGAACAGGCACATTCAAGCGTAGTGAGACTGAACACCCTTTGCCAGGCTAAAGGTAACTGTCTATACCCAGTGTCCACAAGACCCAATCACATCAATAAGTGCAGATGTACCGCCAGCCAGATCAGCAATGCAAAGCGTGTGGCAGCAGTCCCATTTAGTGCCAACAGGTCCCATGCCATCGCTCTTAAAAAGTACAGAGAGAAATGTGTAAGTAACTGGATTTTAACAGGTTTCTCTGGCACCTTGAGCCATGTCAGATATTTTAGATACTTTCTCCAGAGATTTCCACACTCTAGATTGGTATGTGCCACCCCTTCTTTCGAGAATCCCCTCATTTCTCCAGCTCTGCAACTTTTCACCCCTATTCCCATCGGTTATTTACTATGATGGATCCTTCCAAGCTCAACTGGACTCTTTGTGTGCAACTTATATTCTTCTGGTCTTTACGATCTATGATTGACCATTTCTCGTCAACAGGTAGGATAGACGTTGTAACCGATTGCCCTTGGAACTGCCCTCTGACCCTGAACAAGATTAGGTGCACTAGACACAGTACCTCTGCTAACTCTATCTCATAAGGAATAAATAATCTAGACATCAGACAAATGGGGGCTAAGAGAGCAGATATTACAAGATCTTACAGATTTCTCTCTCACCACTCTCCTCATGTAGTTATACCAAGTGTTATGCAAAGCCATGTGCATCTATTATCGGATCTGAATTTACATTGTCATCATTGCCCATGAGGTCAAAATAAACACTTCTTTGTGACCTGAATAATGCTTTATCAAATTCTAAAATACTAGGCAAGTTCAAAATATTTATATCCATATTGTCTGCCATGCCTGAAAACAATAACAAAGAAAACAATATAAAACATATAATCAATCATCCTAATATTGATTTTAAGTCCACATTTTCCTTTATATTAAACAATAACAGCCTCTACTTATTTTGTTTGCCCCCCTTTTCTACTGAAACAAACTACGAATCCTAAGGGCATACTTAACTTTGAGCCAGCTCCTGCTCCTGTGCCAGTGGAGGGGCACAAGTATCCCTTGATAAGCGCTAATATGAACCTTGCTCTTGCTGCCCTCTACCTTCACAGCAGACGGAATTGCAAAAATCCATTGGTGCGGCCCATGCAAACACCTTTTATTCCAGCGTCAAATGATGATTCGGATGAAAACCTGGTCCCCAGGGATCAATTGTGGCTGGTGTAGATTTCTGTATCACTTGCCATTTTCTCCTGTAGACTATTGGTGAGAGAACACAACCTGTGAAATGCAAGCCTGGCACTCTTGGTTAAAGCCCTAACGTATTCCCTAAACTCCTCACAATCTCTGCTGACTTGTGTGCATATGATGCTGTGCGTGCAGGTGAGAGTGGTGTGTGTAATCTGTGCCCTGTCACTATTTCATGTGGACTAAGGTGGTGGTCCTTCATGGCTGATTTCTCAAATAAAACAGGACAAGTAGTAAGCACTGAAACAAGTTCTTATATAAATAACTTCATATTTGCAACAACCATGTTTTAGGAACTCCATTTAGATGCTCTATAATCCTGTTGGCCTAAGGGTGGTACACTGAACACAACCTGTGCTTGATCCCCAAGAGTGAAGTAATTTCTGAAACAAGGCGTTAAAGAAG
This sequence comes from Ambystoma mexicanum, assembly GCF_040938575.1. Lineage (NCBI taxonomy): Eukaryota > Metazoa > Chordata > Amphibia > Caudata > Ambystomatidae > Ambystoma > Ambystoma mexicanum. The sequence continues at coordinate 949,182,871 of NC_090931.1, read as the reverse complement.
TGGATCATATTGTTAGACTTCAGGTCCTGAGAAATACCCCACTGTGGAAACACCTCCCTGATCAAAAATGTTTCAGCAGTCTTAGCATCAGGGTTTTCACAGGGACCAACCTCAAACCATCGGGAAAAAGGCCAAACTACAGCAATCAGGTATCAAAAATTGTTAAATCTATTAATCGTTTCTATAAAATCAATATGCAGCTACCGAAAAGGCACAGAAGACAAGGGCAAAACCTCTTGTAGCGTCTTAATGGTGTTTTCAGGATTAAATTCCATGCAGACTATACAATTCCCTACAAATCTGTCTGTTTTAGAGGTTTGGTATGAACCCTTCCTCCTGGAGCTCTGCTGCAATTTGTCACTGAGAAGTATGTGGCAGGTAGGTAAGAAGCAGTTCTAGAGGAATTACTACCTCCGCTGTAAGCTTCTGTCTCCACGAAAAAATCCATCGGGGAGAGGGCACATGCCCTCTTTGCCCAGAGCTCCTTCTCATCTTTAAGTGCTCTCTCTTTCATATACACAGTCAGAAAGGGACCGCAGTGTATGGGCTGGCAGCTGTACCTGCTGGGACACAGTTTCCATTTTCTGGGAATCTGTAAATAGTAACTGCTCTATCTGCTGCATAATTTCTAAGCGCTATTGGGTCAGTACGGTTAGTATGCACAGTACATTTAAATATTCCTACAAGTGTGTACAGTGTTAGTGCATCAATTACTCTGGATAACAGTGAAGCATGCTTGTCACGCACGGCGGTCGCTGGCAGTGGTGGAGACGCTGGTGCTGGAACGGCCATTGAGTGAGCCGTTACGCCGCTGTGCGTTATCAGCAGCGGTCTAGCTTTCCGCCTTCTGACCAGTGGCGTCCTTTATTACGAGCGCCAACCTGGAAGCCCGCGCGTTGCAACCTATTCCCGTTAGGCTTCCGGGTTGGTACGCTCCAGTCCTTTCTTCAGTGCCCTGCCATTCTCTTCCTTCTCCAGTGATTTTGGCCGTTCCGCCTTGCCTTCCCGGCTTCTCTCGTTCCTCTCAGACTTCCCTCTCCCATTTCAGTCCTCCTGTTTTCGCTACTTTAGGCTCTCACCTTTTTCCTTTCTTTTCCTCGCCGTTTACTTCTCGCCTCCCCCCTCCTACTCCCTCTGTGGAGGTTTGTTCTTTCGGTCTATTCCAAATCTTTCCGACCTGGTATCCTGTCGGTATCCTGTCACCATACCCAACAAGGAAGGGGTTTTTTGTGCCTGTTGGCTTTTTCCCCTTCATCGGTCTGCCCCGGTTCGGGGGCCCCCCTAGGCCCCGAGTTAGAGGGGCAGGGTGGCTTCCTCTCGAGGCAGACCCCATCGGCATACCAGGAAAGAGACCTTGAGGATTCGGAGATTTGGACTCCAAGCAGAAGAGGGGACTGCAGGTGAGCAGGAGGGCTTATGGGACACTTGGGAAAGCGGTGTGGAGCCGACCAGGGAGCGATTGTGACAGTTTGCAACGCCTAGAAAAAAGTATGGCCACCCCCGAACAAATACAAGAATTAGTGGCCGGGGTCCAGGCCATGAACGTTGAATTGCAGAACGTGAAGGCAGATAACGCAGTCCTGAGGCAGATGATCTCTAATCGGGAAGCTAGAGATTACGACTTACCTCCTATGGCCTTATCTGCAGGCAAATATGAGGGCACCCCGAAGCGCTTAAAAGAATTCTTGGAAGCCTGCTCCATTTATTTTGCCTTTAGACCTCTGATGTTCTCTAATGATCACGCCAAGGTGGGGTACATGATATCTAACATGATAGGAAATGCCTTAGCTTGGGCCACCCCCCTAGTGACCAACAATAACCCTATTATCAGAGATTATGGTTTTTTTTTGGCCTTACTGCGCCAGACTTTTGAACAACCCGAGATCACACATGTGGCTGCAGAAGAACTCTTGGATGTGCAACAGGGTTCCAGTGACCTGCTGACATACATCTCCACCTTTAAACGTTTGGCCTCAGAGGCAGGTTGGCCAGAAAGGGCCCAGTATACGATTTTCCGTCGTGGATTGAAAGAGGAGATAAAGGATGAGCTGGCCTGGATAGCCCGTCCTACTACTCTGTCGGACTTATTCTCCATCGTAACACAGATTGACTACCGCCTCAGTGAACGCAAGGCTGAAAGGAAGAAGCAGAAAGCATCTGCCGCCCCTCTGCCAAGTGCCTACCCTATGCCCTCCCTGTCTCACTCCAGTAATAAGGAGGAACCGATGCAAGTTGGGTCTGCACGATCCCCCTTGACACCTGAAGAGAGAAGACTTCGGAGGGATGCAGGCCTCTGCATGTATTGTGGATCCGGTACCCACTTGCTTCGGAACTGTCATGAAGTCCCGCCTAGACGCCCGGGAAACGAACGACCTCGGAACTAAAGGGGACGAGTAACCGAGATCAGACCGCAAGTCCCTATGTTACAGTGACTGTAGCTTCTCATCCAACCACCATGGACTCCCGCCTTATGGCTGTTCCCATCCAGTTGGAAACCCCGACAGAAGTCCTTACCACCATGGCTCTACTGGATTGTGGCGCCGCCGGAGTATTTATGGATACCGAGTGGGCGCACAAACAAGGTCTCCCTCTGTTGAAACGGGAAGAAGTCCAGAAGGTGGAAGGAGTTGATGGTTCTCCGCTTTCATCGGGCTTGTCACCCATTCCACTGTATCCTTGAAGGCCTGCATTCTCCAGCATTCGGAACGGATACAATTTGATCTAATTCGAGCAGCCCATTTTCCCGTAATCCTCGGAATTCCCTGGCTGAGGAGGCATAACCCGCTCATCGATTGGGCACAGAACACCCTGGCCTTTACCTCCTCATATTGTAAACAAAACTGTTTACTACAGGTCTCAGAAGAACTGGTACAAGTCCTTACCCCCCAACAAGAAGGAGTAAATGAAATATGTAAGATTCCCCCAGAATTGGCTAAATTCAAGGAGGTTTTCAAAGACAATTCTGTCTTGGATCTCCCTCCGCATAGGCCGGAAGACTGTGCCATCGAGCTGGTGCCAGATGCCCTGGTTCCGTTTAGTCGCATGTTTTCCTTGTCTCTATTGGAGAAGAGGGCGCTTCGCAATTACTTGGACTCCCATCTGACCAATGGCCTCATTCGTCCCTCCAAATCACCGGCTGGAGCCTCTTTTTTCTTCATTCCTAAGAGGGATTCCTCTGAGTTAAGACCATGCATTGACTATCGGGGTCTCAACAAGGTCACAGTCCGCGACCGTTATCCTATGCCTTTGATAGCAGACATACTGGAAGCAGTCCAGGGTTCAACCGTCTTCTCTAAATTAGACCTCCGGAGTGCCTACCACCTTCTCCGGATAAGAGACGGGGATGAATGGAAGAAGGCCTTTCGGACACCGTTTGGCCTTTTTGAGTATCAAGTGATGCCATTTGGCTTGGTTAACGCTCCGGCCATATTCCAGCGTTTCATGGATCACCTGTTTTCTGACTTATTATACCTCTGTGTCATAGTATACCTCGATGACATCTTGGTTTTTTCAAAATCTTCCTCCAAACATACATCGCATCTTCAGACAGTCGTACATCGGCTACAGTCTCAACACCTATTAGTTAAACCTGAGAAGTGCCTATTTAATATGTCTTCCGTTCCTTATTTGGGGTATATCTTATCCCAGGAAGGCATAACCATGGATCCAAGGAAAGTGTCTGCCATCCTAGACTGGCCCCCACCCACTTCTTTGAAAGAAGTCCAACGGTTCCTGGGACTAGCCAACTTCTATAGGAAATTCATCGGACATTTTTCACAGATAGTGCTGCCCATTACCTCATTACTTAAGAAAGATGCCAAGCCGTTTCACTGGTCTGAACCAGCTGATCAAGCCTTTAATCATTTAAAGAGGAGATTCTGTTCCGCTCCCATTCTATCTCAACCCGATCAGAACCAGCCCTTTATAGTAGAGGCTGAGGCCTCCGCTAACGCATTGGGAGCAGTACTTCTTCAACTCAAGGAGGGACAGGAACATCCTGTTGCATATCTTTCTAAGACTCTTTCCACAAGTCAACAGAACTACTCCGTAATCGAAAAGGAACTTCTGGCTCTTAAGGTGGCTTGTGAAGAGTGGAGACACCTGCTTCAAGGCGGAGCACATCCATTTACTTTACGTACTGATCATAAAAACTTGAGGATTCTCAGAAATATGGAATGTGTCAACTCAAGGCAGGTTCGCTGGGCGCAATTCTTCAGCCAGTATGACTTTGCTATAACCTACATTCCAGGCACCCAAAACAGCTTGGCGGACGCCCTGTCTAGGTGTCAGACTTCCGAATCCCACTCTCCTTCATTTAGTCACCCTATGTTTCCCCGGAACAGAATAGTGGGGATAGTCTCTTCGTTTCTTCAAGAGGTTAAGATGGCAACCCAACCCAATTTGGCAACCACTGTGCCGGGTGACTTACATCCTCAACTTCGTTGGTCTAAAGGTCTTTTACTGGTGGGACAGCGTTTGTACATTCCCTCTAGTTCTTTACAACTTAAGGTTCTGGAATGGTGTCACAACCATGTTACCGCCGGACATAGGGGTGTCCGAGGTACATTAGAGTTAATCTCTCGCTCTTTTTTTTGGCCTTCACTTTCTCTCGACGTAAAGCAACACTGTAGATCGTGTATGGTTTGCGCCCAGAATAAGAACTCCACCCACAAACCCTATGGGTTGCTGATGCAACCGGACTTGCCAAGCCGACCATGGTCCCAAATATCCACCGACTTTATAGTAGACCTGCCCCAATCCCAGGGTTCAACCTGTCTCATGGTTACCATTGATACCTTCACCAAGCTGGCCCATTTCACAGCGCTGCAAGGAGTGCCGTCTGCCACTGAGATGGCCAAAGTTTTCCTTAGGGACATCTTTAGGCTCCACGGTCTGCCTGATAAGATCATTTCTGACCGGGGTAGTCAGTATACCTCTCGATTTTGGGGCGCCCTATGTCAACGATTAGGTATAAAGAGGGCCTTGTCATCAGGCTTCCATCCTCAGACTAATGGTGAGACAAAACGCCTCAATCCCTCCCTTGAGCAATACCTCCGATGCTATGTCAATAAGAATCAGGACAATTGGGTGGGCCTTTTGCCCACCGCAGAATTCGTATATAACAACGCTGTACACTCGGCAACGGGACTCAGCCCTTTTTTTTGTTCCTATGGTTTCCACCCTCGCAGTATTCTTCCGGTTTTTTCCTCACCCACTAATATACCCACCATTGAATCCACCTTAGATCAAATAACCACAGCCCACACTACCGCCCAACGAAGTTTAGTATCTGCCAGACGCAGGTATAAGGATTTGTCTGATCGAGGTCGTTTACCAGGTCCCGATTGGCAGGAGGGCGATCGGGTCTGGTTATCTACTAAATACTTGCCTAGATGGGTACACCCGACCAAACTAACCCCCCGGTTTATCGGACCCTTCAGAATAATGAAGAGAATTATCCCAGTGGCGTACAAATTACGACTCCCCAAGTTCATGTCTCGTGTACACCTGGTCTTTCACTCCTCCCTTCTCCGTCCAGTTGATCCAGGCACCCCTGTTAGAAAGACCACAGGGATATTGCGTAATCCCAAGTCTATACCAGAAGAATACGAGGTATCTGCCATCTTAGATTCCAGATATCGCAGGGGCAGATTGGAATATCTTGTGTCTTGGAAGAACTATCCAAGTTCCGAGGATTCTTGGGAACCCAGGTCGTATGTACATGCTCCTCAACTGGTCAAGCGTTTTCACCGGACACATCCGGGAAAACCCGGAGGGTTCGGATCTGGAGGGTGGCATACTGTCACGCACGGCGGTCGCTGGCAGTGGTGGAGACGCTGGCGCTGGAGCGGCCATTGAGTAAGCCGTTACGCCGCTGTGCGTTATCAGCAGCGGTCTAGCTTTCCGCCTTCTGACCAGCGGCGTCCTTTATTACGAGCGCCAACCCGGAAGCCCGCGCGTTGCAACCTATTCGCGTTAGGCTTCCGGGTTGGTACGCTCCAGTCCTTTCTTCAGTGCCCTGCCATTCTCTTCCTTCTCCAATGATTTTGGCCGTTCCGCCTTGCCTTCCCGGCTTCTCTCGTTCCTCTCAGACTTCCCTCTCCCATTTCAGTCCTCCTGTTTTCGCTACTTTAGGCTCTCACCTTTTTCCTTTCTTTTCCTCTCCGTTTACTTCTCGCCTCCCCCCTCCTACTCCCTCTGTGGAGGTTTGTTCTTTCGGTCTATTCCAAATCTTTCCGACCTGGTATCCTGTCGGTATCCTGTCACCATACCCAACAAGGAAGGGGTTTTTTGTGCCTGTTGGCTTTTTCCCCTTCATCGGTCTGCCCCGGTTCGGGGGCCCCCCTAGGCCCGAGTTAGAGGGGCAGGGTGGCTTCCTCTCGAGGCAGACCCCATCGGCATACCAGGGAAGAGACCTTGAGGATTCGGAGATTTGGACTAAAAGCAGAAGAGGGGACTGCAGGTGAGCAGGAGGGCCTATGGGACACTTGGGAAAGCGGTGTGGAGCCGACTGAACCAGGGAGCGATTGTGACAATGCTAGACAGGGGTCCCGTCAGATCTCCTAAACCCACTCCTCTGCCATCTTGACAAGCCTGAATGTACTTCAACAATGCGATAATGGTCTCATAAATCCATCTTCAAAAGCTCTAATGGACATTTCTGAGCAGTATTGACTGTTCAGCTCGACACAGGTGTTCTTTTCTTCTCTCATGGCAATTGGTTTTCAAGCTATCGCAAATGTAAAGTTGCTCCAGGTCACTTGCTATGAACTTTTATTGTTTGTGAACTCCTCAGGGTCAGCTTTTAGTGCGATCAAAGAAGAACTCCAGGCTTTGCGGCTCATAGCCTTAACAGCCATGGAGGAGGCGTGTGTCGAATAATTGGGAGTTCATGTTGTATTTTTGCAGAATGGAACTTTGACTCAAGACATTTGTCTCATTGCACAAGCATAGGGTGGTCATGGAGAAAGAAGCAGGAATTGCAAATGACTCTTCGCTGGACTCTCCTTTTTCTTCTTGGATGAGCTCAGCTGTCAAGATCTTAATGCCCATTTCCCATTTTTGTATTTTTCCTTATTGTCTTTTGTTCTTGTCAGATGCTCTTGTGATGCTGTTCTACCAAAAGAAGCTGCAATGATGACCGTGACCCTGTCCAAGGCTAGAACCACTACCATTTCATATCACATCGGTACTCAGACTGAAGCTGTCTTGTGTCCTCCACCAAATTGGGTTGATTGTGGGGAGCAGCGGGTAGATTGCAGAAATTGTGGGGGGACCAGTTGCTTACATTCTTTTTAGTGAATTGTTTTATAATAGATTTGATTTGGATTTTAAAATCGTTTTGTAGTATTGACTGTGTACTACTGCCACATTCTTAAATAATTAAGTTGTGCCCTCTTGTGTATGCCATATGCATCATGTTGCTGCATTGACAGTTTTTTACTATCCTGGTGCAATTAAAAACAGGGCTTAGAATATCTGCACGCACCAGGAACTGCGAAAACTACATTACCCAGCACATCTTGTAGTTCTTGGGACTACTTTTTTTGTAACTCAGAACGAACGCGCCGACGCGAACACGGTAAGCCGTTCTGTGCCGGTCTGTGCCGGTCCGTGCAGGGCTGGAGGTAGCTGGAGCTCCTCACACTGACCATGGGCATTGTGGAGTATTAGCTGCTATCAAGGCGGCCAGAGGTGTTTTCCCTAAACATTGTAATAGCCTGCATTCAACATACCGCTCAGATTTGGTATCAAAACATACTAATTTTACTAAAAAGCCTAGCACGGAGGCAGAATCAATAATATGTGCAATTAAATGTTTGAATACCGAGCTGAATGTCGATATATTTCCAGATAGGCCCACATGCATAGAAACACCAACTGCTAATGTAAACAAACAGATTGATACTAAATTAATAGTATATACTGAAGAGAAAGATTTAACTAAGAAATACTACCCCAAATTGATAAACGAATTAGCTATAACTGCTACCCACATCACTGCAATTAAGGCTGCATCTAATGAGCATAACTTGAGTACTGTCTACAGAACCATGAGAAACCCAGAAATACTTAAAACAGACCTTCTTGTACCTGCTAATAGTCCACCTAACTTGGTTGACTGCAGCACTAACATAAAAAGCATAAAGAATGTAGTAACCCAAATAGGACCCTCTACACCCAACTCTAATATCAAATGTATTCTTCTCAACAGTAGGTCTCTCGTGAAACATGCCACAGAGGTGGCCACGTATATAGAGGAGAACAATATAGACGTCTGCACACTCTCTGAAACCTGGGCATATACGGCTGCAGCCCCCTCACTAAATATGGCCATTCCAATTGGATACGGCATGCTCAGATGCGAGAGAAAGGAAGGCAACGTTGGAGGTGTAGCCATCATTCACAGGCTATCTCTCTCAGTCTGGGAAACCAATGGATATATTATGGATGGAATTGAATCATTGTGTGTCAAGATCAGTATGAATGCAGAAGCCACATTGAATGTGCTTATAATTTATAGACCTCCAACTTCACCTGGGGACTTTACAGCCAATCTTTCGAGCTTCCTACCATTGTCCCTGAAACCCAACTCTTAATTACATGATTATGGGGGATATTAACCTAAGGTTAGATCACACGGATGATCCCATTGCACATTAATTAGGCTTTCAACAACTCATTCATAATCCGACTCACATTTTAGGGCGCATTCTTTATTGGATTGCCTGTCATAAAGCGAAAACTAGTGATGCAGTATTCCCCATGTCCCTGGTCTGATCACTCTCTGTGGAATTCATCGTAATTTCTAGCTTCATTGATAAAAATAAACCTAACGAGGATAAATAATTCTCTGCCCGTAACCTAAAAAACATTACAGCTGCCAAGCTTGGCCCCCTACTTATATCACTAAGCAAGCTCTCTAAAAAGGACACTCCCGAAGCATTGGCCAAAGCCATTTCAGATAACTTGTGTACAGCCGCTAATATTTTAGTGCCACCAAAAACTAAAAAAACGGAAGGAAGGACTGAAACGCAATTTATGGTTCTCCCCTGAACTCCAAAGTTTAGAATCACATACTCTTAAACGCTTTCACATCTGGAAATCCAGGTGAACCCAAGATTCACAAATAGATTATAAAACAGCAGCTAAAAAATACAGAGTTTCCATTATTGAGGAAAAAAAAGGTTCCTTTAACAATAGAATAACACAGGCCCAATCAGATTCTAAAGAACTTTTTAAAATATTGAAGGTTCAGGAATGCACCAGTTGCATGAATGAAGACCTAGTTAACAAGGACAGTGCCTGATGTAATACCTTGCAAAAAGCTATGCAAGACAAACTCAATAATATCCTTAAGGACATAGCTATTAAACAACTCAACCTATATGGTAAGGCCATAGGAATCCAGGAGCCCTATATAAGATGCCCTGACATCCCCGTCTTCGATACTTCACCAATCACCACATCTGAATTGGCTAACTTAATTAATCACCTCAAAACTACTAAATGAAAAAATGACATGCATACAGCCATGATGATTAAAACATGCCCACCCACATTGCTTAATGCGATTTGCACGTTTATTAATGCTTCCTTGGTTACCAGGACTGTCCCTCAGGAATTGAAGGATGCCTGGGTTATGCTGATTCTGAAATAACCTGGCCTTGATGTGAGTCTCACAAAGAATTATAGGCCTATTACCAACACCAGCTTTCTCTTAGAAATTATGGGTCGTGTAGCCTATGAACAAATAGCCAAGCACCTTGAAAAATATTCAGTCCTACATGACCATCAGTCGGGCTTTCCGGTGGGCTTCGGCACAGAGACAGCCCTCTTAGAACTTAAATCTAAGTTCCTAGCGCATCTGGACAAACAGGAAGCCTCCCTGCTGATGCTACTCGACCTCTCGGCTGCCTTCGACCTGGTGGACCATTCCATCATGTCCACCAGGCTAAGGGAAGTAGCTAACTTGTCTCACCTATCGGTGCACTGGATCTCTTCCTTTCTTAGAAACAGAGAAAGCAGGGTATTCTTTAAAGAAGCTGAATCAGCTCCCATCAACGTTGCCATGGATGTACCACAGGTGCTTGTACATCGCCATGTTTTTGCCATGGGTGTACCATAGGTGCTTGTACATCGCCATGTTTATATAACATATTTACAGCTCCCTTATTTGCCATGCTGACTCATGAGGGGGTGATATTTATGAACTGTGCTGATGACACACAATGTCTCATCCGATTAACAGGCAACTATGATGCAGACACTCTCCTGATCAATAAGATCTATTCCCTAGTGGAGTCTTGGATGATCTCTAATAAGTTAACACTTCATAGAGATAAAACAGAATTATTGGTCATCGGCTCCCCTCATACTTTACAGAAATTAGGCTCCAACTATGAGAACTTTGCATTAGGAGTTATAAAAATCGCCCCTCTAAAAAAAGTCAAAACTTTGGGTGTAGTATTTGATCAGCACCTCACCATGAAACCACATGTAAGCAGCCTGAAATCATCATGTGCCTACTACATAAAGTTATTGCCCATCTTAGACCATTCATATCGCAAAGGAACGCAGTAACAATTGCGCGAGCGATCATAGGCACAAAAATTGATTATTGCTCTAGCCTTTTGATAGGCATTGATAAAACCACATGCAATAAACGGCAAGTAGTCCACAATGGTGTGGTTAGAGTGGTAAAGAGGCTTGACCGGAGAGATCATGTCACTGATGCAAGCACCCCTTTCAAATTTTAATTTATTTTTATTCTTCTCCAGTCAGCACTTTTTTTCTCATTATAAACTCTTTACTTTGCCTATTTAGGTCTCACTCCCCGAAACTCCTCGAGCCTCCCGCTCAGGCCGAATCACATTGACAGCCTCTGCAGTGGGTCTGCGGGGAACACTCTTATGCTTTTCTTTCCACCAGCCAAGGCTGGAAGCTAACAACCAAACAGGGGGTGCATCTAGTTATCTGACTGTGCTACCCCCGCCGTGCTATTTAGGGGGCTATTTACTCATGGCCACTGGTGTCCTCCACCAGGAGGTTAGTAGTGGCACTGCTCAGTTGCCTGTGTAACCCCCACAGCAAAAAAGGGGTTTTGCCCCTTTGCCACCCCCACCAATGTAAAAACATTTTTTTTAATACATTTTTTTATTCACATCCTTGTTATCTTAGGGCATCTTCTTAATTCAATAAAAAGAGGTCCAACCCAATTTCTGACAGGTGAATCTCGTCCTTCTTGTAAGGTGTAGGGTGGACCGGCAAACATAAGGACATTTAATTATCTGCCTGCCAGATTTAAGGGTAGTGGGTCAGAATAAAATACTGGAGGACAACAACCAGTCTTGGTGCTGCAAGCAGTTAAGCCATGTAGCTGTAACCTGGAAGGTGCGAGCCCCATACTGAGATGGCAGTATTCTGGAGTTGTGATATTTTTTTACCACATGGCATGAGAACAACATACAGTTAACAGTATTTCAAATTCTCTTTTTCTTTTTTAATGGGCAAATATGGGACATGCAAAGTGCGTAAGGGATAGAAGAGTGGGGACAACTGAGACTAGGCAGCGTCAAAAGACAAAGAAGGGAGGTTGGTGCTATAATTGATAACTGATAGATTTGGAATTCCCCTTGACAGACACCAGAGTGTGTGACAGGAGGGTGTCAAGGGTACTTGGTTATTCCTATGGAACACAGTCAGCTGAAGATAGCAGAGGCAAATGGTGAGAAAGAAGTGCCAAAGTAGAGACAACAGACAAGCGCTAGAGGAAGAAAGCTGTTCATGGCCTCAACGGCAGAGACTGATGAATTAGTGGCGAGATTCAGGCAGCTTGCACTGGGTGGCAGAAGAAGAGATGACAGTAATGCTGGAGTGGCTCTGGGGGATAGCGAGGAGGCCACCACAAGTAGCAGGAAGATAACATGGGTGATTGGTCACTCATTCCTAGCGAGAGCAGTAGAATCGGTAAACTCCAGAAAGATCAGAAGAAAGAGGGCCTTTAAGAAGACCGCCATTCAATGGTTTGGTAAGCGAGAGATGAGAGATGAGATGGGCCGAACCTAAGAGCATGATGAAGAGATTGACTGTGAAGGAAGCCCCTCCTGACATGGTGGTTATCCATCTAGGTGGGTAATACCTGGCTCAGATGGGCAGGGGGCAACTGCTAAAGGAAATGTGCCTCACGTTTTTGGTCCTCGAGCAAGGACCTGGGGGGCTTCTGAATTGATCTGGTCTGAGATGATACCTAGGTTCTCTTGGTGAGGGGCAAAATGGAATAGAGCATTGGAAAAGTCAAGAAGGAAATTGAACATGGCCATAGCAAAATGTTACAGGGCGGCTGGCTCAAAATTTTGCAGGGGGGCTGGCTTTTCAATGATTAGACATGGGCTGATAAACCTAGGAGTGCCTAGTTACTACAAGAAGGACGAGATTCACCTGTCAGAAATTGGGTTGGACCTCTTTTTATTGAATTAAGAAGATGCCCTAAGATAACAAGGATGTGAATAAAAAAATGTATTAAAAAAAATGTTTTTACATTGGTGGGGGTGACAAAGGGGCAAAACCCCCTTTTTGCTGTGGGGGTTACACAGGCAATTGAGCAGTGCCACTACTACCCTCTTGGTGGAGGACACCAGTGACCATGAGTAAATAACCCCCTAAATAGCACGGCAGGGGGTAGCACGGTCAGATAACGAGGTGCACCCCCTGTTTGGTTGTTAGCTTCCAGCCTTGGCTGGTGGAAAGAAAAGCATAAGAGTGTTCCCCGCAGACCCACTGCAGAGGCTGTCAATGTGATTCGGCTGGAGCGGGAGGCTCGAGGAGTTTCGGGGAGTGAGACCTAAATAGGCAAAGTAAAGAGTTTATAATGAGAAAAAAAATGCTGACTGGAGATGAATAAAAAGAAATTAAAAGTTGAAAGGGGTGCTGATGAAGAGAAAGACTATCAGGCCGATTCATGGAATAATTAGCGCGGCGCAAGTGGCCAAAAACGTGCGATTCGCAGTGGAATAGCGAAAATCGCAGTGCAAGTGCGAAAATCGCACGAAAAGCAGCGCACATCGATTCATGGAAGGCCGTGTGCGAGAAAACCATCGGATGTGCGCTAAAAAAGTATGCGGCGCACTTTGGCGCACAGGCCATCTAACGGCGTGCGCCAGGTCACAGCGAAAATCGCACAGGCCACAGCGAAAATCGCACATAGCGCAGCGCACACAACAAAAGTAGGCGGAACACGGGGCGTAACACTCGGAATGGGGAACAACTTGCCAAAATGTGGGCGTCACGGGGGAAGTAAAGGGTGCAAGTGCGCGGAACGCCCACACGCTTGCCTACAACCCATATTCATGGAATCGAATAGGTCAAAAAAGCGCACGGTCAAACCAGCGCACAGGCACAAACACGACCGCCACAAGAAAGCAGGCGGTAGCGTCTCTGCGCCTGTAATAAATGTGCGCCAAAAGGTGCGCCAACAAATAGCACCAATATACAGCCATGATGAATGTCCTATACTGTGGCCCTCCAGGACAAATGACGTGCAAAGGGGTACCCACAAACACGGACACCCGCTGACTGAAAAATAACGTGTGCGTGTATTCCGGGGTGCGTGGAAAGTCTCACACGCGATTTGGCAGGGTACGTGGATTTCAGGGGTGCGCGGGAAGTTCCACACGCGATTTGGCCGGGTACGTGCACGGGAATTTCCACACGCGATTTGTCTGGGTACGTGGATCTCAGGGGTGCGCGGGAAGTCACACACGCGATTTGGCAGGGTACGTGGATTTCAGGGGTGCGCGGGAAGTTCCACACGCGATTTGGCCGGGTACGTGCGCGGGAATTTCCACACGCGATTTGTCTGGGTACGTGGATCTCAGGGGTGCGCGGGAAGTCTCACACGCGATTTGGCAGGGTACGTGGATTTCAGGGGTGCGCGGGAAGTTCCACACGCGATTTGGCCGGGTACGTGCGCGGGAATTTCCACACGCGATTTGTCTGGGTACGTGGATCTCAGGGGTGCGCGGGAAGTCTCACACGCGATTTGGCAGGGTACGTGGATTTCAGGGGTGCGCGGGCAGTTCCACACGCGATTTGGCCGGGTAAGTGCACGGGAATTTCCACACGCAATTTGTCTGGGTACATGGATCTCAGGGGTGCGCGGGAAGTCTCACACGCGATTTGGCAGGGTACGTGGATTTCAGGGGTGCGCGGGAAGTTCCACACGCGATTTGGCCGGGTACGTGCGCGGGAATTTCCACACGCGATTTGTCTGGGTACGTGGATCTCAGGGGTGCGCGGGAAGTCTCACACGCGATTTGGCAGGGTACGTGGATTTCAGGGGTGCGCGGGAAGTTCCACACGTGATTTAGCCGGGTACGTGCGTGGGAATTTCCACACGCGATTTGTCTGGGTACGTGGATCTCAGGGGTGCGCGGGAAGTCTTACACGCAATTTGGCAGGGTATGTGGATTTCAGGGGTGCGCGGGAAGTACCACACGCGATTTGGCCGGGTACGTGCGCGGGAATTTCCACACGTGACTTGGCTGGGTACGTGGATCTCAGGGGTGCGCGGGAAGTCCCACACGCGATTTGGCAGGGTACATGCGCGTGAATTTCCACACGCAATTTGGCTGGGTACGTGTATGACAGGGGTACGCGGGAAATTCTACACGCGATTTGGCTGTGTGCTCCCAGGTATTCCCTGTACACCCTCCACGGCCCCTGCATGCAGCCGACACCACAGGGGACTACCCTGCACACCTGCTCATGTCACCCAGCACCCCCACCCCCTAGCAGTGCAGGGGCAGCCTCCACCAGGCCCCCACTCATGTCTCCCACCACCCCCACCCCCCAGCCACCAGGGGCAGCCTCCACCAGGCCCCCACTCATGTCTCCCACCACCCCCACCCCCCAGCATCCAGGGGCACCCTCCACCAGGCCCCCACCCATGTCTCCCACCACCCCCACCCTCCACCCACCACGGGCAGCCTCCGCCAGGCCCCCACTCATGTCTCCCACCCACCCCCACCACCCCAGCAGTGTGGGGCACCCTCCACCAGGCTCCCACCCAAGTCTACCACCACCCCCACCCCCCAGCCACCATGGGCAGCCCCCACCAGGCCCCCACTCATGTCCAACTGATGTCTCCCACCACCCCCACCCCCCAGCATCCAGGGGCACCCTCCACCAGGCCCCCACTCATGTCTCCCACCACCCCCACCGCCCAGCATCCAGGGGCACCCTCCACCAGGCACCCACTCATGTCCCCCTGCACCCCCACCCCCCAGCAGTGCAGGGGCACCCTCCACCAGGCCCCCACTCATGTCTCCCACCACCCCCACCCCCCAGCATCCAGGGGCACCCTCCACCAGGCCCCCACTCATTTCTCCCACCACCCACACCCCCCAGCATCCAGGGGCACCCTCCACCAGGCCCCCACTCATGTCTCCCACCCACCCCCACCCCCCCAGCAGTGTGGGGCACCCTCCACCAGGCTCCCACCCATGTCTACCACCACCCCCACCCCCCAGCCACCATGGGCAGCCCCCACCAGGCCCCCACTCATGTCCAACTCATGTCTCCCACCACCCCCAACCCCCAGCAGTGCAAGGGCACCCTCCACCAGGACCCCACTCATGTCCCCCTGCACCCCCACCCCCCAGCATCCAGGGGCACCCTCCACCAGGCCCCCACTCATGTCTCCCACCACCCCCACCCCCCAGCATCCAGGGGCACCATCCACCAGGCCCCCACTCATGTCCCCCTGCAGCCCCACCCCCCAGCATCCAGGGGCACCCTCCACCAGGCCCCCACTCATGTCCCCCTGCACCCCCACCCCCCAGCAGTGCAGGGGCACCCTCCACCAGGCTCCCACCCGTGTCTACCACCCCCCCACCCCCCAGCCACCATGGGCAGCCCCCGCCAGGCCCCCACTCATGTCTCCCACCACCCCCACCCCCCAGCAGTGTGGGGCACCCTCCACCAGGCCCCCACTCATGTCTCCCACCACCCCCACCCCCAGCATCCACGGGCACCCGCCACCAGGCCCCCACTCATGTCTCCCACCCACCCCCACCCTCCCCAGCGGTGTGGGGCACCCTCCACCAGGCTCCCACCCATGTCTACCACCACCCCCACCCCCCAGCCACCATGGGCAGCCCCCACCAGGCCCCCACTCATGTACAACTCATGTCTCCGACCACCCCCACCCCCCAGCAGTGCAGGGGCACCCTCCACCAGGCTCCCACCCATGTATACCACCACCCCCACCCCCTAACCACCATGGGCAGCCCCCACCAGGCCCCCCCTCATGTCCAACTCATGTCTCCCACCACCCCCACCCCCCAGCAGTGCAGGGGCACCCTCCACCAGGCCCCCACTCATGTCCCCCTGCACCCCCACCCCCCAGCATTCAGGGGCACCCTCCACCAGGCCCCCACTCATGTCTCCCACCACCCCCACCCCACAGCATCCAGGAGCACCTTCCACCAGGCCCCAACTCATGTCCCCCTGCACCCCCACCCCCCAGCATCCAGGGGCACCCTCCACCAGGCCCCCACTCATGTCCCCCTGCACCCCCACCCCCTAGCAGTGCAGGGGCACCCTCCACCAGGCCCCCACTCATGTCTCCCACCACCCCCACCCCCCAGCCACCAGGGGCAGCCTCCACCAGGCCCCCACTCATGTCCAACTCATGTCTCCCACCACCCCCACCCCCCAGCAGTGCAGGGGCACCCTCCACCAGGCCCCCACTCATGTCCCCCTGCACCCCCACCCCCCAGCAGTGCAGGGGCACCCTCCACCAGGCCCCCACTCATGTCTCCCACCACCCCCACCCCCCAGCCACCAGGGGCAGCCTCCACCAGGCCCCCACTCATGTCTCCCATCACCCCCACCCCCCAGCAGTGCAGGGGCAGCCTCCACCAGGCCCCCACTCATGTCTCCCACCACCCCCACCCCCCAGCATGCAGGGGCACCCTCCACCAAGCCCCCACTCATGTCCGCCTGCACCCCAACCCCCCAGCAGTGCAGGGGCACCCTCCACCGGGCCCACACTCAAGTCTCCCACGGCCCCCACCCTCCAGCCACCAGGGGCAGCCTCCACCAGGCCCCCACTCATGTCCCCTTGCACCCCCACCCCCCAGCAGTCATGGGGCAGCCTCCACCAGGCCCCCACTCATGTCCCCTTGCACCCCCACCCCCAGCAGTCATGGGGCACCCTCCACCAGGCCCCCACCCATGTCTACCACCACCCCCACCCCCACCCCCCAGCCACCATGGGCAGCCTCCACCAGGCCCCCACTCATGTCCATCTCATGTCTCCCACCACCCCCACCCCCCAGCAGTGCAGGGGCACCCTCCACCAGACCCCCACTTATGTCCCCGTGCACCCCCATCCCCCAGCATCCAGGGGCACCCTCCACCAGGCCCCCACTCATGTCTCCCACCACCCCCAGCATCCAGGGGCACCCTCCACCAGGCCCCCACTCATGTACCCCTGCACCCCCACCCCCCAGCATCCAGGGGCACCCTCCACCAGGCCCCCACTCATGTCCCCCTGCACCCCCAACCACCATCAGTGCAGGGGCACCCTCCACCAGGCCCCCACTCATGTCCCCCTGCACCCCCACCCCCCAGCAGTGCAGGGGCACCCTCCACCAGGCCCCCACTCATGTCTCACACCACCCCCACCCCCCAGCCACCATGGGCAGCCCCCACCAGGCCCCCACTCATGTCCAGCTCATGACTCCCACCACCCCCACCCCCAGCAGTGCAGGGGCACCCTCCACCAGGCCCCCACTCATGTCCCCCTGCACCCCCCCAGCATCCAGGGGCACCCTCCACCAGGCCCCCACTCATGTCTCCCAACACCCCCACCCCCCAGCATCCAGGGGCACCCTCCACCAGGCCCCCACTCATGTCCCCCTGCACCCCCACCCGCCAGCATCCAGGGGCACCCTCCACCAGGCCCCCACTCATGTCCCCCTGCACCCCCACCCCCCAGCAGTGCAGGGGCACCCTCCACCAGGCCCCCACTCATGTCCCCCTGCACCCTCACCCCCCAGCAGTGCAGGGGCACCCTCCACCAGGCCCCCACTCATGTCTCACACCACCCCCACCCCCCAGCATCCAGGGGCAGCCTCCACCACGCCCCCACTCATGTCCAACTCATGTCTCCCACCACCCCCACCCCCCAGCAGTGCAGGGGCACCCTCCACCAGGCCCCCACTCATGTCCCCCTGCACCCCCACCCCCCAGCATCCAGGGGCACCCTCCACCAGGCCCCCACTCATGTCCCCCTGCACCCAGGTCCTCACAATCCCCAATCATGTGCGTTATGGTCAGCCTCCACAGCCAAAAGGCCCTACCAAGTAACCCATTCACCCACATGGAAATGGAAATTACATGTTACACCCCCAATGTTCATAAAACAAATGAACCCATGTCCGTCACACACAATGGTTGCAAATGAATGGGAAAACACCCAACATGACATGCATGAAACCAATGAGATGATACCACACAGTGAAGTATGAAAACAAAATTGTATTAAAAAAAATTGAATGCAAATTCAATTAATCAAACTACAATAGGCAATGAAAAAAAGATAAGCTGCATGTCCGTCCAAAAAAATCAAAACTACAAATCCAAATCCAAAAAAATGTTGTTCAAAGTCACATTAAAAATAAAATCAATCCGAGAGATAAAAATAAATGCAAAGACCATTGCTCCATGGAGAATAAATAAAAAATAAAAAAATAAAACAATCCAATGAAGAACTATGTACAAAACATCCAAGGGTCCATGAGCCCAACTGAACAAAGGAAACCTACAAAAAACCCTAACTAAAATGCAACTATATACAAAAAGTGGAGCAGTGTCCGTCGACTCCAAATCATAAGAAGAAACAAATGAAACCTAAAACTAAAGAACTATATACAAAGGCGGCGGGCAAGTCCAGCGGCTCACTCCGTGGTGTTCCGGGCCAGGGCATCATCAAACTCCTCGTCTATGTCCCGGAGGCGGTCCTGTTCCATGGCCCGAGGATCCGCAGGGACGATGCCATCTGCTCCTCCAACCCCCTGCGGATTGCCTCGAGGCACTCGGCCCGCCTCAGGGCCCTCCGCATGGAGTTCTCCGCCCTGACCATCGTGAGCCGCGCCTCTTCCACCCGCCGCCGCTCCGCACCTATCTGCTGGCCCAACCCAGCCACACGGAAGACACTTCCTGTCCTGGGTCCTCCTGCCCTCCGGCCGATGCCTGCCCCTCCGATTTTGATGGCCCCGGGCCATGATGCCTCCCATGTTGACTCTGCTGCTGCCTCCGACGCAACTGCCTCTGCCAGCACGACGGCATCCAGGCTGATGGAATCCACCGACGCCGTCGTGCACGTGCCCTGCCTGATGATGCCGGCACATCCTCCATCTGCTGGGGTACAGTTGCTGTGGTGTCCACCCCTGCTGGACCTCCGACTCCCGACTGTGGCAGGGATGGGATCCCCACCGAGCTGGCTGCATTGGTCAGGGCAGGTAAACAGGGGGCCCTGGTGGCATCTGGGCCGGAAGACGGCAAGGAGAACGACCGGCATATAGCCTCCACAGAGGAGGAGAGGGCCGCCAGATTGGCCGACACATGCAGGAAACCCCCGAACATGGAAGATCCCAATTGGGCCACATCGGCACGGTGCTCTTCGTGATAATGTGCGTGCTCCTCCCGGGAAGCACGGACGTCATCACGAATTGCACCCGCGCGCATCGCAACCCCAATCAGGACCTTCTCCATACGGACACGGGTCCCCTCGTCCGCAGGTGGAGGGGAGTCAGGTGACATGGACATCCCCTCTACCTGGGGACGGGCCTGGGACGGGGCATCCCTGCCTGTGCATGGTGGTGCACTCACAGGGTCAGGGACAGCGACATGCACAGGCCCCTCCACGGTGACCTGTGCTGCCTCCTGACCCTGCCCCTGGACTGCACCACTTGCACCAGCAGGGATGCCCCCACCAGGCCCCATGTGTGCCTCAGTGGCGGCCTCCTCCTCCTCTGTGGAAACCACCAACCTGGATGGCTCCTCACCGTCTTCCGCCGTAGCAGGCCCCTGTGGGGGCTCACCCACCCCTTCCGCTGCAGCCGTGGGTGCATCCCCGCCGCCTTGCTCCACAGCGCCGTCTCCGCCCTCTTCTTCACTAGCCGCTGCGTAGAGGGAGACATAGAACACAAGCATCAGGGTACTGTTCAATGGTCCCCTAGACAGGAAGCAATAGCAGATGAGTACCACTGTCAAAGTACACTTCCATCATGTCCCTCCACAACACATGGGTCAGTCCAGGCAAAACACACACAGTAACAGGCATGGTGCATGCCATGGACATTTCCATACATGTCCAATGGACTCTTGAAACATACAATGATATGGAACTCACATGCATCATGGGTCATGCCTATCACATGCACACACTTCACCTCAGTCACATCCATCTGGCCTCATACACCCCAAACACTGCGGATACAAGGGTAACTAGGCTGCATCAGTGAATCTTGCATTGTCACACACATGTGTCATGCATCCATGGCATTCACAAGTCACAGACACGCAGGTCAGGCACACAGACATGGCTACCATATATGTACCTGGCATCAGCACCCTTCCCTCACCCCCACCCATGTCCAGGAACAGAGACTGGCATGCTCTCATGTGTAAAATCTGCATAGGGCTCCCCATGTGGCATTTAAACACATGCAACAACCATGTGGTTCACACATCACTGGTCGCACATGCATTACCATGATGTCCCTGCACACATACATGCATACATGGCCTATGTCACACATACAGGCAAGTATCAGACAACCAGCACACCGCAACATGCCCTGTCTCACACAGCAATGCTTGGACACTTACCGCTCAACTCCAGACGGGTCTCCCTCTCAAGGATCTGGGCGTGGAGCGCTGGGCGTACGCGTTCCAGGACCCTCATCTGGATGGAACTCATGTGGCCCCAGCCCCCCTCCACGAGGCGCCGGGCCTTCACAAGGGTCCTGGACCTCAAGTCCTCCCAGCGCTTCTTGATCTTCTGGACGTCGCGGGTTGCCACCCCCTCCGCGTTGATGGCAACCACACAGTCGCCCCAGATCCTCTCCCGTCCTTCCTTGCTGGCGCGGGACGATCCAAAGAGGGCATCATACTGCCCCAGGACATGCTCCACCAGGACACCAACTTCGGTGGCAGTGAAGCTGGTGCCCCTCTGCCCCTCTGGCCTGGGGTTGCCACTGGTGCCAGATGTGGAAGTGCCCGACATGGCAACCCCAGAGGCAGGAGTGGGTGGGCAACTGGGTCCTGGGGCTGGGCTGTGGAGCGATGTTAACCCATCCGGGAGTCTTCAGTCCCAGCAGGAGTGGACACAGCAACTGGACCCCTGCAGATGGCTGATGTGCAGGCACCAAATGGCAGGGCACGGTGGCAGCAGGCAGGCAGGCAGGAAGGCAGCAGCAGCAGATGGCACGTGGGAGGCTGTTCGGGGCACTGGGGGGCAGTAATTCGGCCTTCTGGGCAGGAGCGTGGTCTTCCGTGTGTTTTCGCGTGGCCAGCTTGATACGGAGTGATTTGGCACGTGAAAATCCTGCACGTCCTCGAAATTCGAGGAAAGGCCCTTAGCGCGTAAATGCGTCAGCACGCATATGCGATTCTATTGGACCAAAGGCCCTCAGCGCGTAAACGCGTCTGTGACGTGACCCTCACGGGTGTTTCCCTCATAGCACGTGATGACGGAGCACACGTGGAAAGACTGCACGTCAGAGTGTCATCGCGTGTAATTGGACAAAAGTGCACGTACACACGATTGGCCTATGTACGTGTATTTCAGGGGTGCGCGGGCACTTACACACGCGAGTACATCAGCGCACGTGTATACCGGGGTGCGCGGGAATTTCCACACGCTATTGGCCTGGGTACTGGATTTCAGGGGTGCGCGGGAAGTTTCACACGCGACTACATCAGCGCACGTGTATACCGGGGTGCGCGGGAATTTCCACACGTTATTGGCCTGGGTACTGGATTTCAGTGGTGCGCTGGAAGTTTCACACTCGAGTACATCAGCGCACGTGTATACCGGGGTGCGCGGGAATTTCCACACGCTGTTGGCCTGGGTACTGGATTTCAGGGGTGCGTGGGAAGTTTCACACGCTCACCTACAACACGCGCAAAGAAACACGTACGCCAGTAGGAAGCAGGCATACGTCGACCCGCGACGCATAAATTTGCGCGCAAACAAAATAACAAGCTCAGACGCCAGGATGAATATACCGTTCCTAGCAGCAGTGGCCGTGGGCTACCAAAGGAGGAGGAGGAGGATAGTCAGGGCCAGAATATTCACACCCAGAACCAGCCTTTTCGGGATGCCTGATGACCAGGTGTATGGGAGGTACAGGTTTCCACCACACATAATACTGGACCTGGTGAGTGAGTGGGAGGATGACCTCACATCACCCACCCTGTGCTCCCAAGCACTCAGCCCCCTGGAGAAGGTCCTCAATGTACTGCACTTCTTAGCCGCTGGATCATTTTAGCGGACAAGTGCCATAGTGGGTGGGGTGTCACAGGCCAAGCAGTCACGCTGCCTACACCAGGTCTTGAACATCATCACTGCACGCCCATCAGTCCGCAGGCACATATACCTGCCCAGAACACCTGCAGAAAGGCATGCTGCCGCCCTGGATTTTTACGATGTGGCACGATTCCCCAAAGTGCTAGGTGCCATCGACTGCACCCATGTGGCTCTACGTCCCCCCAGGGCATCTGAGCACATCTATAGGAACCGCAAGCACTGGCATTCCATCAACGTGCAGGTAGTATGTAATGCCAAGGGAATCATCACCTCAGTATATGCCAACTATCCTGGGTCCACCCACGACAGCTTCATTTACCGAATGTCCACCCTAAGCCGGGACCTAGAAGCTGGGCGGCATGGCGATACATGGCTGAATGGTGAGTATGAATGCCACTGCACATGCATGCATGTCAGATACTGAGCAAGGTCACAACCCCACCAATGATACCAATCACCACCTCCACAGGGGACAGTGCCTACCCTCTCAGCCCCCACATGATGACGCCAATTCGGAACCCCACCACGCCACCCGAGGTAAGATATAACACAGCCCACATTGCAACCCGGGGCATAGTGGAGCGCACATTCAGAGTGCTTAAGTCACGCTTTCGCTCCCTTGACCGTTCTGGCGGGCGGCTGTTATACGCTCCCCCAGTAGTGTGCAGGATCATAGTGGCAGCATGTGTCCTGCACAACGTTGCAACAC
Organism: Ambystoma mexicanum; assembly: GCF_040938575.1. Taxonomy (NCBI): domain Eukaryota; kingdom Metazoa; phylum Chordata; class Amphibia; order Caudata; family Ambystomatidae; genus Ambystoma; species Ambystoma mexicanum. The sequence goes on along the minus strand of NC_090931.1, from coordinate 949,159,559 downwards.
GCCGGGGCCTGGCCGTGGACATGGTGGTGGTCCCACATCCCCAACCACATGCACGGCCGCTGCGCATGGGAGGGGAAAGGGCACGGGGGGAGGCAGCCCGTACACAGCTAGTGGCTAATTACTTCACCTAGAAATCACACCCCTGTGGAGTGCACACTGCCCTGGCACATACCATCTGACAATCAATGATGACTCAACCTGACACTGATCCTGAATGTCTGGAGAATGAACCGTCAAAACCATATCAGCCTGAGATTGTTCACCTGGAAGTGTTACAATGTTTGCATCCCTACCTACACAGACACCACCAATGCAGTTTTGTGAAAAAACACATTCAAGCAGCTAAAATGAATACCCACTTGCAAAATGCAACATGAGGACAGTGCCATGTCACCCAACCCATCCCCAGCACCGCCACACGACACACCGTGCCATGTCATGCTATGTGCAGGTAAACAAAGTAATCCCCACAACATGACACAAGTGTCACAATGTACAGTGTCCCTAATTGAAACTCGCGACACCTGAAATGCTCACAGTAATGCAGGACCAAAAACACACTTGAGCAAGTATTTAGCAATAACACTTATTAGCCACTGACCCTCAAAACTACCATTAACATGACATTACGAATGTAAGGAATTAGTAGTCTCACCACCTGGAAATGCCTGCACTCCCACCACTTCCAACTGTACAGTGTTGCCGCCATGTAGAGTTGTAGGTGCACTGCTGCCAACATGGACCCCATCTCCAAAGTAGAGGGCCTTGTGAAGACATGAGGAAAGGACCTGCAAATTAGGAGGTAGACACGGATGATGAGTTACACATCAATGCAACATGCAGTGTACAACACAACAGCAATATGCACTAGGAATGTATACACAGTATTGACTAGACTACCCACACATGTAGTGGGAGTCCAATGTCACCATGTACGTCAATGTCACTTGGGCACACCCTTTGCAAGCCCATGGAAACGGGAAGCAGGAGGGGAACCCCATGGAAACGGGAAGCAGGGAACAAATTACTCATGTTCTTTTGGAAGAATTATTCTTTATTTATTTGTGACAAAAACCCAAGCATCTGAACCAAATACATGACAAGCCTGCATGTGCCCAGCCACAATGCAGCGTATGCCCACAGGAGCCACGGAAGGCAACACATTGTCCCAAAAAAAAAAAAAGAAAGAAAAAAAAAAAATGGCCATTAATGGGCCCGGGGGGGTTGGGGAGGCCACCCAGAAGGTCCGAGGACAGGGTGCACACCAAAACCCACCTGTGTGGATCTTGGGAAAAAAAACACCTCCATGGGCTCATGGCCCACACGGCTACCCTATTGTGGGAGTATCACTGCTGTCGCTATTATCACCCTGTGCAGCTGCATCCGGAGGTGGTTGCACTATGGGAGGCAGCCCACGCAAGGCCCTAGTCTGTTCCTCCATGGCTGCAAGCATGCGGGTGTGGTAGGTCTCGTTCTGGAGGATGAGTGTGCGGAGGTCCCCATGCAACAACTCACGGGATGCCCGGACCTCCGCCCTAGTTGCCTGCATCTCAGCTGAGAGCGTACGGGTGAGACACTCCAGCTGCTGTTCTGTCCTTTGGTTTGTTGAAGCCTCAAGCTCAACAAGAGTCGTCCTGAGGGGAAGGAGCTCCTGCCTCAGGGCTTCCCTGTGGCCCTGGGACTCTATGGAGATGGCTTCCTGCAGAGTCGCCAGTGCCGCCCGCCTGTCCCTGTTGGACGCCAACATGTCCTCCCTGTGTGACTGGCAGATGGAGTCGGTTGCCTGCTGTAGTCGCTCCATCAGCCTTTCGGGGGGGACAATGGAAGTGGCCACCCTATCCATGGCCTGAGCCATCATCTCTGATGATGCTACCTGTTGGGTTGCCATACCGTAAATGGATTGCTCCCATGCGGTATTGCCAGGTGGTGTACGGCCACCACGTCGGCGGGCACCACACCTGTCTGGGGCAAGGCGAACTGCGCCTTGCTGTGCCGGCACTGCCTGAGGCTGCAGGACTGCATTCCCCCTCTGATCTGCTGGCCCAGGAACAGGATCAGATGTCGCAGAGTGTGACCCTGCATCCGTAACCACCAAAGGCATAGCTGCCAACACTGACATCCCCATTGAGGGTTCTGACCCTGGTGCAGGTGGGTGGGACAGAACAGAATCCCTCCCAGGAACACTCACCTGCGACGGCACGTAGGTCTCATCATCCGAATCAACACCTGAGTACAGCTCGGGGGAGGTGCAGCCAGAGACACCCCTTGAGAGCACGACCTGCAGCAGTTGTGGGTTCTCACCCACCACCACACCACGTCCCTCACTGGTGGTCGGTCGGCCCTCAGACCCCTCCTGGGTCTGCACCATCTCCACAACCCCAGCAGTATCAGGTGCGTCTTCCCCTGCAAAGACATAAAAGAAAACAAATGGAAACGGGCATTAGCACCATGGCACACATTGAGGACTGAGAAGCAAGAGAACCAGTACTTGATTGACACATGTCCCACATGACTAAAACCCTCCCATGCATGCACCCTCACTGCGTATGAAGGGCAGGCAAATGGCACACACTGATGACACCAAGATGGAAGATGAACACATTTTCTGCATGCTGCCTGGCAGTGGCATCACACATTGGCCTGTGATTGCCAGGTGAAATACACATGCCATCACACAGATGGCATGTACCATTGCTATTGAGTGAAGATGGAGAGGAGGGCAGCACTTATTCATTCAGTCCAGTTCCCGCATGTAATAGCTTTTCTAATTCAAACAGGTCTGATTTTTCACCTGGAGCTGCCAGTCCAAAATGGTCCGATTGCACAGGGACATGTGTGAACAAATGATATCCAGGTAACAAAGTCACTCCACTTTACCATAGCCATGTCAGACATGTGACTACAGGACTGAGAAATGCCTAGTAAAAGTGGTGGAATGCAAACAATCTGCCTGAATGAACAGAGAAAAATAAGCAACAATGTTGTGGCAAGGTGACACTTCAAGGGCAACTGGCGTGCTGTTGGCCTAGATGTCTACTGTTGGCAGAAGGGATACTGCTATGGCCAAATGCTGCTGCGCAGAATGTATTGCATGAAGCACATGGGTGACCCAAACGACTCAGGCGCACACACCCTTCACCTGGCACACAAACAGAAGCCCTCACACACACACCATGCACATGGATGACACACACATGCATGTGCACTCACCGGACAATGCCTCATAATCAGGCAGATCTCCCACGCCTTGGATCTGTTCCTCCGTGATGTAGGTCCCAGCAACTGACTCATTTGGAGTGAGTTCCATGTCTTCTACTAGAGACTCACCTCCAGTCACTAGAGTTGCGGCATGACTTGAGGCCAGCTTATTCTTTGCCCTGCGCTTTAGGTCATTCCAGCGCTTATAGCAATCATTGGCTGTGCGCCTCACGATTCCAAGGGCACTTACGATGTCCGCAACGGTCTGCCAGTGTGCCTGGCGTTGTGCAGGTGTGGTCTTGGATCCTGCAACAATGACCATCTCGTTATCATGTGCGGACACATACTCGACAAGTGCATTCAGTTCGGCATCCGTGAAGCTGGGCTTCCTCGACGGGCCGGACTGTGTAGCCGTGTCTGGGGCATCAGCCTGTGCCGGACGAGCACTCTTCCTCTTCCGCTTGGAAGGTGGTAGTGATCCTGAGTGTCCTGCGCCGCTCTGGACACTAGGGGCAGGAGCCCTGGTGGACTCTGTATCAGGAGTGTGGGAATGCACACTCAGCATGGGAGTTGGTGCAGGCATTGGCTCAAGTGTAATGGTGTCAGGCGGAATGTCAGCAGGATGGACTAGGACCGACACTGTCCTGGCTGGGTGTGTGAGAGCTGGGGTGGATGGAGCCGCAGCTGCCCCTGCAGCCTCTCCACCCTGCCTACTTGGGGCAGCAGGTGACCTTGCTGCCCCTGATCCACGTGGCCTGATGACATCAACGTGCACCTGCTCAAGTCAGCCATGGAGTCAGCCAGGCCTGGTGCCACAATGGGCTGGTCCAACAAGGGCTGAGCATGGATGGTGTCAGCCACATCAGCCTCAACCAGGGGGGGGGGGGTTATGGGTGCCCTTGACTGGTCCTCCACACATGGGGGGACAGGGTCACCCTGCAAGTTAAGACCACGTCCCCTACCGGATCCACCACGGCCACCACTTGTGGCTCGCCCACCTTTGCCACCCTTACGGAATCCTCGCCTCCCAACCATGGCACTGATGTTAATGTGCGTATGGGAGTGGCTGTAAACTATTGTCCTGGGCAATTGGAGGTCAAAGGGGTTGGGTACCAGATGGTAATTGTACCCTAGTGCTCTAGCAAGGCTGAATGTGATCCCTGGGGAAAGATGACGGGTCACGCAACGCACAGGAAGCCCAAAAAAGGGAGATGACGTCCACGCAACCCCTCCTAGACCACGTGTGCGGAAAAAAAAACCTGCACTACGCTGTGGCACCCAGTAACACAAGAATGAACGTATGCAAGTCACACGCAGCCTAGAATGACCTCTGAAGGGGTAGGCTACACACGGGGCAAGCACAGATGTTAGATACGTGCGTGACTCACCGTCTGCCAGGAAAAAGAGCGTGAAAAAGAAGCGCGTTTGGTTGGCAACACCCCCACCAAAAGAAGATTTGTACGCTGTCTGAGGAGACAGGACAACAGTAGAAGGGAACACTGTTTGAGGGAACAGGCCCAGGAAAACCAGAAAAAGAGAAAAAAGAGAAAAAGCTGTCAGAGGTAACAGGGAGTACGAACTTGAAACGCCGTGAAGTAAATCGCGTGTGAAACGACAAGAAGTACAGAATTCACCCACTCGCTCTCCACGAAAAGCACGTACAAGGAAATGGTGTTCTACACGTACCTTTTATGCAGGCCCACACGTCCAGCGTCACTTACGCGGCGTGTACGCGCTAGGGCCATTTCCACCAATTACACGCTTTGTCACTTCTGCGTGTAGGGCCATTTCCAACAATTACACGCTTTGTCACTTCCGCGTGTACGCGCTAAGGCCATTTCCACCAATTACACGCTTTGACACTCGGACGTGTTTTTAGCATTTTTTTAACACGCAACATTTCCAACGTGTGCCCTATTCAACGTGCACGTGACTTCATAGACGCGCATACGCTGGTGACGCGTTTACGCGCTAAGGGCCTTTCCTCGAATTACACGTAGACGTGTTGGATTTTCACGTGCAAAATCACTCTGTATCAAGCTGGCCACGCGTTCACACACGGAAGACCACGCTCCTGCCCAGAAGGCCAAATTACTGCCCCCCAGAGCCCTGAGCACGCTCCCACCTGCCATCTGCTGCTGCCTGACTGCCTGCTGCCCACGTGGCCTGCCATTTGCTGCCTGCACATCAGCCAGGGGTGCTGTTGCTGTGACCACCCCTGCTGGAACCGAAGACTCCCGACTGCTTTTCCATCGCCCCACAGCCCAGCCCCAGGACCCAGTTGCCCACCCACTCCTGCCTCTGGGGTTGCCATGTCGGGCACTGCAACATCTGGCACCAGTGGCAAACCCCGGCCAAGGAGGCAGAGGGGCACCAGCTTCACTGCCACCGAAGTTGGTGGAGCATGTCCTGGGGCAGTATGATGCCCTCTTCGGAAGGTTGCGCGCCGACAAGGAAGGATGGACTCGGATCTGGATGGACATCGTGACTGCCATCAACGCGGAGGAGGTGGCAGTCCGCGACTACGAACGTGTCAGTAAGCGCTGGGAGGACTTCAGGTCCAGGACCCTCAACAAGGCCCGGCGCCTCCTGAAGGCAGCGGATGCTAAGGGGCGCCGGGGCCACTTGTCGGAAGATCAGATGAGGGTCCTGGAACGCATATCCCCAGCGCTCCACATCCAGGTCCTTGAGAAGCAGACCCGTCTGGAGTCGAGCAGTAAGTGTACATGCATACTGATTGTAAGCTGTGCGTGTGGTGGTGTGCCAGGAGTGTGCAGGTTGAACATGTATTTTTACGTGGCCAAGTAGGCGGGTGTACAGGGCCGTGAGGGTGACAGATGCGAGGGGTCTCATGTGTGACACATGGATGGTGCTTGTGTGTGTGGGCTTGCATGGCACAGGATGTGGAGGAATGATTGTCAGGTGTGACATGGATGTCGATCAAAACACTGCGACAGTTGGCGGAGGTGTACACATGCATGCAAGTTTGGTGTTGTGTGTGCATGTGTAGTGTACTCCCTATGTTGCATGTGATGTGTGGATGACCTTTGGCTGCTCATGCTGTTGTATGTGAATGGGTGGTGCTGGCTGTTGCAATATGGCTGTGGTATGGCTCATGTGTGCAAGTTGAAATGACATGTGTGTTGGGGATTGTGATGCCATGTCTGAGGTTTACCAATGCCACTCATGTATAACTGTCATGTGTGTATGAGTCCATTTTACAGTGCCCTGATGCCTGTGTTTTCTTTCTCCCTGTCTGCAGGGTCAACTGATGAAGAGGGCGGAGAAGGTGCTGTGGAGCACAGCGGCAGGGGTCGCACCACCAGCCGGAGACGCAAGGCCCGGATCCCCTCCCAGGTTGTGATCTCGTCGGGGAGTGAGGAGTCCGGTGCCGCGTCCCAGGCCGCAGCTGCCGAGGGGAGGTCCAAGAGGCGGAGGTTGGAGTTGGACTCCTCGGCAGCAGAAGGGGCAGCTGGGACCCCACAGGGCCCAACGGAGGAAGATGGCACGGAGTCATCCAGGTTGGTGGGGGGTTTGGTGGAGGAGGAGGCCGTGCAAGCGACAGTGGCGGGGTCTGGAGGTGGGGATTCCACTGGTGCTAGTGGTGCAGTGCAGGATCAGGGACAGGAGGCAGCACAGGCCGCCGCGGAGGTACCTGTGTGCAATCCTGTCCCTGCTCCTGTCACTGCATCATCTTGCACCAGCGGGAATGCCTACCTCCAGACCTGTTCTCAGAGAGAGGATTGGCTTACAACACCTGGCCTTCCTCTCCCTGCGGATGTGGCTATCCTGCACCAGGTTGAGCCTGTCCAGGGTGGGGTGGCGTTGCGTCAACGGGCCATGCGAGCTGACCTGCAGTCTTTTCATGATGAGTCTGCACGTCTTCTCGCATGGCTCGTTGACCGCGTTGACCCACTGGGACAGCTCACCAGGGCTGGATTGGTACGTTTCCTGGACCTTGTTCCGACCCCCTTCTCCACAGAACCCCTTATGCCCCAGTCGTCCTCCATGCCATCTTCCCACCCATGTATCACCTGGGTGCCCTGTGGAGCTGCCTCCGACCGTGCGGCCAGGCTGGTGGACAACAGATCCCTGCCACAGTCGGGAGTCAGACGTCCAGCAGGGGTGGCCACATCAACGACTGCACCCCAGCTGGAGGAGGATGTGCAGGCACCATCGGACAGGGCACATGGACAGCAGCAGCTGCAGCAGCAGGAGGCTGTAGGTGGGAGGCACGATAGCTCGGGGCCTTCAACATCGGAGGGGCAGGCATCGGTCGGAGGGCAGGAGGACCCTGGACGGGAAGTGTCTTCCGTGTGGCAGTGGTTGGGCCACGCCATAGATGCGGAGCGGCGGCGGGCGGAAGAGGCGCGGCTCACGATGGTCAGGGTGGAGAACTCCATGCGGAGGGCCCTGAGGCGGGCCGAGTGCCTCGAGGCAATCCGCAGGGAGTTGGAGGTGAACATGTCGGCGTCCCTTGCGGACCCTCGGGCCATGGAACAGGACCACCTCCGGGACATAGACGAGGAGTTCGATGATGCTCTGGCCCGGAACACCACTAAGTGAGCCGCTGGACTGGCCCGCCTCCATTGTATATAGTTATTTAGTGATAGGTTTCCTTTGTAGTTTATTTTTATTTGGAGTCGACGGACACTGCTCCACCTTTTGTATATAGTTCCATTTCAGATAGGTTTTTTGGTAGGTTTCATTTCTTCTCTTGGGATGATGGACCCTGAATACTTTGTACATAGTTGGACTTTGGATTTGGATATTTTTTTTACTATGAATATTTTTTCCCATGGAGCAATGGTTTTCTATTTCTTTTTTCCCTTCATTTCCTTTTCATGGACTTGAACTTTGGAAGATATTTTTTTGGATTATCATTTATTGATTTTAATTTGAAAAGGGACAGCCAACTTAATTTTGTTATTTTTTTACTTGTGTATTTTGGTTAATTTTGATTGCCATTGCTGTTGTTTTTAATACATTATTTGGACTTTTTCATTCTTCAATGTGTGGTTTCATCTCATTGTTTTCATGCATGTCATGATATGGGTTTTCAGGTTCACTTGCAACCATTGTGTGTGTGTGAGACACATGTGTTGATTTACATTGTTTCCATTGGAGTAGTATCATGGGCACATATGTAATACTTGGTTGTGTCTTTGGGCTGTGGTGGCTGGCCATGAGGCACATGCTTGAGGATTGTCAGGGCCTGTGGGCAGGGGGACATGAGTGGGGGCCTGGCGGAGGCTGCCCATGGTGGGTGGGGGGTGGGGGTGGTGGGAGACATGGGTGGAGGCCTGGTGGAGGGTGCCCCACACTGCTGGGGGGGTGGGGGTGGTGGGAGACATGAGTGGGGGCCTGGCGGGGGCTGCTCATGGTGGCTGGGTGGTGGGGGTTGGTAGACATGGGTGGGCGCCTGGTGGGGGCTGCCCCTGCACTGCTGGGGGGTGGGGGTGGGTGGGAGACATGAGTGGGGGCCTGGTGGGGGCTGCCCATGGTGGCTGGGGGGTGGGGGTGGTGGTAGACATGGGTGGGAGCCTGGTGGAGGGTGCCCCTCAGTGCCGGGGGGGTGGGGGGTGGGAGACATGAGTGGGGCCTGGTGGAGGCTGCCCATGGTGGCTGGGGGGTGGGGGTGATAGGGGACATGAGTGGGGGCCTGGTGGAGGCTGCCCCTGCACTGCTGGGGGGTGGGGGTGGTGGTAGACATGGCTGGGGGCCTGGTGGAGGGTGCCCCACAGTGCTGGGGGTGGGGAGGGTGGGAGACATGAGTGGGGGCCCGGTGGAGGGTGCCCCTCAGTGCTGGGGGGGTGGGGGGTGGGAGACATGAGTGGGGGCCTGGTGGAGGCTGCCCCTGCACTGCTGGGGGGTGGGGGTGATAGGGGACATGAGTGGGGGCCTGGTGGAGGGTGCCCCTCAGTGCCGGGGGGTGGGGGTAATAGGGGACATGAGTGGGGGCCTGGTGGTGGCTGCCCCTGCACTGCTGGGCGGTGGGGGTGGTGGGAGACATGAGTGGGGGCCTGGTGGAGGGTGCCCCACACTGCTGGGGGGGTGGGGGTGGGGGTGGGTGGAGACATGAGTGGGGGCCTGGTGGACAGTGCCCCTGGATGCTGGGGGGTGGGGGTGGTGGGAGACATGAGTGGGGGCCTGGTGGAGGGTGCCCCTGCACTGCTGGGGGGTGGGGGTGCAGGGGGACATGAGTGGGGGCCTGGTGGAGGGTGCCCCTGCACTGCTGGGGGGTGGGGGTGCAGGGGGACATGAGTGGGTGCCTGGTGGAGCGTGCCCCTGGTGGCTGGGGGGTGGGGGTTTGGTAGACATGGGTGGGAGCCTGGTGGGGGTTGCCCCTGCACTGCTGAGGGGTGGGGGTGGGTGGGAGACATGAGTGGGGGCCTGGTGGGGGCTGCCCATGGTGGCTGGGGGGTGGGGGTGGTGGTAGACATGGGTGGGAGCCTGGTGGAGGGTGCCCCTCAGTGCTGGGGGGGTGGGGGGTGGGAGACATGAGTGGGGGCCTGGTGGAGGCTGCCCATGGTGGCTGGGGGGTGGGGGTGATAGGGGACATGCGGGGTGCCTGGTGGAGCGTGCCCCTGGATGCTGGGGGGTGGGGGTGGTGGGAGACATGAGTGGGGGCCTGGTGAAGGCTGCCCCTGCACTGCTGGGGGTGGGGGTGGTGGGAGACATGAGTGGGGGCCTGGTGGAGGCTGCCCCTGCACTGCTGGGGGGTGATAGGGGACATGAGTGGGGGCCTGGTGGAGGGTGCCCCTCAGTGCCGGGGGGTGGGGGTAATAGGGGACATGAGTGGGGGCCTGGTGGTGGCTGCCCCTGCACTGCTGGGCGGTGGGGGTGGTGGGAGACATGAGTGGGGGCCTGGTGGAGGGTGCCCCACACTGCTGGGGGGGTGGGGGTGGCGGGAGACATGAGTGGGGGCCTGGTGGAGGGTGCCCCTGGATGCTGGGGGGTGGGAGTGGTGGGAGACATGAGTGGGGGCCTGGTGGAGGGTGCCCCTGCACTGCTGGGGGGTGGGGGTGCAGGGGGACATGAGTGGGTGCCTGGTGGAGCGTGCCCCTGGATGCTGGGGGGTGGGGGTGGTGGGAGACATGAGTGGGGGCCTGGTGAAGGCTGCCCCTGCACTGCTGGGGGTGGGGGTGGTGGGAGACATGAGTGGGGGCCTGGTGGAGGGTGCCCCTGGATGCTGGGGGGTGGGGGTGGTGGGAGACATGAGTGGGGGCCTGGTGGAGGGTGCCCCTGCACTGCTGGGGGGTGGGGGTGCAGGGGGACATGAGTGGGTGCCTGGTGGAGCGTGCCCCTGGATGCTGGGGGGTGGGGGTGGTGGGAGACATGAGTGGGGGCCTGGTGAAGGCTGCCCCTGCACTGCTGGGGGTGGGGGTGGTGGGAGACATGAGTGGGGGCCTGGTGGAGGCTGCCCCTGGATGCTGGGGGGTGGGGGTGGTGGGAGACATGAGTGGGGGCCCGGTGGAGGGTGCCCCATGACTGCTGGGGGGTGGGGGTGAAAGGGGACATGAGTGGGGGCCTGGTGGAGGCTGCCCATGGTGGCTGGGGGGTGGGGGTGATAGGGGACATGAGTGGGGACCTGGTGGAGGCTGCCCCTGCACTGCTGGGGGGTGGGGGTGGTGGGAGACATGAGTGGGGGCCTGGTGGAGGCTGCCCCTGGATGCTGGGGGGTGGGGGTGGTGGGAGACATGAGTGGGGGCAGGGTGGAGGCTGCACCTGGTGGCTGGGGGGTGGGGGTGCAGGGGGACATGAGTGGGGGCCTGGTGGAGGGTGCCCCTGCACTGCTGGGGGGTGGGGGTGCAGGGGGACATGAGTGGGGGCCTGGTGGAGGGTGCCCCTGCACTGCTGGGGGGTGGGGGTGGTGGGAGACATGAGTGGGGGCCTGGTGGAGGGTGCCCCTGGATGCTGGGGGGTGGGGGTGGTGTGAGACATGAGTGGGTGCCTGGTGGAGGGTGCTCCTGGATGCTGGGGGGTGGGGGTGGTGGGAGACATGAGTGGGGGCCTGGTGGAGGGTGCCCCTGCACTGCTGGGGGGTGGGGGTGGTGGGAGACATGAGTGGGGGCCTGGTGGAGGCTGCCCATGGTGGCTGGGGGGTGGGGGGGTGGTAGACATGGGTGGGAGCCTGGTGGGGGCTGCCCCTGCACTGCTGGGGCTAGGGGTGGGTGGGAGACATGAGTGGGGGCCTGGTGGGGGCTGCCCATGGTGGGTGGGGGCTGGGGGTGGTGGGAGACATGGGTGGAGGCCTGGTGGAGGGTGCCCCACACTGCTGGGGGGGTGGGGGCGGTGGGAGACATGAGTGGGGGTCTGGCGGGGGCTGCCCATGGTGGCTGGGGGCCGGGGGGGTGGTAGACATGGGTGGGAGCCTGGTGGGGGCTGCCCCTGCACTGCTGGGGGGTGGGGGTGGGTGGGAGACATGAGTGGGGGCCTGGTGGGGGCTGCCCATGGTGGCTGGGGGGTGGGGGTGGTGGTAGACATGGGTGGGAGCCTGGTGGAGGGTGCCCCTCAGTGCTGGGGAGGTGGGGGGTAGGAGACATGAGTGGGGGCCTGGTGGAGGCTGCCCATGGTGGCTGGGGGGTGGGGGTGATAGGGGACATGAGTGGGGGCCTGGTGGAGGCTGCCCCTGCACTGCTGGGGGGTGGGGGTGGTGGTAGACATGGGTGGGGGCCTGGTGGAGGGTGCCCCACAGTGCTGGGGGCGGGGTGGGTGGGAGACATGAGTGGGGGCCCGGTGGAGGGTGCCCCTCAGTGCTGGGGGGGTGGGGGACATGAGTGGGGGCCTGGTGGAGGCTGCCCCTGCACTGCTGGGGGGTGGGGGTGATAGGGGACATGAGTGGGGGCCTGGTGGAGGGTGCCCCTCAGTGCCGGGGGGTGGGGGGGATAGGGGACATGAGTGGGGGCCTGGTGGATGCTGCCCCTGCACTGCTGGGCGGCGGGGGTGGTGGGAGACATGAGTGGGGGCCTGGTGGAGGGTGCCCCACACTGCTGGGGGGGTGGGGGTGGTGGGAGAAATGAGTGGGGGCCTGGTGGAGGGTGCCCCTGGATGCTGGGGGGTGGGGGTGGTGGGAGACATGAGTGGGGGCCTGGTGGAGCGTGCCCCTGCACTGCTGGGGGGTGGGGGTGCAGGGGGACATGAATAGGGGCCTGGTGGAGGGTGCCCCTGCACTGCTGGGCGGCGGGGGTGGTGGGAGACATGAGTGGGGGCCTGGTGGAGGGTGCCCCACACTGCTGGGGGGGTGGGGGTGGTGGGAGAAATGAGTGGGGGCCTGGTGGAGGGTGCCCCTGGATGCTGGGGGGTGGGGGTGGTGGGAGACATGAGTGGGGGCCTGGTGGAGGGTGCCCCACACTGCTGGGGGGGTGGGGGTGGTGGGAGAAATGAGTGGGGGCCTGGTGGAGGGTGCCCCTGGATGCTGGGGGGTGGGGGTGGTGGGAGACATGAGTGGGGGCCTGGTGGAGCGTGCCCCTGCACTGCTGGGGGGTGGGGGTGCAGGGGGACATGAATAGGGGCCTGGTGGAGGGTGCCCCTGCACTGCTGGGGGGTGGGGGTGCAGGGGGACATGAGTGGGTGCCTGGTGGAGCGTGCCCCTGGATGCTGGGGGGTGTGGGTGGTGGGAGACATGAGTGGGGACCTGGTGGAGGCTGCCCCTGCACTGCTGGGGGGTGGGGGTGGTGGGAGACATGAGTGGGGGCCTGGTGGAGGCTGCCCCTGGATGCTGGGGGGTGGGGGTGGTGGGAGACATGAGTGGGGGCCTGGTGGAGGCTGCCCCTGCACTGCTGGGGGGTGGGGGTGATAGGGGACATGAGTGGGTGCATGGTGGAGGCTGCCCCTGGTGGCTGGGGGGTGGGGGTGATAGGGGACATGAGTGGGGGCCTGGTGGAGGGTGCCCCATGACTGCTGGGGGGTGGGGGTGCAAGGGGACATGAGTGGGGGCCTGGTGGAGGCTGCCCATGGTGGCTGGGGGGTGGGGGTGATAGGGGACATGAGTGGGGGCCTGGTGGAGGCTGCCCCTGCACTGCTGGGGGGTGGGGGTGGTGGGAGACATGAGTGGGGGCCTGGTGGAGGCTGCCCCTGGATGCTGGGGGGTGGCGGTGGTGGGAGACATGAGTGGGGGCCTGGTGGAGGCTGCCCCTGGTGGCTGGGGGGTGGGGGTGCAGGGGGACATGTGTGGGGCCTGGTGGAGGGTGCCCCTGCACTGCTGGGGGGTGGGGGTGCAGGGGGACATGAGAGGGTGCCTGGTGGAGGGTGCCCCTGCACTGCTGGGGGGTGGGGGTGCAGGGGGACATGAGTGGGGGCCTGGTGGAGGGTGCCCCTGGATGCTGGGGGTGGGGGTGGTGTGAGACATGAGTGGGTGCCTGGTGGAGGGTGCTCCTGGATGCTGGGGGGTGGGGGTGGTGGGAGACATGAGTGTGGGCCTGGTGGAGGGTGCCCCTGCACTGCTGGGGGGTGGGGGTGGTGGGAGACATGAGTGGGGGCCTGGTGGAGGCTGCCCCTGGATGCTGGGGGGTGGGGGTGGTGGGAGACATGAGTGGGGGCCTGGTGGAGGCTGCCCCTGTACTGATGGGGGGTGGGGGTGATAGGGGACATGAGTGGGTGCCTGGTGGAGGCTGCCCCTGGTGGCTGGGGGGTGGGGGTGATAGGGGACATGAGTGGGGGCCTGGTGGAGGGTGCCCCATGACTTCTGGGGGGTGGGGGTGCAAGGGGACATGAGTGGGGGCCTGGTGGAGGCTGCCCATGGTGGCTGGAGGGTGGGGGTGATAGGGGACATGAGTGGGGGCCTGGTGGAGGGTGCCCCACAGTGCTGGGGGGTGGGGTGGGTGGGAGACATGAGTGGGGGCCTGGTGGAGGGTGCCCCTCAGTGCTGGGGGTGGGGGTGGTGGGAGACATGAGTGGGGGCCTGGTGGAGGCTGCCCCTGCCCTGCTGAGGGGTGGGGGTGATAGGGGACATGAGTGGGTGCCTGGTGGAGGCTGCCCCTGGTGGCTGGGGGGTGGGGGTGATAGGGGACATGAGTGGGGGCCTGGTGGAGGGTGCCCCATGACTGCTGGGGTGTGGGGGTGCAAGGGGACATGAGTGGGGGCCTGGTGGCGGCTGCCCATGGTGGCTGGGCGGTGGGGGTGATAGGGGACATGAGTGGGGGCCTGGTGGAGGCTGCCCCTGCACTGCTGGGGGGTGGGGGTGGTGGGAGACATGGGTGGGGGCCTGGTGGAGGGTGCCCCACAGTGCTGGGGGGTGGATTGGGTGGGAGACATGAGTGGGGGCCTGGTGGAGGGTGCCCCTCAGTGCTGGGGGGTGGGGGTGATAGGGGACATGAGTGGGGGCCTGGTGGAGGGTGCCCCTGGATGCTGGGGGGTGGGGGTGGTGGGAGACATGAGTGGGGGCCTGGTGGAGGCTGCCCCTGCACTGCTGGGGGGTGGGGGTGGTGGGAGACATGAGTGGGGGCCTGGTGGAGGCTGCCCCTGGATGCTGGGGGGTGGGGGTGGTGGGAGACATGAGTGGGGGCCTGGTGGAGGCTGCCCCTGCACTGCTGGGGGGTGGGGGTGATAGGGGACATGAGTGGGTGCCTGGTGGAGGCTGCCCCTGGTGGCTGGGGGTGGGGGTGATAGGGGGCATGAGTGGGGGCCTGGTGGAGGGTGCCCCATGACTTCTGGGGGGTGGGGGTGCAAGGGGACATGAGTGGGGGCCTGGTGGAGGCTGCCCATGGTGGCTGGGGGGTGGGGGTGATAGGGGACATGAGTGGGGGCCTGGTGGAGGCTGCCCCTGCACTGCTGGGGGGTGGGGTGGTGGTAGACATGGGTGGGGGCCTGGTGGAGGGTGCCCCACACTGCTGGGGGGTGGGGTGGGTGGGAGACATGAGTGGGGGCCTGGTGGAGGGTGCCCCTCAGTGCTGGGGGGTGGGGGTGGTGGGAGACATGAGTGGGGGCCTGGTGGAGGCTGCCCCTGCACTGCTGGGGGGTGGGGGCGATAGGGGACATGAGTGGGGGCCTGGTGGAGGGTGCCCCATGACTGCTGGGGGTGGGGGTGCAAGGGGACATGAGTGGGGGCCTGGTGGAGGCTGCCCATGGTGGCTGGGGAGTGGGGGTGACAGGGGACATGAGTGGGGGCCTGGTGGAGGCTGCCCCTTCACTGCTGGGGGGTGGGGTGGTGGTAGACATGGGTGGGGGCCTGGTGGAGGGTGTCCCACAGTGCTGGGGGGTGGGGTGGGTGGGAGACATGAGTGGGGGCCTGGTGGAGGGTGCCCCTCAGTGCTGGGGGGTGGGGGTGATAGGGGACATGAGTGGGGGCCTGGTGGAGGGTGCCCCTGGATGCTGGGGGGTGGGGGTGGTGGGAGACATGAGTGGGGGCCTGGTGGAGGCTGCCCCTGCACTGCTGGGGGGTGGTGGTGGTGGGAAACATGAGTGGGGGCCTGGTGGAGGCTGCCCCTGGATGCTGGGGGGTGGAGGGGGTGGGAGACATGAGTGGGGGCCTGGTGGAGGCTGCCCCTGCACTGCTGGGGGGTGGGGGTGATAGGGGACATGAGTGGGTGCCTGGTGGAGGCTGCCCCTGGTGGCTGGGGGGTGGGGGTGATAGAGGACATGAGTGGGAGCCTGGTGGAGGGTGACCCATGACTGCTGGGGGGTGGGGGTGCAAGGGGACATGAGTGGGGGCCTGGTGGAGGCTGCCCATGGTGGCTGGGGGTGGGGGTGATAGGGGACATGAGTGGGGGCCTGGTGGAGGCTGTCCCTGCACTGCTGGGGGGTGGGGGTGGTGGTAGACATGGGTGGGGACCTGGTGGAGGGTGCCCCACAGTGCTGGGGGGTGGGGTGACATGAGTGGGGGCCTGGTGGAGGCTGCCCCTGGATGCTGGGGGGTGGAGGGGGTGGGAGACATGAGTGGGGGCCTGGTGGAGGCTGCCCCTGCACTGCTGGGGGGTGGGGGTGATAGGGGACATGAGTGGGTGCCTGGTGAAGGCTGCCCCTGGTGGCTGGGGGGTGGGGGTGATAGGGGACATGAGTGGGGGCCTGGTGGAGGGTCCCCCATGACTGCTGGGGGGTGGGGGTGCAAGGGGACATGAGTGGGGGCCTGGTGGAGGCTGCCCCATGACTGCTGGGGGGTGGGGGTGCTGGGGGACATGAGCAGGTGTGCAGGGTAGTCCCCTGTTTTGTGGGCTGCCTGCAGGGGCCGTGGAGGGTGTACAGGGAACACCTGTGAGGACCCACCCAGCCTAATCGCGTGTGTAACTTCCCGCGCACCCCTGTAATACACGTACCCAGCCAAATCGGGTGTGATAATTCCCTCGCACCCCTGTAATACACGTACCTGGCCAAATCGCGTGTGATAATTCCCGCGCACCCCTGTAATACACGTACCAAGCCAAATCGCGTGTAAAACTTCCCGCATACCCCTGTAATAGACGTACCCAGCCAAATCGCGTGTGATAATTCCCGCGTACCCCTGTAATACACGTACCCTGGCTAATCGCGTGTAAAACTTCACGCGTACCCCTGTAATACACGTACCCTGGCTAATCGCGTGTAAAACTTCCCGCGTACCCCTGTAATACACGTACCCTGGCTAATCGCGTGTAAAACTTCCCACGTACCCCTGATATAAACGTTACCCGCTTTGCGTTCCTTGTTTGGCAGCCCTGTAAACTGGTCCAGGGTTAGCGCAGCCCTTTGCGATGATTTAGCGATTTTGATGGCTTTTCCTTGCGCGAGGGCATTCTTGGGGGCGTTACTGGCGCTGCTGCAGGGTCGCTGCGATACTCTGCGCCACAGCTGGTTTGGGAGCCTAAAATCCATGAATACGCTGTGCGCGGAAATCGGTTTTAGCGCACGCGCCTGGCGCAGACAATCACACGCGGACACTCTGCGCCAGCCGCTTGCGACACTTTTCTGCGAAATTCTATGAATTACCCTCATATGAAAGGTGCTGCCGATCGTCTGTGGTATTAAAAATTAATGTGTTTGTTTTGAAGTTTATTAATGTAAATATGTAATAATAAACTGCGGCCTTGTTTTGCCACAGTAAGACGAGTTGGTTTGACCCCATTTATACATACAAAGTAAGTGAAGTTGAATTGGCGCTAAACTGAAAAAGAAGAGAAGGTCAAGCAAACCGAGAGCAAAAACAGACTAAAACAACAACATTTTTAGCCTCTGCAGAAAAAGGATAAATAGTGCTCGACGGCACGCAGGGATATAGGTAGTTTATTCCATAGCCTGGCAGCAGCAACAGACAAGGAACAACTCTAGTCTTATTAAACCTAGGAAGGGGGTGGGAACAGTACCCAACTGTTTATATTAGCATATTGCACGGCCTCCGGAAAGAGGGGGCTAAGGGCACCAGGGCTTAACATGGCAGTGGGGCCAAACCCACCCCCGCCCGCCTCCTTCTCCTAAGTAGAAGATACAGGAAACAGTAGTCACAGGTATGGTGACTCAAAGGAAGGGCAAATAGAGGCACAAAAGGGGGCTGGTAGACAAGAATGGGAGGAAGCCCCTATCCATGTGGACTGACAGGATTGGAGGGCAAAGGTATCTTCGCACCTTTAATCAGTGACATCAATAGCAGGTGCACAGAGGGGGGCGGTCTCTTTCACCACGTAACGCCCAGCTGCAAGGAGAATTTTGTTCTCCCCACCACACCCTGACATAATTTCTTTTTCAGGTTTTCTAATGTTTTTTTTAATGTATTGTCGCAGGCGGTTACACAGGCGATGGCGCAGTGCCAAAACTAACCTCCTGGGGGAGGACAAGAATGACCGAGGGTAAATAGCCCCCAGTTAGCCTAACACAGCAGGGTGAGGCAATCTCGGAAAAAGAGGTGGAACCCCTTTTGGTTGTCAGCTTCCAGTCTTGGCTGGTGGAAAGAAAAGCATAACGGCGGGCAGCTGGTAATGTGAATCACCTTGAGCTGGAGGCTTAGGGAGGTTAGGGGAGTGAAACCTAACTATGCAAAGTAAAGAATTTATAATGAGAAAAAGAGAGCTGACTGGAGGTGAATAAAAAAAGATTAAAACTTGAAGGCAGTGCTGCCGATCGTCTTTGGCAATACAAATGAATGTGTGTTTTGAAGTTTATGGTTTTTACGGTTGTAAATATGTAACAATAAACTGCAGCCTTTTTTTTGACACAATAAGACGAGTTGGTTTGGCCCACG
This sequence comes from Ambystoma mexicanum, assembly GCF_040938575.1. Taxonomy (NCBI): domain Eukaryota; kingdom Metazoa; phylum Chordata; class Amphibia; order Caudata; family Ambystomatidae; genus Ambystoma; species Ambystoma mexicanum. The sequence goes on along the minus strand of NC_090931.1, from coordinate 949,141,213 downwards.
TTATTCGCACACAGTAAGCTAAACTTGAATTGTTTGATCTGATGGGGGCGGGGGGGGGGGAACGAACATTACCTGACTGCCTATGTTATGTACTATCTGCACCCACACAGGTGGTGGCGTTGACCCCAGCAGCCGACACTTACAGAAAATGGGCTGGCCACTGGTCCTTTCCCACTGCAGTCAATCCTGCATGCAGGGAGCTGCAACAGCGAATGCACACACACTTTGCCCCTCACATTCTGCCGAGAAACTGTTTTGTGAATTGTCCCCCTAGCCTTATCCCAGTCCTGCCCCCTGTATCAGGCCCACAGCACCCCGTCCTTTTGTGTAGAATTGAACTGGCTTTTTTCAATTTGTCACGCTTGCTCTCTTGCGGGGTTTGCTCGCTCGACATTGCTCACATTCCGTGGATTGCCACCTCCCGTGTGAAAAATCATTTTCTTGTTTAACAAGCTAGCCATCCGTTTCTTTAGCAGTCATTCACACCCCTTATTTCTAATGCCAAACGTGACGTTACGCTCAAACCTTACAGAATGAGAACTACAGATATATAAGCAGCATTTCCCTGAACTCTAGTCATAAGTCCCTCGAATGCATGGTAGTCGCACAGGCTTCTAGACGGTTCCTATCTATTATGTCAGGAACACACTGATGTTCAGTAAATAGTGCAGTACCTGCTTTTGTGAAATACTGGGATCTCGAGGCCCATCTTTTACGCATGAAAATGCTAATAGGTTTCCTCAGCATCCTGATTTCCATTTTATCTGTTTAAATCTGCAAATGATGGACATGCAAAAACAAAAGCTATTTTGAGAAAAATGCCTGCCCTTGCTCCTTTCACCGAGCCGTCAATATGGCATCCCTGTTATTCTGTAGAGAGAGAAAAAAAACGAGCTCCCAGAGATTAGCTGTTGAACCTCATGGTAATAAGATTTCTGTGTTTACTCTGAAATGTGGATACAACAATGCCGGCAGCACACATCCCTTTCTATGCATCACTTGGTCTTTTCACTGCTGTCTGCAAAGGGCTCGGATCCATGTCGGCCAGCGGTGATGCGGGATTTCAGATTTGTACCAGAGGTGATGTGTAGGTAGCTGCTTTTTTGGCAGGACCTTCCTTAAGCACGCATCATTGGCGCCGACTTCCCGTGTAACCATCTTGCATAAACAGAGGCGGACAATCAAACTGGCAATCAGTTCCACCTGAGCGCGGGTTGGTATATCATTTGCATTGCCTGCCGTTGTAATCATGCATAACTTTCTGTTGATCCACGGCTGGTCCAGAAATACAATTCATTTGCCTTTCGTGTGATTCGTGTTCCCCAGCCTCGCATTGTTATTGTTGTTGCTTCTGATTTTCTGTGCGCTTTTTGTGGTGGAAAGATGAAACGGATCAGCGACAGTGTGGATGGTGTTACACATACAACTGCCTCCAACAAGCCAACTTGCCCCCCCCCCCCATACCTTCAAGTGTTGATTTCTGTTTGTTCCATTTTACTCATATCCTATAGGAACACCAGTAAATGTACTTTGGAGAGGCCTTGGAAAAGTTGGGTAAACTTCTTTTGCAAACCAACACAGGATCCCATAGTCAGCAATGTGATAGAGGAAAGGGTGCTACAGAGGTACACCATTCTTCCATTCACAACGTTCGAAGCCAGTCCTTCTGACAGAATTGAAGTGGTACCGCATCCCTTTTCGGGAAATGTCTTAAACTCATTCACTGTAGAAAAGAACAGATTCTCTCAGACAAACAGCTCCAAAATAGTCTTTCTATTAGATGGAATTGATGCAGAGCCATGCAATGTCCTGCTAGACACACATAATCACACCAGTCCCTCTAAATTACATGGGGGATTGGATGTCATGTGAAATGGGATTGTAATCACTTATACTGTCAGAACAAAGTTATGTATTTAAAGAAAATTGTTCTTTTTCACTGTAGGATGCAGGATGCATCACTTTCTGGCAGCTAACTGTAAAGGCCAGTAGACCAGGATGATGTTATGCTTTCCATTGATAAATGGGTTTTGCAATTCAACTTTCGCTTTATTTATTTATTTATTTATTTATTTATTTATTGTTTTTTGTTCACTTATACAATAATACAATTCTGCTTGAAAGCGTCCACAGGGCAGGGAGGAGCAGAGGTGGTAAATACATTAAAAACACAATATTTAAGAGCAGGAGGGGAGGAAGAAGGGGCTAAACTACTATGCCTTGTGAGTATTCAGAATGTGCAAGTGCAGCAAATGGGGAAGTTCTGGGGAGTCCAAGCTCATGGGTGAGCCACAGATGAAGTGCTAGGAATGTTGTGTGCTACATGGAGCGGGCCGTGGGAGGAGTAAGTGCGAACCTCCAGGGTGGAGGGTGTGCGGATGCAAGTGTTGTGGATAGCCAGGAGCTCGGCAGAATTGGTGTGGGAGTTCAGGGCCCTGAGGATGCATAAGGGCCCAGGACACTACTTGCTGCAACTGTGGGGTTAGCAGAGGAGGGAAGAAGGGAAGGAGGAGGAAAAGAGGTAAGTCTTAAGGAGCTTCTAGAACTTGAGAAGATCCTGCTCAAGACACAGAGGGAGGGGGAGGCTATTCCATTGGAAGGAGCCCGCTGAGGAATGTGAATGACCACCTACTCTCTGTTTAGCAAAACGCTTTACACACAAAGAGTTGGTGCCAGAGGAACGTAGTAGTGGTCTAGAGGGAGAGTATTTAGTGAGATAATGTCGAAGAAAGTGTGGTCCCCGGGCCCAGACAGCCTTTTGGATGATGGAAAGGGATTTGAATTTAATCTGTGCAGCAACAGGGAGCCAGTAAAGACTTTTTTTTAGTGCAGATGTGATGTGGTCCCTGGGCTTAAGACCAAGGATAAGTCTTGCTGCCCTATTCTGTATAATTGTGGGGGGTGACCTAAACTGGCGGTGCATTGGAAACAAGGCAACTGGCCTGCCTCTGAGAAGTGGGTGGCTCCTGACTCTAGAATGGAGAGCTGCCGAATGGCTTGAACTGATTAACTCTAGAGATCTTCACATTCTTAAGGGGCAGGCTTTAGGGGACTGTGCACCGAGACCCACGTGGACTAATGGCACAATATCTAGTATCTTGGATTATGATTTTGTCTCTAGTTCACTAATTTAGGATATAACCTCATTTGAAATCATTGCAAAGGCTTCAAGTGACCACGCCTTACTAAAACTTACTTGGGACAGTACTCCGAGACGAAAACATGGCATTAGACCAATGGACATTGAACCGGCCAAAGGGTAAAATCGTCTCCAGCTGAGGCGGTAGGATATCAAAGTATTTTCTGAGAAATGTATTGGGCAGGTGGCACAGGGGTAAGAAGTGAACGATATCCCTACTCCTGTATTTCAGGAGCTATGCCAAAAAGCCATTGATGTCAGAGCCATCTCACAAACGTGTATTTGATGAAATAATTCATCAAGAGGAGAAAGTTCTCAAAGTCTTAGTTCCTGACTTATAAATCATCTGAAAGAGTCTCAATATTTATTGTTGAGGAAAAAAAGAAAACAGAAATATAAGAATTGGCTAGCAAGGTACAAAGCTGAGATTGTCGAACAGGATGTGAAGTGCATGCTTGCAGCTCTTTCAAAAAAGGACGCAAGAGCTATTTGGCAAATGTTAAACAATGAGGGGGCCTTGCGTTCAATTTCCTTGGCAAATGTGATCTCAGAAGAAGTATGGATGACCTTTTATCACAAACTATTCAAACTGAGGGAAGGCATGGAACTTGTGCCATTGTCTAAAATAAAGTCTGGTTGGCGTTTCCCACTGGATTTGCGAGATGTGGAACTGTTAATCAAGAAGGCCAACCATTACAGAGCCCCAGGACCAGATGGTATTTCGAACTCTATTACCAAGGAGCCCCTTGGTCTCCCTTTATCTTTGATCTATTTAAGCAGATCATGAGGATGGAGGAGATCCTAAGTTCTTGGAGACGAGCAATAATTTTTCCCATCCATAAATGAGGCAGCAGATTGAATCTGGCAAACTACTGTCCAATCGATTTGCTGGATACGTTGGGCACATTTTTTGTGGCATTCCTCCTGCAACAACAACAGAACTGGATTAAATTAGTTGAAAGAAAGAACCCTAGACAAACAGTGTTCATCAAAGATGTTGGAACAGATTTGAACCTTTTCTTGTTAAATCTTCTGAAAGGAAAAACCTTTAAGGATAACACCAAGGTATATTCAGCCTTTGTGGGCCTGTGGAAGGCCTTTGATGGCATAGACCGGCAACTTCTGTGGTCTAAAATGGAGGCTTGGAAGTTTCCAGTAGAACTATTGGCTGCGGTTAAGTCCCGTTATGAATCCACTAGCATGCAAATTTGACTTAACCTGGAATGCCTTTTGATGAACCCACCGCTTCTTGCCTTAGACAAAGAGCATCCCAATTCCATGCAGCCCTGTGTGTCATTCAGATTCCTCTACATCAAATGAGCTTCAACAGATATGTTGAGATATGTTGAACAGAAACATTTCTCCTCACCGTTTCTGAATATATGGGGCCTTCCTTTGAGAAAAGTGGTTATTTAAAGAACACTGCTTTAAAATCAAATACACACTTGACTGTGCATATTACAAAACCTGTAATTGAAGATACATTATGTACTTTCAGCATACATATACCTATTTACACTTAATGTGTAACTGAAATTATTTACATGCTGAGGTCTCTTCCTTTATATGTTTTCCCATTTCCATTCTTTAAATATGTTTTTTATCCTGTGGAGAAAACACCCCACAGACCCTGACTCTCAGTAAAGCCCAAACGTCTACGTCACCTGCCTTCTGCTTAGCACTACAAGCTACACCAGACATATTTCAGCATCAGTCGGTCCCATCAATGTGGCATAGCTTGAGTCTCTATGCATGGAAACTCAGGCCTGAGCTGCTAGGCCACATCTCGTCTACATGACACCACAATCAACCCTAGACTTTTAAAGATAAAAATCTCAAAATAATTCAAATCATAAAACCTGCAAAATATCGAATTTCCAAATATAGATGGCTTTTAAACGAACATTTCCACCTAAAAAGCCAGGATACTGATAAAATAAGAATCAAAATTGTTTCCCAAATAAATGACACAATGGGCCTGATTACGACCCTGGCGCTAAGTGTTTAACGGCGCCGTAAAAGGCTGTGGCGCTGTTAAACACTTAGCGCCTTACTACGAGGTCCCTTTGCGGGACCCGACCTTAACGGCTGGTCTACACCAGCCGTTAAAGTAGGGACCCGCAAAGGGACCTTGGTGCTAAGTACGGTACCGCAATTTGCGGTACCATACTTAGCGCCTTCCCCATTCCCATAGAGCCCTATGGGGCGATAATGGGAATAGGGAAGGGCCATGGTTCAATGGGGAATTACCACCCGCCAACCTTGCAATGGGGTGGTAATTCCCCATTGAACCATGGCGGACCCGTTACAACACCGGCACCAACCATGGTGCTGATAGCGCCATGGTTTAGAGAAGGTGTTGTAATGAGGGCCAATACCTAAAAAAACACCATAAAATTTGATAACAAAGATATACATTTTTTTGAAAACCATGACTAAAAAGGGATTGAAAAACCTAAAACAAGGACTAAGAAGATGTAACCAACCATGGGTTAAAAGCATGATTTAAAGAACATCTCATAAAATCAGAACTCTTAAAGCAAACATTAAAACCTTCTAAAAATGAATAAAGCTAAACTAGTTCATATTTGTTCCTAACAAATCCCATCTAAAAAAGGTCACCCAAATATTGTCCTTTGACTGTTCACCCGTAAGAAGCTGACTTACTTGACTACTCACCTTTGCAGCCTGTAGACCCATCATATATCTTCAACTGTTCTGCATTAGAAAAAACATAATTCTGCCACATTTCTCACAGCAATCCAAGTCCAGTAAAAAGAAAAATGACAAATAATTTTAGAGCCAAGAGTTCAGTCCATAAAAAAGCAGACGCTGTAACAATGAGATGCTTGAAATATAAAGCAAATAATCAAACTTAAGAAACGGAGAACTAAAATATAAGCTATTCTGGTTACATCTTCATTGTCTTTTATCATAGTTAACGCTGAAAATAATCCTGCATCTTCTACCATGCCGTCCTCCAAATTGTATTAGGAATACAATTCAAATTTTGGAGCCATAAATGTTATGTGATTTTTCATATCAAAAAGCCTTTGACACAAGCCAGGAAAAGCATCACAGCGGTCTGCTGATCTGTTGACCAGGTCCTGTTACTCCAGCCAAAAATGCACTTTAGATGTTTTGTGACAAAAAACAACTTTAAAAACGGATTGATACCTGGGACTCCTTTGGCAACAACCTCACTCTTCTGTCGAGTTTGCCTCGGCAGAACAAAATCATCATCATTCTAATCAATATTAGTACCCGGCGAGAGACAATCCGAATGCAACAAGCATTCTGATTGGCTCCCGCCAGGTTCCTACCCGGGCGGGAATCCCTCCGTCGGGATTCCACAGCCTTTGTCCCCGGCGGGGGCGTGGCAACCCCTCAATCAATGAGGAGGCTTGAAGCGGGGCCATCCCCGCTCCGAGCCTCCCCGCGGCTGAGAGGCTGCCTTCGCCCCCCGCCGGGGACTCGGGTAAGTCTTTTTTTTTAAGTTCCCTTCTCTCTCACCCTCCCACCCGCCCCCCCAACTTACCTTCTTGGTCCTGCATCCCCGCTCTGTGCCTCCACACGGCTGGGGGCTTCCCTCGGCCCCCGCCGGGGATGTAGGTACATTTTTTTATTTTTTATTTTTTCCTCCTCTTCCCCCATCCCACTCCTGCCCTCCCAACCCCACTTACCTTCTTTTTGATCCTTTTTCGGGAGCGGATGCCCTGGGAACACAAGTGTTCCCAGCGCATCCGCTCTCGATGGCCACCAATGAACGGGAAAACAGACTCCGTTTTACCTTTCCATGGTGGCGGCCATTTTCTTTTTCTTTTTTCTCCCAAAACGCTGCAGCGTTTCAGGACAAAAAAAAAGCTTTTAGTGCCCCGGTCACGGAATTTTTGCGGGCCGGGGTACTAATAGCAATAGAACCCTCACGTCAGGGGCATTACCGAGTCTGGTAATGCCCCGGGGCCCACAGGTAAGGACCCAAGCGAGGAAATGCCCCCAACGCTCGGGTTCTATTGCTTAAATAGAATAACATTCCTTAGTGGTAAAACAACAATAGCAATGTAATGCAAAGATTGAATTATGACAGAATTATGGCAGATTTCATTGTTAGAATGTGACCTTCATAGAATCATTTCTCTTAATTTCCAATACCCACTTATCTGTTATATCGTTACCACTTTTTCCTGCCAGATTTTACATCCTCCACCGAGGGTGCATTGGATTTTACTCCTAAGATTTGAATGCAGTTCTGATACTATCTTCAAATGTGTATTTGGAATGCATACCGTTTTTCCATAAACTATTCACTAACTTTGAACCAGCCATCTCAGAGAACTATTCAGCGTGTTTTAACACCTTCTGCATGGATCATTCATCTATAAATAGCACATTCACATGATCCATGTACATCACACACTTACATATTCTCCCTTCCTGACAACTCCTTGCAACACAAAAAAGGCACAGCTGACAAGAGACACACCCATATGCATTTCACTCTTTATTGTAACCCACTCACTCAGCCTCCCATTTACCAAGATCCTAGAAGCACTTATTTTAGTAAATATGTCAAATCACCTCACAGACAAACTGGAAGATCTACAATTGTAAACATATTAATAAACACAGGTGATATCCTATCATAAACCAAGGTCCCTTACACTTAATTTCATATTCCCCTCCAATATATGACTAATTGTATCTCTAATCAGAATCAGAATATAAGAAATTCTTCTTTCTGGTGTAGCACACATTTGATTGGGATGTATTACACAGGGTAAAACTTCACTCATTCTAGATAAAAGCTATTTTTAATCTAAATTTAGCAGTGTGAGTGTCCTTCACTTACATAAATCAGTATTATCGTCTTCTTTATTCAACCGAGATATTCCACCTTCACAAAACACATCGGGCACCTGCCCCAATATTCTTATCTCCTGAAAAAAGCTCTAAAATGTAATGTTTCTCTTGCCAAAAAACAGAATTTTATTCCTTTGGTATTCCATTGTTACCGAAGTCTTGCCATTTGTTCATGATTTTTTTTATGATTTTGGAGCGCAAATAACATCTTCTTTTGTGAATGGGCACATTAAACTGATTTATTGTTGCATAGATTACATATTTTTGCAATCACATAATTTTTCACACATGTTAATTTCATAATTTTATTTTTATACCATTCAACGTTACATATGAATTGTGCAGGGTAGCCTACATATTGCATCTAGAAGAAATGTGAAGGTCACCCTATGTATTGCGCTTAGATGAATTGCAAGGGGTAATCCTTTACTGCTCCTGATCAGTCTTGAAGGCTAGCCATTACTTTGTACACAGAAGTAATTTACAGGTTAGCCATGCATTGCACTCAGAAGATGGTGAAACTAGCCTATGCGCTGCACACAATATATTTATGAGGATCACAGATATAATACCACACATTGATAAAAGTGAGGATATCCAATGTATTAGACTTGGAGGATTTTGAGGGTAGCCAATGTATTGCACCTAGAACAATGGTAAAGCTAGTCATGCGTCGCAAAACACAATACATTTATGAGGATAGCATTACACTGCACTTATATGAAATAGACAATGCATTCCACTTGCAGGATTTATGTTGAGGGTGACCAGGGTGTTGCACTTGGATGAATTGTGAGGCTAGCCAATGTGTAGCACTTCGAAGAGTTGTGAGAGTAGCCTATCTATTGCACTTAAGAACTCTCACGGATATCCAATGTATTCCAATTAGAACTGCAAAGATTAGCCAATGTATTGCACTTGGAAGAATTGTGACAGTTAGCCTATGTATGCAAATGCACAACTCGGAGGTATTGTGAAGGTAACCAAGTTATTGCACTTTGAAAGCATTGAGAGTTGTCAATGTACTAACCACCCCTACACTTGCTCCTCTCCTGCATACCTCCCAAGTACCACACATGCCATATGGTCCAGCCAAATCCCACGCAAAACACACATCGAAAATAACAAACATTTGCAAACAACACTCCCTGACACAGGGCCTTACCCCTCTGGTTACAACAGGGCAGTGCACACAATCAAACTCACTTAGAAAACTGACTCGCACAGGATGCCAGTTCCTTCCCTCACTAACCCACACCCATCCTCTTTCTTACAGAGCCATGTTAGCAGCTGGAGACTATTGCAATGGTAATGGTGCATGGTATAAGACAACTTAACATAACATACAAATCCTGAGCAATCAAACACATATTTTTTGTATCAGAATGCACAATTACTTGTCTGTATTTCAGCCCATTTTTCCCTTTCTGTCAATCAAATAATTTCTTTAAAAAACATTATGCATCTTTCAATTTGATCATTATATTGAGTTGTATTTTAAAATAAAAACAGTTTACTGTGTAGCAAGTGCTCTTTTATCATTTTAATATCTTTTATCACATCAAATCCGGCATTCGACAAATAATGTAATCTATCAAATTTAATTTGTAAATAAGCATTCTGTTACACATTACCAACGTTGGTCGTTGTGGCAGCATAAGAGATTATGTGCGACGTTTAGGAACATTACCTCAAAGACGGCCGACGCTCTATTGTCCCATACTGAAAGCAGCGGTCTAGTTGTTTCACGTTCGCAAGTAACGTCCGCTTGATAAGGAAGGAAGAGCTTCAAGCAAATGCGTCGCTACTGCTCTTATCGATGCTCCGTAAATCCGCTTCTAGGGATCTAGCTTTGCTGATTCTTTGACTACGATTATCCTTTTGCTCTAACTTCCTTGACTATCCCATTATTCCTTTCACAGATTCCCTCCTTGGCCTTTTCTTCGTGCAGAGACTCCCGCTCCTTCATCATTTCCTTTGAGAGAAGTCCTGGTTCATTCCTATCCCTTTGTAATTTCTATCAAGAAGGCTATTGAGCTCTGCCCGTTTTCGACAGTGAGTTTTGCCTTTCTCGCCCTCCATTACTCCCTCCATGAGTTCACTAGAAGGCAGTTTCTACTTTGCTATTCTTTCTGTCATCTTTAGAACCGCTATCGATTAAGCTGTCCAGGAAACAATTCGCTGACTCTCCCGAGTATCAGAGTTTCCACACGCAGTTTAGTTGGCTCCTTTCAGAAGTTAGAGTAAGTTGCTCTCCCTCTATTCTGTCCTACTCTGTACTTAATAAACATCCTATCAGTTGCACTTACCTGTTCTGTCTCTCCTTCGTAGATAAAATGCTCATCGCCCTTGCGTGTCAACTCGTCTAAGGAACTGCATCCACCTTTCGACCAGTCCGGAGCCTTGCTGCTATCCAGGGTTTTTTCCCCAACAGGGTTTCCCTGGGGATTGTGCCTTCCTCCTCCCTGACGGTCACTCACAGGCAGGGAAAGGCAGGATTTTCACGGGAAGTCTTTCACATTCTTGCCGGCTGTCTTCGTTGGGAACCGCTGTCTGCCCAGGTTTTTGAGAAATTGATATCCAAGTCGATTATTGTCAAAACTGTCGGTTGCCAGATAACAGATAACGACGCCCCAAACTTTATAGAGTTAGCCAGGGCAGACAGCGTTCACAATGGAGCAACAGATGCAACAACTCATGACTGCTATGCAGTCTATGTCCTTAGAAATGCAGACTTTAAAACAAGACAACGCTCAGTTAAGGCAGAAAGTAGCCCATGCATTTACAGAAACTCCCCCGTCAACATTACAAACTGGCAAATTTGATTGTGATCCTCACAAATTGAAGGAGTTCATTGATAGCTGCACGATACAATTAACTTTCAAGTCCCGATTCTTCCCAACAGATAAAGATAAGGTTGGCTTTCTGATATCCCATTTATCTGGTCCAGCCTTGGCGTGGGCAACCCCTTTAGTTACTTCGGGTAACGCTATCCTTGATTCTTACCCTGCCTTTACCAATAGTCTGAAATCCATGTTTAGTCGACAAGAAATATTGGTAACCACCCAGGAGAAGCTACTTGATTTGAAGCAGGGCTCAAAGGATCTCATGTCCTATATTACCCTCTTCAAACAATTGTCCTCCAAAACCGGATGCCCTGATGATGGGCTTCTTACTTTATTTCGACGAGGTCTTTCCGAAGAACTCAAAGATGAGGTGTCTAAGGTTCCTCGACCGGCCAATTTGGCGGACATGATCACCCTTAAGGTGTAGATCGATTATCGGCTGCAGGAACGTCATCACGAGAGGAAGAAGGGGAAGGGGACCCGACCTCATACAGACTTTCTCTCCAACAGTTCCAAACCGGTACCAACGGAAGAGCCCATGCAAATAGGTTCAATGAGGGGCCCTCTAACTAGCAGCGAGAGAGAAAGGTGGAAGACTTTAGGTCTATGTATGTACTGTGGTTCTTCCTCACACATCCTAAAAGATTGTCCTGTGGTTCCTCCTCGTCGGACACATTTCCAGGTGTCGGGAAACGCCAAGTCCCTACCGTAGGGGGAACCACGGTAGGAGTTTTCAGTCAGAGTTCCCCAAATAAGATTGAATTATCCCTACACATGAACCCTGTTGAACAACACATGGTTGTACTTTCCTTGACAATAGTCCTCCCAATGCTGTATTACAAGGCATCCCTGTGCTGATTGACTGCGGGGCTGCGGGTAATTTTCTGGACGATGAGTGGGCATCTAAGAAGGGAATTGTCAGAATAGCCAAGTCACTAGTCACTCCTATTCAGGGGGTCGATGGTACTCCTTTGAGCTCCGGACCGATTCGAGAACAAACTATTCCTGTAACATGTTTAATAGCTTTGCATAAGGAGGATTTAGTGTTTGATCTTATAAGAACTGCCCATTTTCCTGTAATTTTAGGTCTTCCCTGGTTAAGGACTCATAATCCGTTTATCAATTGGACCGCAGGCACTCTCTTTTTGGGTTCTGAACACTGTGTCTCTCTTTGTCTGTCCCAGGCTTCTGTGGGAGTACAAATACCTTCTGAGACAGACAACTATCAGAGAGTTCGTCATATTAGGAAAATCCCCGATTGCCACCAACGATACCTAGCTGCGTTTTCAACTCCTGAGTTCCCTACTCTGCCCCTGCATCGAAGGGATGATTGCCATATTAATATTCTCCCAGATCAGCCAATCCCTTTTGGACGTATGTATGTGTTGTCTCAGAGAGAAAAGACTGCCCTTAAAGAATACCTTCAGACCAATATTCAGAATGGCCTGATCACCGAATCTAACTCTCCAGCAGGAGCTTCATTGTTTTTCATACCGAAGAAGGACTCAGAGGAACTAAGACCATGCATCGACTACCGTGGTCTTTATAAAATTACTATACCTGACAAATACCCAATGCCGTTGATCCGTGACATTTTAGAAGCTGTTCGGGGAGCATCCTTCTATACTAAGCTGGATCCACGAGATGCCTATCACCTCATCAGAATCGCTCCCGGAGATGAATGGAAAACTGCGTTCCGAACTCCATTCGGGCACTATGAGTATCATGTCATGCCGTTTGGCCTGTTAACGCACCGGCTATTTTTCAACGCTTTATGGACCATCTATTTTCAGCCATTTTCCTCCATTTTGTTATAATATATCTTGATATTTTTGTCTTCTCCAAGAACAAGGTAGAGCACATCCGACATGTCAATCTAGTTTTGGGTCGTCTTCAGGCAAATCAGTTGTATTGTAAGGCTGAAAAGTGAGAATTCCATCAAGAGCAGGTCACTTATTTGATCCAGCGATTTTTGGGATTCACGAATTTCTATCGCAAATTCATTCCATGTTTTTCTGAAAGTGTTCTACCATTCACCAGATTGCTAAAGAAGGGAGTCCCATTTTTCTGGGATGATACGCACAAGAGGCATTTGATAAGTTGAAACGTCTCTTCACATCAGCTGAAATCCTGTCCACCCCAGGCCAATCCCGACCATTTGTTGTAGAGGCCCTCAATACACCTCTCGATTTTGGAAGAACATTTATCTCGAGTTGGGAATTAAAAGGTCGCTCAGTTCAGGCTATCACGCTCAGACCAACGGGCAGACAGAGTGCCTGAATCAAACTTTGGAGGGGTACCTACAGTGTTTTGTATCCGCAGCCCAAGATGATTGGTTAGAGTTGCTCCCGCTGGCAGAATTTGCCTATAACAATGCCCAACACTCAGCTCTAAAGACTACCCCCTTTTATTGTTCCTATGGATATCACCCGTCTTTTCTACCATCAATCACTCCACCTAACTCTCGCTGCCCGGGAGTGGATAGTCTCATCTTTGGCATTCAAAAAGGTCATCAGCTTGCTTGTCTATCTCTTAAAGGAGCCCAGGACCGAGCTAAAGGGTATGCGGACCGTCATTGCCGTGAATTACCTGCACTTAAAGAGGGGGATTTGGTCTGGCTGGCTTCTCGGTTCCTTCCCAGACATTTAGTTCCTTCCAAGTTATCTCCCAGATACTTTGGTCCGTTTAAGGTGATTTCTCTAGTGGGAACATCGGTGGTTCAACTAGAATTACCTCCATCCTAGTCTCGTATACATCCTGTTTCTCATGTTTCTCAGATTAAGTTATCAGTTAAAGATCACTTCTTACAGACAACTAAGACTCGTCCTCTGCCAGTGACTACAGAAGTCGGACCTGAATACGAAGTAGCAAACCTCTGTGACTCAAGATATCGGAGAGGTCGCCTTCAATTCTTAATAGACTGGAAAGGTTATTCTCCATCTGAAAGGACATGGGAACAAGCTTCGGGGGTTCATGCCCCCAAATTGGTGAGAAAAATGTTCTGGCTTCACCCGGGAAAACCGGGTTCACCTCCCCTGAGCAGGGGACATACTGTTACACATTACCAACGTTGGTCGTTGTGGCAGCGTAAGAGATTATGTGCGACGTTTAGGAACATTACCTCAAAGAAGGCCGACACTCTATTTTCCCATACTGAAAGCAGCGGGCTAGTTGTTTCATGTTCGCAAGTAACGTCCGCGACTGATCACGAGACCTTTGATAAGGAAGGAAGAGCTTCAAGCAAATGCGTCGCTACTGCTCTTATTATCGCTCCGTATGTCTGCTTCTAGGGATCTAGCTTTGCTGATTCTTTGACTACGATTATCCTTTTGCTCTAACTTCCTTGACTATCCCATTATTCCTTTCACAGATTCCCTCCTTGGCCTTTTCTTCGTGCAGAGACTCTCGCTCCTTCATCATTTCCTTTGAGAGAAGTCTCGGTTCATTCCTATCCCTTTGTAATTTCTATCAAGAAAGCTATTAAGCTCTGCCCTTTTTCGACAGTGATTTTTGCCTTTCTCGCCCTCTATTACTCCCTCCACGAGTTCACTAGAAGGCAGTTTCTACTTTGCTATTCTTTCTGTCATCTTTAGAACTGCTATTGATCAAGCTGTCCAGGAAACAATTCGCTGCCTCTCCCGAGTATCAGAGTTTCCACACGCAGTTTAGTTGGCTCCCTTCAGAAGTTAGAGTAAGTTGCTCTCCCTCTATTCTGTCCTACTCTGTACTTTATAAACATCCTATCAGTTGCATTTTCCTGTTCTGTCTCTCCTTCGTAGATAAAATGCTCATCGCCCTTGCGTGTCAACTCTTCTAAGGAGCTGCATCCACCTTCCGACTAGTCCGGAGCCTTGCTGCTATCCAGGTTTTTTTTCCCAAGGATGGTTTCCCTGGGGATTGTGCCTTCCTCCTCCCTGACGGCCACTCACGGGGAGGGAAAGGCAGGATTCTCACAGGAGGTCTTTCACATTCTTGCGGCTGTCTTTGTTGGGAACCGCTGTCTGCCCAGGTTAGTGAGAAATTGATATCCAAGTCGATTATTGTCAAAACTGTTGGTTACCAGATAACACATTCAACCATCTATTTTTTTTAAAAGAACACTATCTAGACCGCCATCTTTCTTATTTCTGTTTTAAAATGCTTTTACTTTTTATCTTATAATAACATTGCATTAATTTTACATAGTCTCTTCTCATTAGTTATGTGTTTAACCAAAGCAACCTTAGTGAAGACTAAATAATGATATGCAAAAATACAGTTAATAAATCACATTTTGTGCATTCTAATTCTGGAGAAATGAAAACAAAGTCAAGTCAAGAATTTCAAGCATCGTCTACTGAACACCAATTATAAACAAGAATACCTTGAACCAAACTTAAAAAAACAGTATTTTAACTGAAAATCTTCAAGTGTTGCTTTCAACACAACTGATGAGTCATTCAGTGGGGTCATACCCACTCTGCCTTATTTTCAGATGTGCACACATTAAAATGCCCAGAGATATTTTTTTCAAAAAGAGAACAAATCATTATTACAACTCTGTATTCCCCTAATAAATGCCTTCTGATACAATAATGTTATTATTGTCCACTAACGTAGCAACCTCACTATTCTTATTCATATTTCACTGAGACCAAAACGAAATTCCATACAACCATTTATCCTTCAACTATTGGTAATTCTCAAAGTATGTTATGTTATTTATTATTTAATTTTATAAAGCACCCGTTCACTCCAAGTGGCATCTTCATGCTGAGATTCCAAATTAGGATAATTCCTTCAGGCGATAATGTTAAAAAAAGGTATCCATTTAGAATGTGAGGCAAAGAGGAATGTCTCTGGAGAGCATATACACAAGTTATCATCAATTGAGTGTAATTAAATAAATAGGGAATTCCCCAGGACTCTGCTGCCTCTACTGAGAACGATCTACATAGCAAGGGCTAAAGGTGGTAATCAGGGTAATTGTGTAGTCTGATATTCTAGAATATTGTGGGTCATTTGTTTGAATACCGTCAAAGACATGCCATAATCCATCCTAATCACAATCAGTGTCATTTTATCAGATGGCCTGCATGGTACGTTAAAAACAGACTTGTCAAATGCAAAAAAGGACTGTTAATGTGGTGTCCTCCCCCACACGCATCCTGAGCACTGGGAATAAAATAGGTTTTCGATATAGAATTCCATTATTACTGAAGAATCATTTGGGCACACTTGGCTCACCATAGCAGCAATTTCCTATGACATCAATCAACAAAGGTGCATTAGTATTTTTAAAATGTATTTATGAGCTGTTTCAGTGCTTGGGCTATTTTTATATTAGGAGATTTTCTTATGTGCAGTTGAATTTTGTATAAGAAAATCACAATTTTGTCATTCCAGAATTTGCTCTTGTAATTAAAATGCCATCTTGCACTGCCATCAGATGTCCCAACACTGCACACAGCAAGACGCACTGGACATTACTGCATATTTTTCCCCAAACATATTCCGCTGATCAAACAATGGCTGTATAATTGCGGTGTTCCACCACATGACATTGATAGACAAACCAAATATGACTTGGGAGATGTACAAGGATATCAATTCCACACATATAGTAAATATTTCTGCACACGGATGTATATGTTGGCTGAATATCTAGGCTGGTTCGAATGTATTGGCCCATCTAATGTGCTTGTGTCATCACTGTTCCTTTGCCTTTTTGATTATTTCATTTATTTTTCACATGAGGAAACAGGGGCGTCTATAGCTCTCAATGCAGAATCCAATAAATCCAAACTGTGTGCAGGCAAACCACTCACGACGGTATTAAACATTAGGTAGAACAGTTGCACTTTTACCTGTCTGTGTGTTGTCCAGACAGTGTGCAATTTGGCGACCTGATCACTGGCAACGTTCTCACACTTCATATTGCTTGAATTGAATGACAAAAATATTTTAAAACGACGTGTGTTGACTATTTTTTTCACATGACTACATTTTCCTGGGGACATTTTCACATAGAACCTTCATTTCTTGTCCACAGGAAAAGAAGGGTTTACCCCTTCTGATTTGTTACTCACCACCACATGCCTTTCACAGTTGTGTTGCGCATTACTGTTAATTGTTTTAGTAGTTTTCAATTGAGAGCACGTAGTTCAATAATACCGGTCTTGGTAGTATGTAGGCCTAGTAGAAAGTATTGCCCCATCACATTTGGTTGCATCATAGCTGTGTTTTTTTCTCTTGGCCCATGTCTTTTCTTTGCCACAGGAAGAGACTCGGACATCAAGTACTTTCACTGAACACACCAACACAACTCATGGAGCACAGGCTTGCCGCTTAGGGTTGCTATGTGCATTAGGATAGTCCATCTATGGGGTAGGATTTGAGAGCTCTAATGGCACTAATATTAATCAGTGTAGTCTGCATGCCTACTTTTATTTTATTTATTTATTTATTTATTTAATTGCATTTATAAAGCGCACAAACAGCCCGAGACATCGTGGCGTTGTTTCACGGAATTGGCTTAGTTGCAGGTAGGTGTACATACTTGGGTACATGATGTGTTGCATGGATAGCGATATGGTTACACATAGGTTTACATAGTGTAGAGCATATCGTAGCATTGTACATTATATATAGCTATTATTGCATGTGTGCACATCATGACCTGGCATGAAGACGCTGCCGGATTTGCTGAGGAGTTTAAGAAAATAGCATTGTTTTGATAGCATTGCGAAAAGCGTGGTGTGAGGATTCAGATCTAAGGGCGAGCGGAAGGAAGTTCCATTGCCTGGCAGCGATGAAGGGGAAGCTTACACCACCCCTCTGGCACGCTTGACTTTGGGTACAAACAGCAGGTTGGGTAGGGTGTTCTTGGAGGTCTGGAGGAGAGAGGTATGTTTACTCTGTGATAGGTAGGGGGGGCTGTGTGGTAGATGCATGCACTTGTGGTTAAGGGCAAGTGTTTTAAAGAGGACACGTTCATGGATGGGCAGCCAATGGGCTTGTCGTCTGGCTCAGGAGATGTGTTCCCTTTTAGGGATGCCTATGGCGGCACATAGGGCGTTATTTTGGATGGTTTGAAATTTGTCAAGGTATTTTGCCAAAGTGCCTGTGAAGAGAACGTTGCGGTAGTCTAATCTAGACCAGATTAAGGCTCTAGCAATAGTTAAGCAGTTTGCGGTGGTGAGGAATGGCCTGGCTGTGTTTAGTAATATTGTGTAGTAAGCTGCAGAGGAAGCAATGGTGCTGACTTGCCTGGACATGGATAGGTTAGCATATAGGTAGAACCCAAGTGTTTTTACAGCCTGGGATACTGGGATAGTGGTGTTGTCAATGTACTGTCCCATAACATTTCCTTGTGTCATAAGTGTGCCTTTTCCACATGATAGGTTTCATTTCTTGTCCTTAGGAGAAGACGTGACAGCCAGTACTTTGACAGGATCATCTGACACATTGCTGGGTGGGAAGGCATGCCACTCAAGGTTGCTCTGTGCATTCAAAAGAATGTTCTATTTGCTTAAATGTCAACGGTGTATGTATATTGATATTGTAATAGTTCTAAAAGCTGTCGTCCAACAAATAAGGAACACAAATCTAAAAACGATGGAACTTTTGTGTCAATTTTGTATGGAAGCACACAAAAAATATAGAAAGTCATATACACCAGATATGTGTCTAATGCTTCATTTTTCTAATTTTATTTTTGTAGCCTTATTATTTGTTGTGAAACATTGCACCAACAAACAAGGATTACCAAAGAAAATGTCCTGAATTATTTTGAAATCACTTCTTGTAGGAATCCTGCTCAATTTGACGTGCTCACACTGTCGAATTATGTGATGTATAATTACTATGTTCAAATATAATTGTTATTCAGAAATGTGAGTTTAATTTTGAAAGGTATCACACATCCTTTACAATTTTGAATTGTATTACGTCTAAATGGAGGCCTACGAAAAAGAAGGAATATCTAACGCAGACAAAACCACAACCAGGAGATGCAAGCTGTAAAATGGCAGTGATTAGGCGAGAACATAGTTTCCATAAATCCAAACCATCACACAGTGTGCTCATGAAGGATGCCTATGTGCTGTGTCCTGTATTTGAGTTAAATACCTGCACAGAGCCATGCAAGGTGCTGAAAGACCAATTATCTTTATCAATGTATTCCCCTCAGCTGCCACTAACAGAAGAAGTAACTGAATTAAGACCTGATGAGTACCTTTTCTCAAGCTGCACTTGGAAAGCGTAATTTACATGTTACAGAGAGCAGTTTCCCAATATCGCTGATTACATCACATGCACTAGCATTAGCCCATCTTGAAGCTACAGGAGAGCTTAAGGCCATTTATGATAATAAAGGACTTGCCCCAGACTCCACTATGTCTATTGTAGAAGAAAGTACTATCATATTTGAGGCTGAAGAAAGAATCTGTGGAAACCTAAATATGTTAGGCCTCATTTCAAGTATGGCAGAGAGCGGTGTTATTTCTGTTACTGCCACTTTATCACTGCATAACCGCACCACCGTTCTTTGAGTTGTGGTGGTAATGTGGAACATTTACCTGCAAAAAAATCCCCATGGAGTCATATGAAGTTCAAAAATGGGAACTAAGACTACCATGCCCACACTTGTAATCCAATAGTAAGTCCATGGAACTGAGTGATGGTAACAGGAAATGAGTTTGGCAGTGCATTGATAGATTCACCACTGATTTACTGCCAATCATGTAATGTGGCCAATTTTGTTTGAGGGCTAACTGTTGGATATTTTAATAATGCTGAAATCAGACACATTAACTCACGGTACTGAACATCTCAACCTTTTGTACATTTTACGATCTGTGGTTGTACAGAAAGTACTTGCTCTCTGGCGATGGAGAAGCATGCTTTTGTGAGCCGATTGAATTTCTTCAGACCAGAGCTCCAGAAGTCAAAGTGATTGCCACCAACAGCACGTTAGCATAGCCAAGGTCATGCGAGAGAGGTTGCCTCAAATCCGAGATCAATTTGATGTTTGTTATGTTTCAAAGTTTGTGGCCAAGGAAATCAATGCTGAAGAAAAAAAGTTGTGAAGAACTAATTTAATTGTCAAAGTCAGTAAGTAATAATCTCTGGTGGAGTCCAAACAATCATGAACAATAAGAAGACAAATTGGTCTAAAAGTGACAAGCACTTCTGCACCATACTGCCAACAGACATTCTTCGGGAGCCAATATACATTATCATGCCTGCACAAATCCGCCACTGTGCAAGGAAGAGGACAGAAGGAAGAAAAGGCTGCACAGTGGGTCACACAACAAACAGCCCTTATGAAAACTATGTGTGACAAGGGGCTGACCAGAGATTTCAAGGTCCTCGCTCACTAAGGTTTGCCACATAAGGGACCTAGAAGTGTTCCATAACATGTGTCTTAAATACTAATCTAAAATATTGCATTTCAGCATTACTGACATGTAGGCAAGGACACACTTAGCAGTGTTGGCACACACTGAAAATATGAGTAAGCAACAGGCAAGAACAGGTGTTGCAATCGGAAAGGAGGGAGGTTTGGATTTGCATTATGGATTGGCTGTAACTAAACAAAAGAAAGAGTGGGTATCTAAAACAATTTTCGAACAAATGCAATATGATCTGACCTGAAAACAGAATTTAGATCATGGCCAGAACTATTGAGCAGACCATTACACAAAAAGAAAATCCTCCAAAGTCAGCATTGTTGTCCAACTAAGTAGCCAATTTAAATGAACATGTCATATGATCATTGTTACAACTTTTCAACTTTTAACTGTGCTGTGGTCTCCGTTAATGGCCTATTTCATTATCATATTTTCTAGTGCCATATGTGTAAAATGTATAAAATAAAGTTTGTGCATTAAATTTAATTACTTCTGCTGCAGTGTATTTTAAATATCATTGGCTAACATATTGTGCATGTATTAAACGACCCTTTTTAAGCATATTAACCAGAAGTGAATACATACATGTTGAAGCAGATATCTCTATAGGTAAAGTGCAAAACCTTTTGAGGTGATTGGTGTTCTTGTGCTAGACTAATGTGTTATGTCAAGCTTCCTTCCAAATGGGGGATCATTAACATACATAATAGTTGCTTGTTGAAACTGCACTGTCATCTTTGTGTGATGGAAAAAGTGGTACCAACAAATAGCCTCCTCTGTGCTTTATGACTTTACTTCCAAGACTCAAATCAAAGGAACATGTGTGATATGTGTAACTCCTTGTCAACATTGCAATGGCATGCAGCCTGTTGCTGTGTGATAAAGAAATTGAAGTGATACATAGAAAGGAAAGTGGGTTTACTTGATGATTCTATTTGTTGTTTTAGAATATTAGATTGTTTAAGGCTCTGAAACCAGTTGCATCTATTATAGTGCAATTGGCAAACATTCACACACATCAGAAAGAATTGAAACAGGCAAAGGAGTGAAGTTCACTGATCATAGTGAGTACAAGTGGCTGCTTCATGACATTATAAATATTGAATGTTAGTATTAACTAACCAAACAATATTCATTAAATCGACAAAAGGACAGCGTTCACCCTGATAAATCGAAGCATACACATGCTTTCTCTTCAGGCACAGAACAGTAAAATGCATGTAAACTAAATGCTGAATATGAAAATACATAAGCCTGATAAAGGTAAAAATGATTTTTTTTAACCTAAGATCATTCCTTAATGTACGTTCCTATTTCTTAATAATATGCCAAAACACAGTTCTCAAATAATGGCATTTGTACCACATACATTGTGTATTCCTGTAGATACTTTAAATGTAGGTTCCACGTGCCAGAATGCAATATGAAGCTAATCTAAAAGCCAGAACTGGTGTATTATTTTGCACCTGACATTGCACAACTGAGGTCTTTGCTAACTACCTCATTTAAGACTGTACTTCTTTGACAGTTTTGAGAAAACCCTAAAGAGTGCATGATAGCCACCTGCTTGTAGTCATTTTGATACACCCGCAAACATTTTGGTACTATGCATAATATGCATGTCATTTGGAAATCTGCAATTAAAGGTGTTAAATCCCTTCCAACAGATGGCCATTCAAAGCATTGTGCTTAGGTCATAGAAGGAAGCATCACAGATATTACTGGGCTTTATTTGTATTTGTTTTAGCAACATTGTCTTTCGGCAGAGACTCCCAGTACTTTATGGTTGAGGACTCCAGGTGGGAAAGAGCTCTTAAATTGGATGTGAGGCTTCTGTCCATACTTGTCAATTGTAGCATGAACATTAAATATCCTGCAGTCAAAGAAGGTGCATATTTTGTAACACAATTTTTACTCCTGTGCCTAGGCGCCAATGAATAATTAAAGTCTCAGAAATTGGTGATTTTTTTTTATTTCATCTAATAGAGCAAAGCAAACTGCAGACAGAGAACTGGTGCAGATGGGTGTAAGAAGAGTCACTGGGGGAGCTTTAGCAGGAACAGTCAACTCCCTAGTCACACAAAACAATTCTTGTGATGAGCAGGATGCAGTTAGGATGTGATTAACATAAAAGGCGGCCTTAGCAGTTTTTATAGCAGTGTGGTAATTAGTTCTAGCCTGTACCAAAACAGACAGAGCAGCAGGGTCAGGATTAGAGAGCCACCTTTGTCTAATCTACGACAGTGCTGTTTAAGTAGTTTAAGTGAAGGAGAACACCACGGGGCAGATGGTGGGGCTCGACATAAAGATTGTGTAGGAGGAGCAAGTTTGTCAACCGTACCTTGGATAGCATCAATCAACGCATTACAAGGATCTTTGAGATCATTAGTAATTCCCCGTCCTGTAAGCGTAATAAGGGAGTTAGAAATAGAATCAGAAGAAAACCTAGTCCAATTGCGACGGGTTTTAAGAAGGGCCAGTGGTTTGAGTTTAGGACAAGTGACAGGGAAATAAAAAGGCACAAGAAAATGATCCGACCAGGCCACAGGGCGAGCAGGAAACACGAAAAGGCCATCGAAGTCAGAAAACAGCAGGTCAAGCTGATTCCCTCCTCTATGAGTGGTACAGTGATGTCTAAGAAGAAAAGTACAATCATGTAAGGCAGAGACAAAGTTCCTGGCGTGTAAGTCACCAGGGTCATTGGAGTGGATATTAAAGTCACCTAAGCTCACTAAATTCGAATATAGTAGAGAAAGATCAGCAACTAGCTGAGCAGAATTGTCAGGAAATTGATTCGATAAGTAGCTAGGGGGGCGGTATGATATCAAAAAATGGAAGGAACTTATAGGAGATGATTGAAGTCTAATTTACAGAGTTTCACATGCACAGTTATGAGCCAGTGGGATAATGGAACAGCTTATCGAGTTCTTAAACAAAATGGCAACACCACCTCCAGTCTTTGGGGGAGGACAATCATGATGCAGAATATTGTAACGGGGGAAGCATTTGAATTGTGTCAGGGTCCGAAGCAGCTGTAAACCTGGTTTCTGTCATGCCCAGAACGTCTGGGTGAAACTCCTCAAGGACGGAAAAGATATCCTCCTGGTGCGCCACCGCAGATATGGCATTAATAAGTATGCCTTTGAGGAAATGGGCTTCAATAAAATTGGCTTCTACCTTCTGTATCTCATTGGGGTCAGTAAAAACGAACCCGTGAGGCCACCCTTGCCCCTGATGGGCCAGAGCATTAAGGGCATTGTGAGTGTAAGAGTGCCGTGGAGAGGCCTTGGAGGAGAGCATTAGGTCAGCCCATAGCCCCATACGGTCCAGGACGGTCCCTGACGGGCACAGGCAGGCTTGTCTTAAGTGCACCTTTGGCATGTTGTAGGCGTGCCCGCTGCGCCCATCCGATGCGTGAGTGTTCTCTCCAGCACATATATGCAGAGAGAGAGAGAGGCAGCAGCTGTGCACACACTAACCTGGGTGGTGACAAAAAAGAGGACTAGAGTGATTCCACACGCAATCACACTGTGAATAATTTAAATCAGGCAGCGTTCGAATTCAAAGTGCAAATTAGCAAAAGGAACACAGAAATGCAAATAAGCTATTAAAAGCCGTTTAAAAACACTGACTCAAAGAAATGGCAAAGGGAAACTTGCCAAGCAAAACCAAAGATTAATGGCTCATGGTTTTGAATCTATCGTAACCACTTTCATGGCCGGTCGACCCTCCAGACCATCATTTTTCAGCCTGCCATGCAGTTTACAGAAGTGGAAAGACCACATGAACATCAAGCTTGGTCCATCTCTAAAAGGTGCAATGAAACCTGAACTGCTTGCTTATATTCCTTCTCCATGAGACCATAAGAAACTCAGACATGGTACAGCCTCCCAGTTGGGTATCGCTGATTAGTTGTTGCTTGGGTCCAGAGGCACTGCAGGTTTGAGACCCACATCTGGCATGCCAGTGTCACTCGGGTGAAATTAGCAAAACTGAGGGTGTATGGCTGGGAGATTATGAATTCCACAAAACCATTTTCTTAGCCTGACATGCCAGTACAGAGGTGGCAAACCATAGATAAATCAGGCTTGGACCAACTTCAAAAGTGGCAGTCCAACCCAAACAGCTAGGCCACAATCCTTCAGCCAGAGTCCAGAAGCAACTCTAGACATGTTTCAGCCTCATTGGGCATTGCAATGAGCCGTAGATTGGGTCTGTAGGCACAGTAGTCTTGGGCTGCACATCTGGCAAGCCAGTCTCAATCAGGGTGAAAGTAGCAAAACTGAAGGTTGATGCCTGCAAAGTTTTGATTGAATCATAGGAACTGGTATTGCACTAGGCAAATATCCAGACCATCATCTTTTGGAATGCTATGCCATTGCAGAAAAGGAGAGACAATATCAGGCTTGGCCCCACCCCAAATTATGCAGTCCAGCCCAAATTGCTATGTCACATCCCTTCTGCATGAGACCACAAGCAACATAAGACATGGTTTTATTTGTGTTTTTGCCTCTTCCATCTGCCATTTTCAGTAATTATCTGTGGCATGCATTGCCCAGTAAACACTCCATTGGTTGCACTTTTATGAATACCCTAATCTTTGTGAGGATTCACATGCAACCAATCCTCTTAAAAATATCTATACTGATGGAATTGTTATGAAAAATGGTAACGTATTGATACAGGGAGATTGTAGTTAGTTGCAAACATTGATAAACTGTGGGAAATGAAATATAGGTAGTGTGAGGGCTGTAAAACCTTAATATACAGAATACGTTTTACCTGCACTATTAACAATATTTGACATTATTTCGTAGGTGGCTTCTAGATATGGTTTATGTTGGGATAAAACCACATTGATTTACCATTGACAGAAGATTAATTGATATTTTTCTGTAGTTTTGAACCAGGTCTTCAATTACCATAATCCAGGCAGGAAAGTATGGTGGCTCTAGCTATAGCAGCAGAGTTGGTTTCGTTCAGTAGGGGTCTAATCGCTTTCAGCAGCCTCAAGTAATATGAACAGTTTTTACTGACATATGAGGCTTGGGCGTCTGAGCATATGGAGGCTTCTAAGGTCATGCCCAAGGTTTTGACCCTGCCACTACTTTGATGAAGGAGTCTTTTATCAGGAATGAGTCATTGTCGGATGATAATTTCGCCCTAGCTTGATTGGAGCCGAAGACCATCAACTCAGACTTTGATCTATTCAACCACATCCAGTTTTGATTTATCCACAGTTGGATGATGTTATAAAGGTTGTTTATGGTTTTATTGTCTTTTTCATAATCCCCGCTTAATTCCACCACCAGCTGAGTATCGTCAGCATAGTTGGTGGAGAAAGAGTTTATGTTATCCAGGGATTCGCAAAGGAGGCGTAAGTAGAGATTAAAAGAAGTGGTGATAGGGTAACTCCCTGGGGGACACCACAGAAGATATTAGACTCACGTGAAAATGTGTCACCCCAATGCAATCTAGATATTCTATCAGCAAGGAAAGACGTTAACCAGCCGATAGCCTTTTTGGAGCAGTTAGTGATTTTCTCCAGGGCCTGCTGCAATAACTGATGGCCTAGCAGGTCAAAGGTTGCACTGATGTCAAGTAGGATTAGTATACCTGTCTTGCCTTTGTCAATGATGCTCAGCATTTTAGTTTGCAAATCCAATATGGCTGTTTCAGTACTGTTTGCAGTACGAAAGCCTGACTGTTGGTAATGCAGTATCTCATTAGTCCCAACATATGCTTGTAGTTGTGCTGTGGCAATCTTGTCCACTACTTTCAGAATAAAGTTACTATTGGTGATAGGTCTTAAATTCACTGGTTCTCGTTGGTCTAGATTGTTGGTTTTTTTTTTACCTGAGGGGTGATGGTCACCCTTTTAATGTTCTTGGAGACTGTTTGGTCCCGCAAGGAAGTATTGACCATTCTCGTGAGTAGTGGTGCAAAAATGTCTGCATTCTCAAGAATTATTTTGGGTGGCAGTTTATTCTCTGCACAAGAGGATGGTTTCATAGATGCTAAAGTGGTTAGCATGTCCTCCGTCGTGATCTTGTGGAAATGAAATTTGTCTACACATTCCATTGACTTACTCAAAGGTATTTGGTATTGTTCAGTTTTATTGCATTTGAAAGAGAGCACCCAGTTACGATATTTTTGGTGCAGTAGTCTTGCTACTTCTTGTACATCAGTATTCGTATTGCAATGTCTAAGCTTTTTTAGATACACTCATAATGTTCTTTTCTGATTTAGCATTATTTTGATAAATGGATGTTTATGTTTAAGATTGTCATGATGACATCCAGTTTTGACTCTAATAAATTGTGTGAAGAGGGGTGTGTGCTCAGCATGGTGTACGCCATGTACAAGATCCAGTCCTAATGAATGTGTGTGCAGGCGATTGAGGCCTTGATTTTTCTCCACATGCTCCTCGTACATATCAGTAGATGGATTTTTCTTCATGAGCCACTGGAGGTTTACTGCGTCATGATCGCTGTTTCGCATTCTAAGGATCTCCAGTGACTTGATCTTGGCAGTAAATTCAAATGGAGTCCAAATATAATCAATTGTTTTGTGAGTCTGATTCCCATGCCAAGTTGCCCTCGCAGGGATATCCCCACTATTTTGCCCATTCAACATTACGCAGTTTCTTTCTGCCAATTTGGTCCACCAAATGGTGCTTCACATGGTAAGGGATTTTTCTTTAAAATTCATCACTTCCCCATCAGAATTGACCAGGAGTGGTTAAGATCTCCACATACGACAACAGAGTATTTTTGGAAATGTAACATAAATCTGTCTATCATCCGTGTAAATGATGAAATAAAAATTCTAGCACCTATGTTTGCCAGCTTCCAGTAAACATTTACTAGGAGAAGGAACTCATCTAACCCATCATCGTCATCTGTAATTTGTATGATGATACCCTGGACGAAGATGTTTGGATGCATTGATCTACATACTCGCCCCCCCGGGTCAGTTTTTCACCAATTTTAAAGGGCCAGAGAAAGGTCGGCCTGTGGAGTTTTCTGGGCTGGGCTGGATTCAATATCACAGAACAGCCTTCACATATAGGTTTAGTTCGCATCCACATTTCTTCCAGACAGATCAGGCTATGGGCCCCACTAGCCAGTTCATTGTCCGGAAATAAATGTAAAAAGCCCCATGCATTCCATGAAATAAGTGAACAGCCGTGAAGTTCACTATAACCAGGGAGCTAATGATGATTTAAGGAGGAGCCACTTGCAGCAGATGAATAGGTGTTCCCTTCTATCCTGGACGACCTTTGTTCTGTTTCAGATCTTCCTCGTCCAAAGTGTTTCTGCAGAGTTTGCCTTATGTTATCATGTTCTGGAGAATGGGATGGGCTGAAAGATGGTTTAGATGCAACTGCAACTTTTGAGTGTCTCCTAGAGCCTGTGGGATGCTCTCAATGTGTTAGCCACCAGGCGGGAATGCACATGTAGTATAACGCAGTCTGAGCGATGTTCGTATTTATATTCGACTATTTGAATATCATCAGACTCTATTAGGCTTAAGGCAGGAACACAATTCAACAGTGTCATGATGTTTCGTCTATTCAAGTTAACTGAGTTAATATCTTTTCGGACATATTCAATTTCTAATTTTTTTCCATCTCCAGATTTGTTATCCAACCACTCTTCATGCAGCCGCTTCTCTTGTACTGATTTTTTGGCTTGAGAGTATGTGCATTTGGGGTTTAACCTCAAATCAAGTGGTGAACGTGTATGGTCAATCACTTTTGTTACTAGGATTTTAGGTACTGATGAGCGAGGGTGTTGATGGGATTCAGGCACGTCAGTCTTCCTTTCGACCTTTCGTGCAGTTGTGCCTCCTTGAATATTATCAGTAATTACTTCACATTTGTCATTTTCTATCTCATCTTCAGAGGAGCCCACATCGATGTTATCAGATGAGTCTTCCCCTAACGAATAAGTGGATAGGTTAGCGAGATCTTCGGATGTAAATGACTCTAATTCGTTTGTATGCTCTGAGTCAAGAAGAGGGTGTTTACAATCAGGATGCTGGGTAGCCACGGCTTTCTTGGGCGTTTGACGGTCATTCTCAGACTTATTGGCCATGGGTTTTGGTTTCTCCGGTCGCTTGGACATCAGGATCGGAGGAGGAGTTGATAGGTTCCTGATGAACTTCGTTGACGAGATTGATTTCACTGGGCAACCAGATTTCTTAACTTGCATGTCTTTTTTTGCACTTGGTTAAGGCTTAGGCTTGTTGCTGCCTGAATTCCCTGGGATGCAATTTTTTGCGTCTTCAAAAATTCCAAAGGATACCACCTTTGTACTGGCCGTCGACACGGCTAACGAAGACGGTGAATGAGTCAGAAATGTATCTGTGCTGACTTCTATGTACGTAATTGATGTGAGAAGTGACATCCTGAATGTTCAACAAATACAAATATAAAAAAACACAAACGTTTGAGCAAATGCCTTGCACCGATAAGCCTGTATAATGCAATTGGCATTCTACAAATGTAATATCTTATTAGCATAATGGCTGCACAATAATCCTCATCAGATGGAAATCCCACAAAAGGTGTGTGTTGAACCATTATAAACAGACATTTCCCACCTTGATTCAGTAGAGCACTTGACATACCTCTGGTTAACCTCGGAAGAACATTTCAAGGATATATGTGGTTGTTTTCTGGGCTGACAAGTGTTACGAGATGTCTACATGCCACCAGGGACACCCCACTCCGGTCCTGGTCTTTTCTTTTACTTTATTTCTATTTAAGTCCATTATGTTCAGTAGAAGTGATCCAACACTGCAACTCCCAGAAAACAATTGATGGAAAAAAGAAGGTCCCGCAGTGGAGCATAATGTCTGTTGCAACACTAGTGATGACATGAAGGTTATACAGCTGTTAATATCAATGCCATTTTCTCTGCTTCCACAAAATACCAGAATAAAATGTTGGCCTTGTGACCTTTGAGTAACTCATTGATAGTTCACTAATGTTCTGTAAGAAATCTGTTAGGACTATCAGCAATTGCATTTCTCTATACATTAATTAGACTGATGGTAATGGACCAAAATTAGGGAATACAAAGTGACAATTACTCTTTTTCGCAGATGATACAACAGCTATTGTATATATTTGTAAAAAAAGGTGTGAAGAAACATTCTAATGGTATATATATCCAGAACAAAAATCTTGCCAATAGCTGGAACACCTCTTCCTAGAGAATTCTATATGATTTAAACTCTTAATAAGACCAGCATGGAAGAGGTGAATGACTATGTTTATCTAGGTATATCTATGCAAGAAACATGAAAATGGGCTGCCCAAATCGATAAATGTCCAGCAATTTTAGGAAGAAGGGGTAACTTAGTGACCACATTTTTGAGGCAATAGGTGGGCAAACAATTTCCCATGAAATATATACAATGCACGCTATTACTCCTACGACTTATGGCTGCAAATTATGGGGCCATTGTAATGTAGCTGCATTAGAAGAGGAAGAAAATAACATTTTGAAAAGCATTTTAGGTCTACCTTAAAAATGCCCCCTCAGCCCCTGCAACACATGCACTAGGTATCTGTGGCGTCCTATATGTAATAAAGTCAAAACCAGTTTTATGCTTGTTAAAATGGAGGAATGTCATAGAGTTAAAATCATATCTGGAAGCACTTCATGAGGTGTTAGCATTGCAGGCAATTCCTAAATCCGTTGGTCTGTCTACACAAAAGAAATGTTGGGGAAAAGGCATTTACCTGGGTTGTGGGATAATCATTACATATATGGCATGCAATAAAAGCCTGTGGTTTGCAAAGCATTTAAAGCTTGGTTCCTTAGGGAGTTGTGGGATTCCCATGTACATAAATTCCTGTCTATAGAATCACTTAGACCCAAACCTATTCCTATCTTTGCAAAGTATCTTGACATTCAATGTCTTAAGGCAACCAAAACACTAATGACCAAACTGTGCTTTGGTATTCTACACCTAAACAACTGTACCATTAAATGGGATACTGAGGAGTCGGAAGACTGTATTTGCACCCGGCGAAGAGCCATTAGCCAATCATGTTGCTTGAACAGAGGGCTAGACTATACATTCTCGGCTTGATGTGCCAGCCACCAGAGGCCCTTCCATGCGGGGCACCTTTATTATGTCGGGGTCAACAGGGAGGCTCTCCCTGTTACCTTCCGACCCCCAAAACCTGCGAGACCGGAGCGTTGAGCTTTGAGGAGATTGGCTGCGCAAACAGCGCAAAGGTCCCTAGGGGAAAAAGAAACCATTTGCACCATGGATAAACCCTTAGATGCTAATGGGTTTCATGATCCGGCGGCAGTGCAGACATGGACAGTAATGGCCCACAGCCCTTGATGAATCCCTTGCAAGGCCTTTACCAGCCATGTCTGCTCCGGGCGTGAAATCTATAATCACTGTGGCATATGAAAAGATGTGGAGTCAAAGAGTTAAGGCAATGTAATGCAACTTCAAACGTGTCTAATGTATTACTTTGGATACTGCCAGCAGTGTGTGCTTCAGTAACATAGTGACTATGCTCCAAGCTGCAACAACATATCGAGTACAATGGTGTTTACAGTAGCACAATCATGCAAACCAGATTATATTTGCAACTGCTACTGTTATTTATGAGTCGAATAAAGAATTGTTAAATGATTATTTTAATTGTTCATATTAAAAAAGCTAATTCTGGCGTCACATTCATTGATGCTTGCTTTAAATCATGCTCAAGGTAAATGTGTTTAGATATCTTTTTATCAAGTATTCTTGTTTCATAACATGCACATTTTAGCACAAAAAAGGGAGGAAAAGAGCTAAGCAATAAGTGTAACCTAGCTCTGTGCAGCTAATACGTGTTTCGACCATGCCAGTCTTTCTCAAGGCTGAGAGCAGCCAGTACATTACAAGACCAACATTGTAATAATGCTGTAAAAGAGTATTTGTGCAAAAACATAGACATACTATATATTTGGTCTAGTATAACATTTGAAAACATAGAAATGTTTAAAATGCAAAATATTGTCAAACAATAGCGAAACAAAAGGGGGGGAGAGCAAAGGGGCAGAGAAGAGAAGAACATGAAATTAGTTGATCATTTTAACAAGAAAATGGGAGACTCTGCAATCATTGCTGTGGTGAGGAGTTGTCTTACCCACATAATTATTGAATGTGGTACATACATTCGTGTATTCAATGAGGAGAATAGAGTGTCTTCCTTGTGAGTTCTGAGGAGTAGGCTGGAGCACTGGAACATTTCTAAAAGTGATGCATTGAAAAGTTAGGATGATGTGGGGCCTGGGATGGCTGGTAATTACAGTAACAGCTATGGCCTTCTTACCTATTGATATTGGTTCTTCAGGTTCAGCTGGTGGGCGTACTCAAGGGTATATTTTGCTATTTTATTGTGATGGTCAAATGTATCCAGCAAAAGTTTATTCTGCAGGGGACCAAAAACAGGATGGGCTGATTTTGAGGGTGAAAATCTAGATAATATTTATAGAGTTTGACTGGATATGGAGGTTAGGCAGTAGGAGTACCCTTAATGTAACATACCAACTGTATATAGAGAAGTCATGCATCATAAAAGCTGCTTTCGGCTTATTGGTGTCATACACGTGTGTTTGGGGGCACAATTTTGTTTTCTGCTTATATTCACATAATTAAATCTGACCTGGATGTTTGTGACCTCACAGTTGTGGCGAATAATCTTTACATTCTAGCTAACAGGGACAGACCGAAGGTGCTAGATGATTACTTTGTTTCCATATATGTCCACAAGGTCTATTACTTGTGGTAATGTATTCTTTTTACTTGTTATTGACTGATATTTGGAATATACGTGGACAAGGACCACTTTTGAGGAAAATTAGCACACAGTTTAAATATCAATACATAGTTTGGAGTTGTGGTGCTTTAATAAAAACATAACTTTAATTGTGAGTTAAGTACATATAATACATGATGTGTGAATTCAATATTGTTTTATTTTATCATTTTTAAATAACCAGTTTGTGCAAAAAAGATCCTTCTATAGAGATAGATAAAAACATGTTTTGCTGAAGCACAAGCTCTAGGTTTTATTGCACAGTTTTTTTATTTAATTTGTATTAGTGTTATGAATAAATACACCTTTTAACACAATAAGCAGTAATTATGTGTCCACAGATTCATAATTACATAACAATAAGATCAATAATATTACATTCTATAAATCCATCAGTCAAAATCATCAATATGTCAGGTAACATCAGTACAAAAAGCTATAAAAGACCTCATAAAATGCATATAGTACTATAAAATGTAGCAAGTACATTCATATTAAAATACATTGCACCATATACATCCTAAATAAAAAATCAATTTTTTAGATCATTTTAAGACCCTTTAAAATTATCAAAAATCTGTCAAATATTTTTAAATTTCTAGCCACATATGATATAGTGTAACATTCACAATGGTGCATTCCCCAGAGAATAAAAAACTAAATTTTTGATCGGAATTTAGATTATCAAATGTATACATTCAATTAAAAAATCCTTTAGCATGTAGTCACTATGTCATGCCTGCATAGGCCACACATGCGCATGTTGTATAATATTCTCTACCATGCACCAATTTAGGGAAATGTTGCGAGAAGATCCAACCGAACTAACATCATGAATCTTCTTCTAAATTGATTTGTAAGGTATTTACAGACAGCATCCACCTGAAAACTTGGTTCAGCATATAGTTAATACCTCCTAGACTTACTCAAAGTAGCACCATTAGCGTCGCTATCCCAAGTTTCTGCACATTTTTTAAAATCTTTTTCTACATAACCGTAATAGTATTTTCATTAACTATTTCAAAGCCAATTTCATTGAAAAAGATTGACACATCCTTTTTCCATTCGGCCAATACATTTCCATAAACGCAATTACCCCACATAAATTTGAAATGAGAAAACATTGAGTCAGAGGAATTGCTCTTGCTCAACATTCGAATATAAACTAATTCACAATTAATACCTTCCACTGGAGCCCATTTATGGAGGCCCAGCACTCTTCTCCAGAGCCTTGCCTCAAGTTTCTTAATCCAAAATGTTTCGTTAGTTGTAAAGATCTCTAAACCGAGGCATAAGCTAGGATTTAAGCTGGTTTTATGGAGTTTCAAAAAAACATCAATCAAGAAACCACCTTTATATCTTATAAAATGAATGATGGTCATGAATCTTCTTTCTATTTTCTGTGTCACACATCTTTCTATCTCCTTCATATTCGAGGTATCATATATGTGCATTCCCAAATAAACATATGAGAGGACAACCTCATTAGTCATCTTCCATACAAATTTTGGATATCTTTTCTTACGGGAACACATTTTCATGACTTCAGTTTTTTGATAATTAATCATCAAACTATTAGCTTTGGAATATTTACAAAGACCTTCTATGCTTCTTTGAAGACCCATCTGTGTCCTGTCCAGCAATAGCGTATCGTCAGCATGTACTAACCATGATATTTTTTTATTTCCAATTTTTGGATGAAAATTATGGCAGCTGTCCACAAATTCTCCAATATCTGATACAAATAGATTTTAAAGGGTAGGTGAAAGAGGACAACCTTGATTTAAACCAAAATTGGGTTGTATTATATTGCTCAAGGAGCCCTCCTGATCCAACCTAATCTGCACCTCAGTGTTAGTATATAATTCCTGGATAAAATGAAGTATCACAGGATTTAAATTCCACTTTTTTAGTTTAGACCAATGAGGTTACGGTCTACCGTGTCAAACGCTCCTTTATAATCAATAAAGCATATATACAATGCACCTTCATTCTTTTAAAAATGTTCTTGTATTAGGTATAATAATACCTCTAAATTTGAAGAAGTACCCATAACTTGTCTGAATCCCGACTGTTGTTTGAAAAACAAATTATTCCTCTTTATACAAACATTCATTTTTTTGTGATAGCAATTTTGAGAACATTTTTGAGCACACGTCTGTCATAGCCAGAAGTCTACAGTTCAACAGATTTACTCTAGCCCCTTTCTTAAAGATTTGCATTAGGATTGAGGCTTTCCAACTATTAGGAATAATACCAGTCATTTTAATTGTATTATATACATCCCAAAAAGTGTTAGCCCAATAAACAGGATGTTTTTGTAGACAAGGATCGGGATCCCGTCCAGTCCAGGCGCTCTTGATGCTTTCAATTTAACGATCATCATTTCCAGGTCTTCAATACTTAAAGGAAGAGCATTCACACTGGAGTTTTTAAACTTATTAGTAGCACTTAGCACAGTTTGAATGACATTGGTGAGATAATTGTCTTCTGTTTCCATCTCAGTGGAACATGTATGTGCAGGCCAGAGGTCATGTGTATTTATTGTCCTTGTAGTGCTAATTATCTTTCTAGGTCTAGGTTGCCTGCAGGGGAGTAGGAAGATAAATGCTTCCATATTTCCTAGTCTGTGCCTGAAGTCAGAATGCTTGCAATTAAGTCAATACAAGTTGTTATGTATTGCATTCTGAGCATTCTAATTGGCTGAGAGGTGTTCAACGATGGAATCCATGTGCTAAAATATCTATCTATAAATGTGATAATGCGCCCAGTTTGCAAGAAATGCTGAGGTCAAAGCCTGCATTGTTCACACAGGAGCTGATTGGTGCACTCCATAGTGCTTCTGCATCCATGAGGATTCCTGGTTACTGGTAGATGTCAAGGTGACCCAGTGAACATTGACGACCATGTAGTCTGTGAATTGTTCAATGACCCACATGTCCATGGTGAAGTGGATATTTCTGCCTTGGCACTGGTCTAGTTCCATTCTGACTTTAAAAACTGGTGGGGGCGGGCTGTAAAACACAGTCCAACAAGTGGGAATTATCCATCAGGGATCTGTTATTCCCAGCAGCCATCTGAAACTAGATTGTTGTACAAGAACGTATGGCAAGACGTAAACACCCAACATCACTGCTACGTTGGCATTGCACAAATAAACTCTATCAAGTGACCTGCATGTTTTTTGCCATGCTCTAATGTTTTCTTGAAAGTCATGTATGTTTGGTGTGAAGTACAATATTTGTTCTGAATATAATGGTTCTGGCGGTTTTCGTATCACAGTATTTTCATATTCACTTTGCAACAGCACTTGTGGGTCTAGTGTTCTGGTAGTAAGGTCTTGCCGAATAGAAAGTAACAAAATATTAGTTTGTAAACTTCTTGTGCAAACAATAGAAATAGTGGAGGATGGTCTTATTGCTTGAATGCTTACTTGTTTGAAATGGTCCGAGGTTGCTGTGATTTAAGAAGTGAATCAAATTATGTTGCAGGCAGATGAAAATGTAGCTAATGTCTAGTGTGAGAAACCTAAAGGTGTCTCACTTACTAGTCCCCGGAGATCTGTCATCCAGGTGGCCAGGTCACGACCATCGCTATTGGATCCAGTTCCTGGGTGTGGACCAGTGAGGGAGGATCATCTAGATGGGGGTTCCACAGGGAGTGGAAGTGGGACACTGACGGATTAGATGTGGTATCCCCTTTCTTATACCTTTTCCCCATCTTCCCCCTTAGGATACTCAAACACCCCCCACTTTTCCGACACAAACACTTTCTTCCATCGTGAAAGATGACAAACACACACCAAAGCCATTTACCAGACATGTCCCAATGACAGGGTCAGGTAAAGTCAGGCAATTGACCAGAATCACGCACACTTGACGGCCCTTTCCCTTCCCCACAGGGATAAAAGGTGGAGCATGAGAGCACAATACGAGAAGGGCAGACTGCACGACGAGAGAGGTAACACAGCATGGCAGGTCAAGAGGAGGAGAACGATGGCGCGAATCAAGAGGGTGACAAGGAGAGAAGCGACTTTGTCCTTTCCAAGCCCGGCCTGCGAAACCTCCACAGAAGGAAACATTAGACTGCGAACAATGGCCAGCGTGTGTTGCAGCAGATGTCAATGGTACACAAGGCCCTCCTCCGCTGATAACCAAGCCGAGGGGAGATGATTTACACCATCGTACCTACCTTGACTGCAGAGAAAAGAAAAGCCAAACCGTTCAACACACCCGGTGAGTCGAGGGGAGAGCCGATAAGAAACTGAACTATGTTTGAACAAAAGTACAAAACAGCTAATTGAAGAAAGTACAAAGAACTGTTATTTTTGATACAAGAGGGGAAAACGACAGGGGAGTCATGCATCATGCAGTGCTTGTTTGAGAAACTCTGGGCGAATACCCTATGGGTGAAGCTACCATTACCAGAAGGCCTTGGGAACGGCACAAGAGGTTTGGGTCGAAGTGGTCATACAGGGGTCTAGCAAAATCCTCTGAACAGTCGAAAGGCTTTGACCAGCAAATGAAGGTGAAGCTAAGGGAAGTAAATCCCGCATTTTGTGAATTACAAAAGTCGGCAAGAGTGAATCCGACGGAGGGATTCCGATGAACAAGGGCAAAGTCTGAA
Organism: Ambystoma mexicanum; assembly: GCF_040938575.1. Lineage (NCBI taxonomy): Eukaryota > Metazoa > Chordata > Amphibia > Caudata > Ambystomatidae > Ambystoma > Ambystoma mexicanum. The sequence continues at coordinate 949,104,514 of NC_090931.1, read as the reverse complement.
GTCCCAATATACAGTGTGTTGACAAGAGGGAACCCGGCCGATGGATATTCACAGTGAACTGTTTAAAAAGACATTAAGATTTGTGAATGGCACAGATGAGATTGTGTCGAAAGCCATAGTGAACCTGATGGAGGGAGGCTGACTTTCAAGAGGGGTCTGACCCCGGAAGAGGGGGACCCAAGGGTGAAGAACCATCACTCTAAAGACAAGTAGAAAATAACTTTTGTTTAGCTGTTTTGAATATATCAGGCCATCGGAAGCAAGAGTTTGAAAACCGAAGGTCCCAATATCGAAGGGAACTTTCTGGGGATCTGAGCCTGGAAAAGGGGGATCTAGAGGTGAAAAGATATCACCCAATGTGCAAGAAGAAAGGAACTTTTGTTTATTATTTTTGGAACACATCAGATCCTCGGAGGCAAGAGACTTTTTGTAGAAAGGAGACTTAACAAACAAAGGCTCCGATAGTTGAAAGCGGAACTGTTAGCTCATGCTGGGAAAGCTTGAGCGTGTACTATGCTCCAGAGTCCGACCTTGTCCTGTGCTCAAACCGTGTGGAAGGGAGACTCCGACAACCGCATCCTTACTTATTATTTGTGAACTGAAGAATAGTCCCACACAGTTTCCAGTAAGATAAAATAACCTCTATTACAGGTCATGAAGTACAGACCCCTAGCTCAACCTTACACCTGACTGGCTAGTGCAAACAGTAATAGAAGCAACATTAAGAGTAAACATTCTCTGGCCACAGGCAGGCTACGACACCCTGCTCAGAACTATATTACACTGTGACATTCCACATAGAACTATACTACATCATACACAATGAAGACCCTGCTCTCTATGAATAGAAAGCATTGCCATAACTCACATACAGTGAGACAACTTCATAACATATCTCCGTCTCTTATTACCCACACAATCTCCTCACCACAGCGATTCTGTTTTTATTCCAAACTTTTCCTCCACTCACCCTCACAGCAACCACTGCTACCACATGTACGGGATCCGAATACAATAGATCTCCCTTCTTCTTGATCGCTGCCTTCCTGATCCTCACATAATATCCACATTCCACTCTGAGTGCCTTATTGCCTCTTCCCCGGATCTCCCTCATAAAAAACTGCTCTTTCTTATTTCTGAGATCTGTTCTCGAATTTTCAATCCCACAATCTGATTCCACCCCCCTTTCCATCCTTTCAATCCAAGGGAGACACACCAACGAATATCCTATGCGGCCTCTCATCAATTCAAATGGTGAATCTTTTGTAACAGAATGCAGTGTCACTCTGAATGCACCCATCCTTTCTTCTACTGCCAAACTCCTACTCACACTACACGCTTTCGCCAATCGAACACCCTCCATAACACATCTGTTCATACTTTCCACCAACCCATTCCCTTCAGGATGGTACAATGCAGCCTTCTTATGTATTATGCCTCAATTCCTCACATATTCTTTTAAGCATCCTCCCATAAATTGAAGAGCATTATCTGTCAGAATATACTTGGGAAATCCTTCCCTCCCAAATACCTTGCATAAAAACTTAACAATATTACCTGCATCTATGTCTCTAACTATCTTATACTCGCACCAGCGGGAGAATGCATCAACCATTACCAATATGAACCTTCCTTTCCCATAGCCCATTTCCACGGGACCCAAAATATCAAACACCACCTCCTCCCATACTCTTCCCGGGATATCCTTAAAGATTATGTGCTGTTTCTCTGCTACCAAACCTTTACCATTCTCTTTTCCACCTTCTTGACAAATCAGGGCCACCAATAATATGCCCTCAAAACTGCTTTTGTTTTGTTGATCCCTATGTGACCATTATGGGCTATATCAATCATCCTGTTGTGGATCTACTGGGGCACCAATGTTTTGCCCAACTGAAACACAATGCCGTCTTCAATACTAATTTCCTCTCTAACATCCCAAAATGGCCTTTCCTTCAGACCCAACTTACTTTTTCTGGGCCAATAACTTCAAATATACATTTTCACTTTTGACAACAATTCATCATTATCTACTGCTCTCACCCATTCCACCTTACATACCACATTATCAGTGTTGGCAAAAACCATTTCTATTTCCTCATCTTGAGTCTCTTATTATCCTTCATCGCTAATCTTGACAAACAATCTGCAAATACATTTTCCTTTCCTGATAGGACCACCACCTCTAAGCTATGACACTGTAATCTGGCAACCCATTCCACAACTCTCCGGTATACCTCATATAATCCTTTGTTTTCAAAAATTGACTTTAATGCCTTGTGGCCGGTTCTAATCACAAAATGTGTGCCCCATACAAAACTTCTCAATCGCCCATAAACAACCTAATGCTTCCTTTTCCAGGACTGAGTACCTAAATTCCGCACCTATCAATGCTCTAGAGGTATGCGCTATAATTTCTTCACCTCCCTCATCCTTAATTTATTACAAAACCGCCCCTAAACCCACATCGCTTGCATCAACAGTGAGCACACATTTTCTTCTCGTGTCAAATTTCTTTAAAGGTTCAGCCAGATTTGATTCCTTCTTAATCTTTTTAAATTCCATCTGGCACGCATTGTTCCACACAAACTATTCACTTTTCCTCAATAATTTTCTCATCTCAGTGACCTTTTCTGCATCATTTTTTATACATTTTTGGTAAAACTCTAACATTCGAAGGAAAGATCGTAATTCCCTTTTTTCTTGGGATCTGCAACCTCTTTGATAGAAGTGACCATTGAGTCTTTTGGATTTAAACCCTGGAAAGATATTACATGTCCCAGGTACTCTACCTTGTCACCACGAAATACACACTTTTCTTTCCTTAGAGTTATGTCACTCTCACTCAAAATTTTCAACACTTCACTTAACCTCTGATCATGTTTCTCCACATTCTCTTCAGATACTAGAATGTCATCTTGAAAGCAAAATACACCACTTATTTCATCAAACAACCGATGCATAATTGTCTGAAAAACCGAGGATGCAGATACCAGCCCAAATGGCATACGCTTGTACTGAAATACACCTTCATGAATGATGAAAGCCGTTAACTTTCTGGTCTTCTCTTCAAGTTCAAAATGACGGTATGCAAATGCCATATCAAGTTTGGAAAAGATTTTTCCCTACCCAACCATCAATAACATTTCGCTCATACTGGGCAATGAATGTCAATCAACCATAATCGCTTTATTTACCTCCCTAAAAATCCACACACAATCTCAAATCTCCAGATGGCTTTTTTACAATCACTAGTAGAGAAATCCATTCCACACCACCAGCTCTTTCAATCACACCCATTTTTGTCAATTTCTCCAGTTCTTTGATAATTTCCTCTCTCAAAGCGAAAGGAACAGATGTCAACTTTTCTCTCACAGGAACACATCCCTTCTTCACCACAATCTGATGCTGAATACCTCTCACTTTACAATCTCTTTTCTAAACACTTTTTCATACTTCCACACACTGTGAAGTATTTATCTGCATCACCTGTTCATTTTGATTGGGATCCAATCCTACCATTAGTCTTTTCTGGTCCCTCCAACCAAACAAAGTTTTCCCCTTTTTAGTGATGTAAACGTTTCCTTTGGCATACGTTCCCTTAAATTCAAAATCTGCAATGAAGTATTCTAAAAGTATAGTCCGGTCCTCGTTATAGCCCCCCAGGATTAATATCTGGCTCGAGGAAATTTCTAACATCCCCATTCATTTCCTCTTCAAACACCTTCTTGGACATCAATGAAATTTTACATTCTGAATCTGCCATCATCCTAACAGCACACCCAATAAGTTTCACAATAGCATGTACTATTCTTGAAAGATACAATTTTGGGTGAGGGTTTAAGCATAGAGGAATTTGTAACAGCGTTGAGAGATCTAACTTTGTCATGTAAATTCAGAGACTCTTTTGATGAACGGATAAGGGTTCACTTTATGATCAACTGCTGAAGTAACACAATCCGTGAAGAACTATGGTTGCGAGATGAACCTTCATTGGATGAGGTACTCAACATAGCAAAAAGAGTAGAACACTCCTTGGCATGTGTTGTGAAGTTGTCAGAAAAGGATGGCAATGAAGGAAAAATGTAAGTACTCAATGTAGTAGAGTCAAAACAGAAGAAACATGTGAAGGAAAAATTGTATAAAAAGGAGAAGGAGAAGCCTGAATTCAAAAAAGAAGCATGGAAAGGGGAAAGTTTTGGTAGTAAATGATGAGGAGAGCATTGGGTATTCAGAGGAAGAGGAAAATCGAAATGTGGAAAGGATTATGGTTAATGTGATAAATGATAATGATGAAATGGAGTGCGAGCATCCATAGGCTATTGTGAAACCTAATGGGTGTGATGTTAGGATGATGGCAGATTCGGGATCTAAAATTTCATTGATGTCCAAGAAGGTGTGTGAAGAGGAAATTAATGGGGATGCGAGAAATTTACTCGAGCCAATCCCATCCTCGTCATCAATGAAGACTAGTCCCACACAGTTTCCAGTGAGATAAAATAACCTTTATCACAGGTCATGAAGTACATACCCCCAGATCAACCCTACACCTGGCTGGCTAGTGCAAACAGTAATAGAAGCAACATTAAGAGTAAACATTCTCTGGCCACAGGCAGACTATGACACCCTGCTCAGAACTATATTACACTGTGACATTCCACATAGAACTATACGTAAGCAATATGACCCGAGCGGCGGAAGCATTACCGACTCAGATAATGCCCCGGGGCCCAGAGTTATACAAAGGCCCTGGGGCATTACCTGAGTCGTTAATGCCACCGCCGCGAGGGTCATATTGCTTTTAGTACCCCGGCCCGCATTATGTGCGTGACCGGGGCATTAAAAGCATTTTTTTCTGTCCCGAAAAGCCGCAGCGTTTCGGGACAAAAAAAAAAAAAAAAAAAACGACCAAGAAAATGGCCACCGGGAAAGGGAAAACAGGAGTCCGTTTTCCCTTTCCATGGCAGCCATTGGGAGCGGACGCGCTGGGAACACAAGTGTTCCCAGCGCTTCCGTGCCCAAAAAAAAAGAAGCAGAAGGTAAGTAGGGTTGGGAGGGCGGGAGGGCAGGGAGGAGCGAAGGAGGGAGGGTAGGAAAAAAAAAAAGCTTACCAGAGTCCCCTGCGGGGGTGAAGACAGCCTCTCAGCCGGGGAGGCTCGGAGCGGGGATGGCCCCGCTTCGAGCCTCCTCATTGGCTTAGGGGCTGCCATGCCCCCCACCGGGGACAAAGGCCGTGGAATCCCGACAGAGGGATTCCCGGCCTGGTAGTGACTCGGCGAGGGCCAATCAGAATGGCTCTTGCATTCTGATTGCGCCCTCGCCGGGTACTAATACATCATACACAATGAACACCCTGCTCTCTATGAATAGCAAGCATTGCCATAACTATTTACATACAGTGAAACAACTTCATAACATGAACACTTCTTTCTTTCCTGTGAACCTTATCCCACACTCATTGTTTGTATTTAGAGTAAGGATTGGCAATAGTATAGACCCTTTTTATTTGACAAGATGCCACTAGGACAGCCTTATTATTATTTGATGGCCGTAGCTTGCTCCCATCTTAGATTTAGGTTTGGTTTAGGCATTTTCCAACCCCCATTTACAGTTTAATAAACACCCTTCAACAGTGAACACTTGTGCCTGTATTTACTGTTGCCACCATGAGTTACTTACACTAGACAGTTAATTTGTTGTTAACCGTCAACCCTGGACAAACTTTCTCAAAAGTGATCTACGGGATCGTGCAAATCTCATATTGGGATTCTGGTATGTTTCCAGTTCTTGTGGAGTCTTTATTCAGCCCAAATCTGCCTGAATTTCCTTTAAGAGCTATACACCTTCAGGGGTGTTCTTGAGATGTTTGGGAAGATTCCAGTTTATTCTTGAGGAAAAACATAAACACAATAACTTAAAAGGCTTCTGGAAGGGAGATCAAAGTTAGTTAAAAGGGTGTGATAGGGTAAGGCAGGTTGTTGGAGTTAACAGGAGGAAATGGAGTGCTGTGCACCTGCAGATGTTTCCCAAGTAGAATCAGCACATTAAACTCAGCAGTACAATATTTAGGCAGATTAATGCACCTACTGCAGAGATCTGTGTGCGTGCAGGTCCCAGGTTTAAATCTGGGTATGAAGAACCCACCCTCTCCTACCTCTGAAGTTGATACATTTAGTACATTTGAGGTGGGGAATTGTAAGTTTGCATGTCAAACCAGCATAGTCAGTCACATGTCAGGTATGCCGGTGTCTGCTTTTCATCATTCCGAGGTTGACACATTGAGCATTATTCAGGTTTATGATTACAATATAAGGAACTTCTGAAAAGCCTATACGAATTGAGTAGAGGTAGCCATCCATTAAAGGTGCATGAAGATTCATCCTGCAAAGTTTGATTTAATGAGGACTACCATGGTTATTTAATGATAGAGAGAGTCAATGGCTGCAGGTCAATGTCCTCAGAAAGGCAAGTATGTCTGAGGCAGAGCCAGTCACATGTCAATCATTCATGATGTAGACTCTGTTGTTCATTAAAGGACTACCGTTTAGTCAATTAGGATTGCAATGTTCTGAGCTCTGTACCTGGGAAATAACACAAAATGTATATTTACAGTAGGAAACATGTTTTCACAACTTTTACTGGAGCAGGTGATGAGATGTGCTAGTGCATCTCATTGCTTGCACGCAAAAAAGATGTGCCCTATTCACAAAGTTCTTTTGAATGCGTGCATCATACATGCACACCTTTAGATTCCCTTTTTCATCTCCTTTACACATTTGCAAAAATAAGGGAGAGTTTCTGAAAAGGGTGCAGAAAACAAACACATTCCCCTGTGCATCTATGGGACAGCTGCAAGTGTTTCATGCCAGGGTAATTTCTGACCCATTTTTCCCGCTTACATTACTATCCCCTTAACAGGGACGTACATGCTTTTCCTTTTTAACACATTTCACAATGAAAGGCCCTTAAGGGGCCCGTTAAGATGATTCCATGTGATTGCGTGGAGTGCCATGCATGCCCCCAAAACTAATGTGTGCAAGAGGAATGGCCAGCACATAATTTGTACTGCAGCACAGCACCATGCAAATGCACTGTTCACGGATGTGAATAATGTGATCTGTGCATTTCTCAAATTAATGAAAATAAAACAAACTCATTCCCTGCATATTTTGTATTTGCTTTACTTTTTGGGAACTTTGCACTAACTATTATTTTAAGATTACAATTTGTTTTCAGCTGCAAACAAATAGAAAAATTGGTTTCTATACTAAAGAAACAGCCAGCAAGTTGCAAGCCATTAGTCATTTAGACACTTGCTTTATTTGAGCATACTACATTGTTAAGAACAAATAAGATTATGATACATAGCTACCATAATTACCCAGTTAATCACACAGATTCTACAACACATCATACAATTAGTTAATTGATTATTAACATTATGAGTGTATACAATAGACAGAGTAACATCATGTTTTAGTTCCAGTTCAACAATTAGCCTCTCATTCCTATACCAATGGAGAGTCATCATGTAGTTTTAATGCCAAGAGAAAGTTCACTGTAGCAATATTTAGGGATATATGTGCTGCATTGAAAATCTTTGACTACATTATCTTTTGTTGGAATTCTAAATTTGCTAACATGTTTAAAAAACAAATCTTTCCTCAACTGCGCCAGTAGTGGGCATTCAATTATTAGATGTTGTAACATCTCTTGTTGGTTGCTGACATTGCAAAATCTGCAGGTCAGGTCGGCCTTCAGAGATTTAGCATAACGTGCAATTTTAATTTTAGTAGGCCAGATATTCAGGCGGAATCTTAATATGGTTATTGCGTATCTAGTGTCTGGGAATGTCACTAGATACGACTGTACTTTGTGTAAAGGTTTTATTTGATAATCTCATGTTCGAAATATTGAGTAAGTGTTACACATTTCCCATGTCATGCACCAGTCCCATTGCCACAGTTTAATTTTTGCTTTATCGTATCAGGAATTCAATCAATAAGTGATGAGTTATATCAGCATTCATTGGAATGGCGTTTCATTAGGTTTCCCATTTGTGTAGTGGGCTACTCATTTGGCCATTCAAGGTTGTTGTTAATAGTGGGGTTAGAGTCATGGTGTTGACCAGAAAGGTCAAGCATTTTCTAAAAGAGGATAGGGCTTGCCAGGCAACCACTGCAGATAATGGCACCAAGCCCAATATATATCTAACATTTGCGATTAGGACACTCTGTGGTAAAGACAAACATTTTTTCCAGTATATTTCCTCCAACAGCTCCCAATTAGAATGATCATTTGGTAGCTTTGCCTGTCCTGCATAGGTGACAACTGGAACAACTTTCTGTTTGTAAAACTTGATGTATGGGATGTGAGAACATTTACCAAATTTCCTTTGGATTAATTTGCCTTGTTTTGCCATGATACTTATTTTAGTTTTTAGTTCATTTTTGTACGGTAAATCAGCAATATTATTATTGACATTTGGCCAAGCAATCTATACTCATTCACTATGCAAAGAGAGGCATTTGCAAGGGTCGAATTAAATTTGCATCTAGCTTTACCAGTCTTATGAAGGAATATTATCTTATTAGATTTTTGGACATTTATGGCTAAGTCATTAGCTCGGGCATAGGCCTCCAAGGCATTCAATTTTCTTTGAAGACGTATGGGCGTCCGATCAATTAAAACAAGGTCGTCGGCATATAAAATCCAGGATATTTATCTCTTACCAATCTTGGGAGGAAAGGAACACACATTATCTAAAAATGTGTTATTATCCTTAATATAAAAGTTAAAAAGGGTAGAAGATAAAATAGAACATTGCTTTAATCCAGAGTAAGTTGGAATGGGTTTTTGTTAAAAAGCCATCTTTCGTCAATTTTACCTTCATGGAGGTGTTAGTGTAAAATTGATGATTATATTAAAAATATACCGAGACAGCCTGCCTTTAATTGTTCCCATAAAAGGTCAAGAAAGGTCAAGAGATACTGAGTCAAAAACCTGTTTAAAATCTATGAACGCAAAGAAAATAGGTTGTTTTGAGGAAATGGCTTGCCTTTTGATAGCTGACAGTAAAGTCGAATTCAAATATGTTCCAACTCCTTTCACAAATCCTGATTGATGGTTGTCAAACAAGTTGGCCGACTTCATCCATGCAGTAAGGTCTCTCAAAATTAATCTTGCAAAGATCTTCCCTTGAATGTCCAGTAAGGCAATACGCCTGTAATGTGTTGGATCATTATGAGTTCCTTTCCTAAAAAATTGGGATTATGATTGATTCTTTCCATGATTTTGGAATTAGAACTGTCTTAAAGGGGGAGTCCAGCTAAAAATGTTATTTAAAATATAGATAGGCAACATTAAACAAAAAAAATACTAGCACTTTTTTTTTTAAAACTTCCTATGTAAAATTTTGAGCTATTCAAGCTCAAAATTCGCAAAAGCAAGCACATGGGCGCATCCATTTTGTGAAATGGATGCCCGCCTGTGCTGGCTTTTGCTTTTGCGGCACTAATGAAGGAAAAGCCAGCCAGCTGTAGTAAACAAAAGCTACCGCTGGGTGGCTTTTCCTTCATTGGTGCTGTACGCGGAGGACGGGGACCGGAGACCAGAGCAGGAAAGCTGCAGCTGAATCTCGGTAAGTGCTATTTATTTTTAAAATGAAATAAGCACTAGCTGCGTTTTTTTTTCTAAGTTTTCCAGGCTGGAGGAGCCCGGAAAACTTAGAAATAAAACCGCAGCTTTAAAAGCAACCGCAAACATAAATACAACGTTTTTAAAGCTGCGGTTTTATTTCTAAGTTTTCCGGGCACCTCCAGCCCAGAAAACCTAGAAAAAAAAACGCAGGTAGTGCTTATTATTTTTTTTTAAATAAATAGCACTTACCGAGATTCAGCTGCAGCTTTCCTGCTCTGGTCTCCGGTCCCTGTCCTCCGCGTACAGCACCAATGAAGGAAAAGCCACCCAGCGGTAGCTTTTGTTTACTACAGTGGGCTGGCTTTTCCTTCATTAGTGCCGCAAAAGCAAAAGCCAGCACAGGCGGGCATCCATTTCACAAAATGGATGCGCCCATGTGCTTGCTTTTGTGAATTTTGAGCTTGAATAGCTCAAAATTTTAAATAAGAAGTTTTTTTTTAAAAAGTGCTAGTATTTTTTTTTTAATGTTGCCTATCTATTTTTGAAATACATTTTTTAGCTGGACTACCCCTTTAAGGTTGTTTCTAGAGATGGCCTCCAGTATAGCAGCCCATTTATTTGGGTGGGATTTGAGGGCTGCATTTGCAAGTCCATAAGGGCCTGGAGCTCTACAGGACCTATGTTTTTTTTTAAGAAGGGCAATATCTAGCTGGTCAAAACCACATTTATCAAAATTCGGTTTTAATATAACTAGTGGTAAAGGTCGAGTGAGAGGTTTGGCAAATAATGTGGACAACTGAGTCGTCCATGCTTGCTCATTTACCATGTTTAGAAGAAGATACGGTACTGCAAAGCTAGAATCTTCTTTTAGCAAGTTGCAAATTTGAGCAGATGATTTACTTGTGATAGCGGCCATCATTCTTTCTGCCTCTATTTGTCTTTTGTTAGATTTGATTTGTTTTATTGCATTTCTATAACACGTGCATATATTTTGTCTTTCTTTTTTTTTGATCAATAGAGGAATATCTTCTTAATGTTGGGCAAAGATTTGCCTTCAGCGTTTGAACAGTTATAGCATATGTATATTTGTGTTTAAAGGTTGGTTAATCAGTTTAAGGGAGTCTGTGTACTCCAGGTTCCTTAGTGAGTGGAGATCCTTAAAATTAGTGATGAGATGAGTTCCCGAATTAAGTGTTATTGGGTGATTAAAGACATCACAGGAGATGTTAATGGGAGAAGACCATTTAATGTCTAGACTGTTGTGGTCACTAGCTTCAGTAGGAACAACCATAAATGATGAAATACGATTGATTGCATGAGAGGAAATAAAAACATAATCAAGAATGCCATTTGAAAGGCCTCTTGACCAAGTGGAAGGTAGGGGAATATCTCCAGGTACTGTACCATTTAGTATTATAAAGTCTTGCATATCCGTTAATGCCATCCATTTGTCCGCTCTCATAGTGCGCTGATTAGGATCAGTGGTTATGCATTTAATATTAAGGTCCCCTGTTATTATGGTTGCTTGGGTTTGGCCATCAAGGGCAATTAGATCTAGAATTTCCTCAATAATTCTAAGGAACTTATCATCCCCAATGGCCACTGCGTTCCAATAAATATGTAACAGCGCAATTTGGGGGCTTAACGGATGGTCAGCATTTACAGTTATTAATTTGACTAGTTGGATACACAGATAAGGTGAGGCCCAATGTTCTAGATGGATCTGTGATTTTAGTTTGACAGCTATAAGGAGATCCACCACTTGGCGACCTTTCGTTTGTTTTATTGTTGGAATCCATGTGATTTCAAAGGTTGGCCATACGGGTTGTAGGTTGATCCAAGTCTCGTGTAACACTATAATATCATATATAGCTAGGGTCTTCAATTTTGTTGCAAGTAGATCAGAGAAGCCTCTCATATTCCATACTGCCATAGTGAGAAACTGTGATGACAAAGTTGGTTGGCACTAATAAATAGAAGTTTGCTTTGTGTCATGTATGGCTTTTGTAAGCCATGACCATTTCGGCTGTACAGAAGGAGTTGGATTATTCTTGACTTGTACTTGTCGATGGAGTTGACCTCCAATGGTATCACAATTTATACAGATGGGACCAGGTTTAACTTGCTCCTCTTTATGGAGGCTTCCTCGCTTATGTTCTTGATAGCTATTATTGTCAAGTACAATACAATGGCTGTCCTTTGGATTTAGTTTTATTCTCTGATAACTCCTCTGTTTCTGCAATTGAAACACACTCTCTCTCAAGTTGCCTTTCATTTGCCCCATTAAATCTTTTACAATTTGGGAAGGAATGTGGAGCTCCATTGTATCGTGTATTTGTGAAGCCAATTCCTTTTATGTCCTCTGACTGGATATATCTCAAATGCGGGGTGGTATGAAATACAGTGAGAAGCGTGGTCCTATTAGGAAAAGGTTCTGCCCTCTGCCTGTCCACCATTGGCAACAAGAGTCTATCCGAGTTCACAAGATAATTATCATCAGAATTAGGATCCTTTGAACTGCGCAAGTCTTATTGACTTTGAGTAGCTTGATTCAGCTTAGAGGAGTTTACTTGACTTTTATAATAAGTCGATTATTGCTTGAATTGAAGCAGGCGTAGATCACTTGATTTACATTTGTGTGTCCTCTCCTGTTCAAGAGTCATAACATTTGAAAAATCATCTTCTGTATTGGCTGACATTACCCGTCAACCAATATTAGCTGGCTCTTGAGGGTAGTGAAGACTCTCATGACTGGAATCAATGTGTGGCAGAGATGAAACAGAATAGACAGAGAGATTCATAAGGTCCTCATTGGTATCAGGGGCTTTGATAGAATACTCGCTATCACCATTTGATTCTGACGGAATAAAGTGTCAATTGTCTTCATTCACTGCCAACGATGCAGACTGGGGGAGGTTGGCTCCAGGTGACTGTATGTTTGTGAGTGATGAGAGTCAATTGTCCACAGGGAGAATGTCTGATGCCAGATTTTTTTCATAGATCTATTAGGGGTTTTTAATCCATCAATGAATTTCTTTGATTTCTGCTTGGCTGTTTTTTTTTTAGGCAGGCTGTTTTTTTAGCCTTTTTTGGCTCTTTAGCTTGGATTGACTGGTTGCATAACTTCTATACAGGGGCTTCAGCCACATCAGTTTCTAAAGTGTAGAGGGGTGGTTGAATCCTATCCCTGTACCCCTTTCCAAAAGACACATGAGTCAGAAGAAAAACCAAAGATACCATGATCACCCATACCATTTCAGACTGATTCCTAGTGCTCCTATGATAGACAAGTATGTCGAGAGGTACACACTCAGCCAGCCTACAGCCCAGGAGCACTGCAAACACTACCCAGAGTGGGCAAGGAGCCTCAGCATGCAACTAAGAAGACCTCATAGACAGTGGCGACTAAAGCGCCAAGAAGCTGCGCTGCTGACTGCATTGGAGACACAACGACCTAGCAGCATTAGACATGAAGCACACATGCCATCCACACATCAGGACATGAAAACACACAGCCGAATAAATGAAGAACATATGCGGAACAGTCCTATAAGGTAAGTCCTATAAGGTAGAGGACAAACACATATACACACTGCCTTTGCTTTTATTATTTTGTCATTAGCTTCACCGCAGCAATGCAGAAACTGCAAGAAGCAAGAGATCCTGAGCAAGCTTGCAGATGCTTACATGCAAACTAACCTATGGAACTGCAGGAGCACCTATGGGACCTGACAGGACGAATGTGTTACTGATATATGGAGAACTATAGACTAACATGCATATGTAGAAGCCATGCCAAGGCTTATGAAAATCACAGTAGGCCAGAAATGTCCCTGTAAGATCTAAATCTCAGCTGAATTCAGGCTGAACAGAAGAGCAACTGTGTGGGACAGGGCCGGCTGCCAAGGCCTCCAAGATATGGTGGCATTACATTCCCTGAACGGCAGTAGCACCAGCTGCAATAAAGATGAATACATACACATAGATCAGAGTAATTCGGAGCGCCAGAAGGCCAAAAATACGGTCTCTGAACATGTGACTCAGCAGCTTGGATGATGAATCGAAATCAGAGCTGGGAAAGAAGTCCAATCTCACGCCGCCAGACAAGAAGCTTGCAACAAAGTCGTTACAGCAAGAGACAAGAGTTGCATGGTGAGAACGGGCACTCGTATAGACTTTGGTGGTACACACACGTTACAATGAAGACACATAGTTGTTCTTATTACCTTGAAGAGGTACACCTTGAGCAGAAAATCATTTCGGATCGCAGGCCTGTGGATGTCTGCTCTAGCCAATCACAGTTAAGAACCCTAGCAGTGAGTAGCAACGAGCAAGACCCAATGATTGGACCCTCACTGAAACATTGCTTAGTAACAGCAATTTTGGGATGGGCCAGGTCTGACATCTAACATGGGAGAGCCAGTATGCTAACACATATAGGATCTGCTATTGGTGGACTATTACTCAACACCCAATCCCGAACGGTGATAGGTTTTCTGGAGAGGGGCCCAGATCGTGACATACTCATGACGCAATGTCCCATCAAAACTGGCCTGCGAGCCAGAGCTCACTGAGATGTTCCAGGATTCTTGCCTATCCTTGTACTGATCCCTGTTGGTTTTGGCTGTAATAAACCACAGTTTGAACTTGCCTGCATTCATTTTGGGAAGAGAAGGAGTTCAGCCTTCCATGAGCTCTTAGTCCACGAACTCCTAGTAGCCCTCAAACCTACATGGGAGTTCATTCTCAACAAGTTGGTAGCAGAGGATGCAATATTATGGGTGACGCACCAAGCTATCAATGCAATATAGGTAAATTGGATATCGTGCACACCACAAATGTTGGAACATATTGAGCAGGCCTAGAGTTGGAGATAACAATAGATGGCATGGACACCAAAGAAACTTGGCTCACTAGATATAGCTTCCTGTGGAGCTGCTTTCAAAGCTTGAGAATACAAGAGTGGAACATGGGTAGAGTCCGCGGCATGAATGGTGATAGCAATCTGCTCTAGTGGCGGATTGCCTTCCATTGCATTTGGGGTTGTAAACACCTCTTGTTCAGTATCTGTCACTGTGGGGGTTAGATACGCTAAGAGTCTGACATTTGAGTATTTCCTTCTGTCGCTTCTACGAATCGTGTTGGTACCGTGCCATGTGCGCTTTCTTTAGGAGATTGCTTGGAAGCCACCGCCTGAGGGTCCGCAGACTCATTTCTTGTATCAAGTCGCATGCCGTCTTTTGCTGCATGGCAAAAATTCCTTATATCTTTCCTATGGATTTAGCATGCTTAGTTTGCCAGCGTTGCCGCAAGGCACTGCGGTTATGACCATCATCTTTTGATGGCGAGATATGGATATTATGTTTCTGAAATAACAACGCTGCTTGTTGAGGCATTGCAGTCTTTAGCGTATATGCTGCCATTATTTTTTTTAGGGCAGCAGATACTTGGATTAAAGGCGTCAATGAAAAGTAAACAGTTATACAACATTTTAAGAAGATGAAAAGCCTAAATCGGGACGGCACCAGGTCTGCAGCACCTCTGTACAGCAGAACAGCTGAACAGCACTCGCTGGTGCACTCTCCAGATGCACACGCGCGATGCGTGTGCACTCCTGGTTTTATGGTGAGCCCTGGGTAATATGGGAATGGTTTACCAGCTGAAAGAGAAAGAGCAAATTAGCTTGAAGTAGAGTAAATGATATAAGTCCAATGATCAAGTTGTTGAGCCTTTAGCATACCGTTTACCCAAGTCCATTGGAAAAGGATACTTGATCTCGATCACAGGCGTTCCATCCAATAACGCTGAGCAAGATGACAACAATAAGTTAGATCAGGATGCAAGGCAGGTGCAGCTGAACAGCACTCACTGGTGCACTCTCCTGATGCACGTGTGCATGAATTGAGTATTAATTGAATTAACATTAAGTTCTTGCTAGCATATATGATGTTGATGACTGCGTTCAGTAAAGTGTTGTGGAACCTCTCTTTTCGTTGCTATAATCTGGTTTCACAAAAGGCGAACATTTGGATACCCACACATTTTGTGTTTGTAAAGCTTGCTATGCCAGTGGCATCGACAAATCTATTTAGTAGCCCTACTCAAGAGACAGAACATAAACATTTCTTGGCAGTCATTGTTGTCTGACTTGGTGTGACTGTAAGATGAATAACTTGTGATATTCTGTTCCTCTAGACTACATGTTAATTGTCTCTGTCTTAGACTTGATGCAATCTGATATTCCCCACCTATGCATGATAAGGTGAACATAATTTCCTCCACTGTTACCTTGATGAAGCTGTAACACCCGTAGATGTAGCTGTAACAAACTATGAAACACTCAACAGATGCACCCAGGTTGCACACATCAATCAGGTCCAGCTTTCACTTAACAGATTTCCTGCCGCTCAGGAAAATTCTTGTCTCACTCTGAAACTAGTTATTCTTATACTCTGCTCCTTGAGAAAGTATCATATGTGTCACACACAGCCAGTCACTGATTTACAATTCCATATGGAAAAAGTAATTTCCATAATTCTGAAATCAGTTTAGCTCCAAGAAGTATTACTTATGTCACTCACTTTATGTCCCCTCAGAAAAAAATCAACATGATGTCTTTTCTCTAGAAAAAAACATGTGTGCCAGTAAAATGCAATTCTCATGTTCTCCTTCAAAAAGTGTGTGTTACTAAAGGCTAGTTGCTGTGATTTTCTGCCCCTTCGAGAAGGAATAATTGAACTTTCTCTGAACATATTCACTGTTAGTTTCTGCTCCCTCTGCAAAATATAGATGTGCCACTAAATCAAAATCATATGATAGTTTGTTTCCCCAGGAAAAGAAACATTATTGTAAATAAAGCACACTGAGTGTGGTTTCTGAGCACTCAGTATAAAAATCATAGACAGAGGACTGGCGGCCCTCCATTTCAATGTTTGGTTCTCAAGTGGTTTCGGGGAAGGATAAGAAAGGGTTCAGGGTGCCACCATCCAGGCATATGGTGGGCGAAGTGTCATCTTATTGGAAGTCCCAGATGTCTGCCCTGATAGACAGGTCTGTGTGATAGGCTTGTGACCATACAATTGGGCCCAGTGTGGGGGCTTCCATTCAGGAAGACATGGCTAACATGGCAGTCAGCTTTGGTGAAACAATGTCGTGGATGATCCGCTAGGGATTGGAGGACCCTGGGTCTGAGGGCTGTGATGGATGGCAGGACGACGTGGGGATGCCCTCGAGACAACGGGCTGTGGCATTTAAATGGCAACACTCCCAAGAAGATCCAGTAGCAAGTGGGTCAGGGCTGATACAGTACAGCATCCCTGGGACTGAGACATTCACGGGGACGTCCTGGTGGGTGTCTTGGAGTCACCATTTGAGTGCCCAGGCAGAGGGGAAGACATGTATCCACAGAAGAGGGCCAGCCAATTGGCCATATGGCTCATCATCTAGGGTGGATTGGTGGTGCCCAACTTTGGGGATGCTGATTCACCCCCTTTGTTTTTGGACCCTGTAGAAGGACCATCAGAAGATTGGGTGGACATGACTGCAGGCGATCTTATGACCTTAAGGGTGGTCAATGATATGGGAGAACCCATGGTTAATCCCTTTGAGATTGCACATCCTAACTCTACTGAAAGGTGCATCTTCCCCCATGTAGAGAGGTTTGCCCAGTATTTCCTCAGATGGAAACTGAACAATAGATCCTGACAAAAAATGAAAGCTGAGTGCCCAAAACTTTCAAGAGCTGGAAACAGCCTGTGATGCCAGACATGAACCCTAAATTGGGCGTCGTTTTTCCTATTATGGATTTGAAATATGATGGAGCAGGATCACCTCCTTAAAATTGTGGGTACGGTATTAACGATTCTAAACCTGGGGAAAAGGCCTGGGATACTAAAAAAAACCTGTATCCCAACTTGATATCAGGGGCACACATAGAGCACTGTGTCTGGTAGGGGATACAAAGGCTTCAATAACCCAGGAACATAGAAGAGGCGTTCTAATGAGGATTAACCCCAAACAGGGAGGATTGGCTATCCCTTAGTGAATGGAAATTAAGAAGTCTCCCTTTCTGGTGACGGATCAGTGAAATATATTGGTAAGTTTGTTTTCATCTTTACTTCCATGGATAAGGACCATAACTCCCTTAAAAAGCTTTTTCAGCCGTGGCTCTCTACAAACAAGGCCTAGGCATACTAGGGGTCAGGCATCAAGGCAGGCCCAGTTTTCCACATGTGCTGAGTCCAGGCCCCAGGAACAAACCCAGCATGCTAGATGTTAGGAAAGATTTCATATTTGAATGTAATTTTCCCTCCAAACATTTTGCTGCTGTTTTACACCCTGATCTAAACTTTGCCAGAGAAGTGCAGCCCTCCGCCGCACTCCTCTGGGCTTTCGCTCAATTCTTATGGGGAAATTGACATGCCCTAAAAGACAGTCAGTACTGGGAGGCTTTGTTTCCCTTAGACCTTTCCTCATGTTGCAGCTTTTGTGCAACATCTAACAAGAGTGTAATGTAACTTACCTTACCACACTCTTGGGTCTCTAGTCATTACAAAGGTCCTAGAAACTCTCACTGGACTTATGAACTGTGCAGGTGTGTCACGGACAGGACTGGTGGCTGCTATCGTTTCTCTTATGTTTTGAATCCTTTTTTGCCATGTTATTCGTGCTTACCGCGTTTGGCACGAATAGGTGGCCTGGCTCCAAAATGGCCATGCCACGCAATTCTTTGTCCTGTCCTTTGGCCATCCTGCCCCTTCACCTTCCCCAGGTCGAGTCGACCCGGGTCAGTCCTTATTTGGTCATGCACTTTCCCGCAAATCCCAAAGCTTTTCTGGGCTTCTGCATGCCTTGTTTGTGTGCCTCCAGGATGTGGGCTGGGATGTCTGCTCCCAATCTACACCATGGGTGCCAGAGAGTATGGAGTGTCTTGAATGCCTGGGACCACCGTGGCCCATGATTGGTCCACGTATGGAGTGAGTGTTTGTGAGCAGATCTCCCATTGGGTCCTCTCCGTTTTGGCGTGAAGGGAACTTTGAATAAGAGGAAGCCAAAAACACCACTACCATGTCGATCTCCTGAGTTCACACCGAACAAGGGATAAGGAGCCAAGTATACTACAACAAGAAGTCAAGTCGAGGAAGCTCTGGTGATCCGCTGGAAGGTTTGGCACCCTGAGCCCGCTGTCGTCCTGCGTGATCCCTCTACATCTGATCGTCCCAGAAGGTCTGCGAAGGCGCTTCGACCCATTGGAATAGTGGGACCAACTATTCTCGGCACCGTCATCAAACCCTGCAAGTAAGCCTCTTCGGAAGTGTCCCTGGGCCAACAAGTGGGCTGACCAGCTTACGCAGGACGTTTTGCTCTGTCACTGCCACCGTTTCGGGGAAGCCCTCGATACTTGGCCTACTGCTAGCTCTGTGTCCACGGCACCCTCACCCCGAATTTCAGACACTTGGCATTCCCAGGTCTGAAGTGAGACGAGTGCGCCCGGACAAGAGTAACCGTGGTTGCCATGTTGCCCTGTGGTGGTAACGACCTGTGCACGTTCGCTGCATTTGTGACCCCCTCGACCCTGCATACTGCTACTGCGGAATCTACACAGTGTTGAGACGTCCTGCTTGTCGCATCCGAACCTGCCAACAATGTGAACTGAACTGGCGAAGTCTGGGTCTGCCTGCGTCGGGGAACGGTGAGTAGTCCATAACCCAACCGGTGGCCCCTCGCGCAGGAGCCCATTTCTTTTCTACCGCTGTTGCAAAATAGCGACTCTATCTCGCACTCTCACCCTGCCTCTGCCCACAAGTGGAGGCTTTGCTTGAGTAGAGGGGACTTGTTCTTCATCGCCTCATCCACCTTCCTGAACTGTCAAAGATCCTTGAAGAGACCCTATTTTGTCCATTGGCACAAGCGTGTACATGTACTATTGAGCATAAGGCTCCTCTCTTCATAGGACTTGGACTGCCTCCTAGTTTGGTGTATTTCTGATGTCGAACTGGGTCTAACAATTACTTGCACTGCCTGTTTTCCTCCCCATCTAGGTGGTCTACATATTGCGTGCTCCTAGCTCCTTAGATCCCTCGGTCTTGTATATATATTGTATTGGTTGTGATGTGTTGGTTTACTTTATTATTGTGATTCTTTGCTATGGTCGATGTTACAAAGGCCTTGAAATAAATGTGTCTATATTTTTAATATAACACCTGTCTGGAGTAATTTGTAAGTACCCTTGCTTTGTGTGCTCATTGAGGGCTTTCAGTCACCCTCACCCCTCTTGAGACTTAGTCTTGACCTCCGCCATCGCTACCCTGATTGGTCTGGCTTGTCCAGAGGTTACCCTGTTCCAAGAAACTAGGCTGGCCTTCTGAACCCCTGCCCCTCCAGGTCAGAGTTCGGAAATCCATCTTAACAGTAGAGCATAATTCCAGCCGGTGTGGGGAAGATATCCCTACTCCCCACAGATGTTACAGCATGGCAGAGGTACTTGGCATGCACCCTCTCACAACTCTTTTGAGGGTACGTATTTGTCCTTTACCTTTGGCTCATATCCTAGTGGGAGGGCTTCTCTGTTACTTTTTCAATACTTGGTTGGAACTGTCCCGGGGTCCCTAGGTGTTAAATACATTACAGGGTTATCACATGGAATTCCCTTCCAGTCCCGCCCACCTACTCGACTCAGGTTCAGCTTGGGGCGGAGCAGGGCCATCCAAAAGGCAGTCGCAGAATTATTACAGAAGGGTGAGATACAACAATGTTCAGCAAAATCTGCAGTCCTTTTTAGCAGCATATTTGTGGTCTGACATTTTATCCAGTATTCAATCTGTGTGCACTCAATCATTTTGTAGTGTATTGTCACTTCAAGATGGAAATAACTGCTTTGTTGGGAGATGTATTAAGGCCCGCCGATTGGTTAGCTATGTTGGATCTCAATGACACCTACCTGAGCTTTTCAAATGTTCAGGAGCACAGGAAATTTTTTTAGGGTTTTGTTGGCATGGGCAAACATACTAATTTTCCTCCCTCCCCTTTGGCCTCTCGTCAGCCCCTTGGTGTTTGTCCACGTTTCTGTGACCAGTGGTAGGCTATCTATGAAGCTGGGGCATTTGGTTCCTGATGATATTCTAGCTATGGCTCTTTCTTGGTCACTAATGCAGAGGCAACTCCCTTCTTGCATCAGTGCATTGACCACCCTGGGATTTCTGATCAATTGGGAGAAATTGGAGGTACACGCTTCCTAGACAGTTCAGTTCCAAGGCAGTGGATTGTGTCTCATCCACATTGCGTCTGCCCATGGTGCGCGTGAGGGCTATCAAAAGGGAGATGGAGTGGGTTGTGTGAGTGCCAAGCCTTCCCCTGCATCAGTTGTTATGAATCATAAGTCTATCAGCATCAATTTGGGCCATTTTTCCACGCTCTCCAGAGATTCAAAATTCAGCAACTGCAACAAGTCCCAGACTATACTACCTCAGTTCGACTTTCTTCCGAAGTGCAAAGCGAATGACAATGGTGGCTCCATCATATAGACACGTGGAACAGCCATGCCATCTTTGGTGTGGCCCAGAGTCTTGTGCTAGCATCAAATACCAGCCTCGGCTGGTGGGGGGCTCACAACAGTGGGTTTCCCTTGGCAGTCAGTGATCAAGAAAGGAGTAAAGAATGCATATCAATTGTTTAGAGATGCTTCCTGTCTCCTTTGCTGTACAGAGCTTTGCAAAGAGAAAATGGCAATGTGCCATCACACTGTGGATGGAAACAGGTCCATGTTATGTTAGATCAACAAAATGGGCGATACATGAACCTGGGATCTAATAGCTCTGGCAAAGCTCTTCTGGGAGTTTTGTTTGTTTCACAAAGAATTGTTTATTTCCTGAGGATTCCAACGATGTGGTGGCAGATTGGTAATCCCGGCATTGTCGGTACATGGCAGATTGGCTCCTCTTCCCCTAGGTCTTTCAGGGTATCTAGGCTCTATAAGAACCCTTTTAATTGGATCCTTTTATGTTCCACTCCCCTTGTTATTCAGCTGGAGGCCAGATCCTGGTGCATTGGCAATGGATACCTTTCCGCCAACATGGGTTCCTGCCATAATGTATGTGTTCCCTCGTTTTGCCAAGTTTCCCAAACTTTTTCTTCAGGATCAGACTCAATGTGCTTGCCTGATACTGGCCACTCCTCTTTGGCCTTCCCACGCCTGGTATCCACTAATTTTGGAGATGCCGGTTGACTTCCCGCATATGCTTTCAGTTCTCCCTGATATCCTACTTGAACAAAATGGGATGAGGCATCCCCTTGTAAAAGACGGCACCCACCTCTGATCACTTGGCAGATCTCGAGGACAGTTGGGCCCTGCAGGGCTTTTCACTACCAGCTAGAGCATTTATCCGGCAATCCTGGGCTTTGAGTACCCTCTGATCTTATCTGTCGGCATTGGGTGCCTGAGTTTATTAGTGTTAAAGGGAAGATTGGGATCCTGTATGTGCCCCTGAGGTGTCCCTAATCAATTTTATGGCGGATCTGACCAGTTCGCCCTTGCTAAGATTCAGATTGTTAACCTTTATCGCTCTGCTATTTCCACCTCTCATGACTCGGTGGATGGCTTCCCGATTGGATAGCATTCATTGGTATGTAGGATTTTGAAATGCATACCAGTGTCCAATCCTCGGGCAACTCACTATTCAACACTTTGGGACATTAATCGTGGTGTTCTCTCTCTTTTAGAGAAATAGCATCCCAAGGCACAGTTATTGTTGAAACAGTTGCCTGCTAAATTGGTAACTTTTATGTGTTTGGTTATTTTCCGTCGGGTCGAAAATGTTGTACATTGGAAATTAAAGTTTGAATATTCATTGCTTTTGGGGTTTCCTTCTGCCTGTAAAAATATACCAAAACTAGATCCAGGGTGATTGATTTTCCAGATTTTCTAAGGAATCCCCCATTATGTGCGATTAAACGTTTGAAACAATATGAGCAGAGTAGATTTTGCAATCCAAGCATAGAAATGTGCTTTTTCTCTGCCAACTGCATTATTCTTAAATCATCATTTTCTAGAAACTTTCGCCTTTAATCACAAAAACCTCTGACAATCTGTTTCCTCTACAATACAAACAAAGGACATTACTGAAATAATGTGTATATATCTTCAGACTCTTGTAAATACATGGCAAAGCTGTTTGACAATAGGTTTAGTCCTGCCACCCATTCTGGTGTATATCAAAATCATTGGCATTTTGTTTTGACGAGTTCTGGAAGTAGTTGAAAAAAGATGTTTTCTAGAATGCTACATCATGCTCTCAAGAGGTATTCTGAATGTACATGTGGGATAACGCCCTACGCTTCTCCTACTTATACTCTTGTTATGTCAGCAACCACGTTATCTGAGGAGTACCTGACTTTACGATTTCCAATATATATTCATTGTGTCCTTTTAATTAATTGCCACATGGAAAACTGTTCCTTTTGGTAATTTTAAAAAACTATATCTGTCATGTGCCACTATTTTTTCACCACTTATTGAAACCATTGTAATCATCAGCTTGTCAATTACAAGAAATGATGTAAACGTTTTGCAAAGTTTCAGTAAAGCCCCACAATAGTAGCTAAAACATTACAAACTAACTTGTAGTATGCCAGAAACATCCACTGTACAGCACACAAAATGGGCATGTTACCCTCCCTACCCTGTTTGCTAGAAATATATTCCTAGTCATTGCATACATAAATATATTTACAAGTGCACTAGCCGAACTGGACCCCACGGTGTTGGAATCGAAATAATATTATACCTCCTATTGCATTGTTTGAATGTGTGTTGGCCTACGCCAAGTTGTCTAAGACATCGTGTAAATAGATTCCGCGGCAAGGTCTTGACCTTAATATACTGTGTAAATCGCCATCTTGGATTTAGCTGCCATTTTAGGTTCTCTTGTAATGTGGAAGTCACCCTGAGCACCAAAATGGAGGCCGAATGACATTTCGAGTGAGATTCTGGCCGTTGTGACCTCCGCACACATGAATAAGTAATATGCCTGCAGGCCACTTGTTGGGGTCGCGAACTGAGACCTTGTCCTATCCCTGACCTATGTGTAAATGAACAACTGTAACAGCGAAACTGATCAAAATGCATACATTATGGGATTGACCTGGCAAGGAACCCTAGACTTGGTCCTAAGAATGGTTAACCCGCGAGGGGGTTGGCCAGAGCAGGATAAAGAGTATAAAAACACAAGTATCCCAATGTACGGTCTCTCACACTAACGCAGTGAACTCTCGTTGAAGTTCGTTCTGTTACTCTGAGAGCCGAATAGCTATCCGTTTGTCAATTGACTTTTTGGTAACTGTTATAGCTTTTGAATAAAGCACTTTGTATGTTCTTTGTAACCTGTGTTGGTGTGTTTCCTTTGGGCTTCCCGGCCTCATATCAATTTCTTTGTTTTCACAGTTGGCGCCCGAATAGGGACCCTCAAGATTGATGCCGGATCATTGAAGGTTGACGCAGACTATCGAACCGGGATCGGACGGTGTGATTCTGCGGGCCCGACCAATCGAGACGCGATACCTCGGCAGCGCTGCACAATCCGATCCTTGGATGATAGTCGTGTGGTCTGACACGGCATCTTGACGAGGGTCCAATTTTTGAGGCGGGCAGATTTGCCGAAACCACCAAACACAAGGTAAAATTCGTTAGGTAAGTTCTTTCATAAACTTGTACGGTCCTCCTTAGGTTTGGTCAGGTGCAGTCGTGACCCGGCTCTTAACTTAACCCTGACAATTTGAATTTGGCGTATTGTATCTGCAGACACAATTATTGACCAGGTAACACAATTTTTTGTGAAATGCCTGGGAAATTGTCTAGCTGCTTTAGGGCTCTGTTCTGCAGCGATCGACAATCCTTGGAATTTAGCCGCCCGGCACCACAGGAGGGGTCGCCGTCAAGTACTATGTACTGTCAGTATGGCATTGGAAGTACAGTATTTAATGATATTTGGCACAGACAGACCAGACATGCCTCCAAATTTCAGTGGCCAATCAACGGTAGTTTTGAGATCCCCCGTATTGAATACTTAGAATCGATCTTGTTAAAGAAAAAGGCTAGACCAGCAGCCTTTGATGTTTTACAGAATTGGAAAAAAGACGCATTACAGCAGCTTAAAAGTAGGGATAAACATGCACGTCGTCATAAAACAAACACCGAAAAAGCATTATTATATGATAAAGAAAAGCGTTCAGAATCAGTTAAAAATATGGATAGAGCTTTTTCACTCGGGATCCAGAAAATTTACACCTCTAAAGATTTCCATGTTTCTGAGGAATTTATCGAGAAGTTATTAAACGAACGCAGGCCTGATGCCTCAGCGCCACCTCTGTATGCTCCTATTTTGGGGGCCCTGCCCATTCCTGCTGTTGCTCCTGTTGTTATTCCTGTTCCCCCTGTACAACCTATTGTTCCTAGTCCTCTGGTTGTTGTTCCTCCACCTGTCTCACCGCCCCTTTCTTCTACACCGATAGTTGCACCTTTATTAAATTTACCTATACCTCCGCTCCCGAGTGGCCCCGTATTGACTGAAGTCGATCCAGGTGCAGGATCAAAGATTGTGACTCCTAGTACTGTTTCTGCAGATAAGAAACAGGAATTGTTTGCATGGGCTAAGCATTGCATGGAGAAAGGTGATCAAGTTAATGTTTTTTCCACATTATCTAATTTGAATAGTTTTCCCGAGAAAAATATTTTTATCGAAGGTTTGGGGACTCATTTGTGTGTGATGTGGGGTAGATTACAAAATTCGGGTCTTCCACAAGGGGTGAGAGATTTGAATGCTTTGACACTTTCGAGGGACACAGAGCAGAAAGTATATGGGCATGTTGAAAAATTGTTTGAGTTTAGGAAAGACTTTGAAAAGTCACGAGATGAGGACGACGAAGACGATAGAATATATGTACAGACACGGTTCCTTCCGTG
The DNA here is from genome assembly GCF_040938575.1 of Ambystoma mexicanum. NCBI lineage: Eukaryota > Metazoa > Chordata > Amphibia > Caudata > Ambystomatidae > Ambystoma > Ambystoma mexicanum. Next base: position 949,078,920 of record NC_090931.1, on the reverse strand, counting down.
CCGTAGAACGGCACCTGAGGAAGTACGAATTTGTACTAAAGATGCGGTTCGATGGATCTCGGATTCATCGATTCCGCCAGATGAAGTATATGACATGTATAGTCAGTATACAGTAGAAATGCAGAGAAAGGTAATTCAGGTGATTGTACAGCACCTGCAAGAAAAATGTGTAAGAAAAAGGGTTAGTTGCCCCATAGAATTATTGGGGATTTGTAAAAGGGTTTTTTCGCCCGATACTTCTACAGCTGCCTTAGCGCTCGACCTGGCCCTGTTGCTTAGTAAGCGGCCGGAGGTACCTATAACTCAGTTGCCTATGAGAGAGGTTCCTCCAACCTTTGTCCCAAAAGTTGAGATCCCTGCCAACTCTGGGACTGGTGCCCCCGCTGTGGATATCCCTGCACATTATGTATCGCAATTTGTTCACGTCCCGTTTTCACGACAGGAAGTGAACACAATTAGACAATCAGTTCCCGATATCAGGAAAAACCCGACAGGGTTTTACAAAGAAATAGAGTCCGTCTTGCAGTCCTCTGTGTTCACCTTGAGTGACATTGACTTGTTATTCCCTGTACTCCTACCCGTAGATGTATGGAAACAGGTTCGGACAATAGACGATGTGGCGGGGTTGGGGGATACGTGGGCTAATATGATTAGAATTGATGGGGAAAGGCCAGCTGGTGAGAAACCACCACAGGTAATACTTACTTTGCCTGATAGAATTGTCGCAAAACTGAAAACTATAATTCCAGAGAAAATAATTATTTGGGACAAGCTTACGGCCTGTGTCCAAGGAAAAACTGAAGGCGCCACCAAATTTTTTAATAGATTCGAGCAGGTATTTTCTGACTTCAGTGGACAGGATTTAGGTACAGAGTCGGGGAAAAGGTTGTTCGTGGACAAATTTGTACGTGGATTGTTACCTGACATCCAGTCACAGATTATGTCCTCTGAGAGCGCTTGGCAGGCAAAATCTCAATCTGAGGTTTTGCACATGGCTCAGTATTATGAGAACCGTGTTAATAATGAGAAGGAAAAAATTGAAAAGAGGAAAGGAGATTTGAAAACCAAAGTATTATTACAGCAAATTGTTAGAAACCCCAGAGAAGGCACGACACAGACTAGAGGTCAGTATGTCCCAAAAGGAAATGCTCCTTTGGGTCCTGTGAATATTAATCAATGTGCTTATTGCCGCCAGGAAGGTCATTGGAGAGCTCAGTGCCCTGTCCTTCGCCAGAGGTCAAACAGTGGATTTGGGGGTATGGGTAGACGACCTAGGGGCCGCCCTGGAGCAGGGGGCCCTGATAGAGGTCAGCTTTTACAAGATCCTCAGCAACCTTTTTCACTGGAAAATCAGACCTCGAGTGTGGACTCGAGGAACATATTTGACCACCCTTCTGCTGACTACCTTTCTGAAGAGCTTCCTTTCGACAATACTCTATTTCATTAGGATTGCCCGAAGCAGGGTTTGGAACCTTCACCTATTCCCGTTAATCAGAAAGGCCCCTACGTCGAACTATTAGTAGGGAATAGGAAACACCAGTTTTTGATTGACACTGGAGCGCAGAAGTGCTCCATTGATCATTCTCGGGTTCCAAACATCCCACTGTCAGGGCAAACAAATGTTTCCATAGGGTTTTCTGGTATACCAACTGTAGGTCCGGTTTCTGTACCGGTATCTGTTTCTTGGGGTCCCTTTACGGACCATTGCCCTTTTCTTCTCACTTCAAACTGTGGAGAGAATTTGCTGGGGTTGAATTTGTTAAAGAAATTGAACGCAGTAATGCATTGTTCTTCTGATGGAGTACGGCTGACGATTTCACCACAGCAACTTCCTAATTCTCAGTTTTTGATTCAACCTTTACCTCCTGAGTTTAGCATTGTCCCAGAATGTTTGTGGGCGGTGGACGACAATGATGTCGGGGTGTTACAGATTGAGCCCATTAAAATAGTACTGAAACGTGGAGTGAAACTGCCATGCATTCCGCAGTATAAAATATCAGCTGAGGGCGAACGTGCTTTGAAATGCATTATCTCTGATTTTGTGCATCGTGGGGTGATCGAGGAGATTACAGGTAGTTTGTGTAACAGTCCGATCTTGCCTGTATATAAGAAAGGTGACAATGCAATTCCATACCGGTTCATAATTGATCTTCGTGCTATCAACAGAGTGGTAGCCCCACAATTTCCAATTGTGCCTGATGTGACAACGATATTAACAATGATCCCTGCTACGGCTACGCACTTTAGCGTTGTGGATTTAAAAAAACGCTTTCTTTAGCATTCCTATACATAAAGAAAGTAGATATCTGTTTGCGTTCACCTTGGGGGGACGCTCATTTACATTTACAAGGGCACCTCAAGGGTATACTGAAAGTCCCAGCATTTATAGTAGAGCTTTGAAAGAGCAGCTCGACACCCTTGAATTGCCACCTAATTGTACGCTGCTTCAATATGTTGATGATTTGCTTTTGGCTGCAGATTCTGAGAGTGCTTGTAAAGAAGGCACTGTACTGTTGCTTGTTCATCTGGCTAAAAAAGGCCACAAAGCTTCGCTTAAAAAATGTCAATATTGTTGTCAGGAGGTCGCCTATTTAGGCTACCTCCTGTCAAAGGAGGGGAGAAGATTGACACCTGAAAGAATAAAACACATTTCTGGCATGTCTGTTCCAAATACACAGAAGGAAGTCAGAGCCCTAATAGGTATGGCTTCTTACTGTAGGTTGTGGATCCCGAACTTCTCGCTAGTGATAAAACCGATGTTGGCTCTGACGAAGAAGGGCATTTATCTGCCACTGCCATGGGAATCGGAACATCAACGATCATTTAAGCTTCTCAAAACCGCGCTATGTTTGGCACCGGTGCTGGGTACTCCAAATTATGACAAGGCCTTTGTGTTGTTTGTGCATGAATGTGATGGATGTGCTTTGGCTGTGTTAACACAGGAACACGGAGGGAAGAATAGGCCGTGCGGCTACTACTCCTCCGCCCTTGATCCTGTCGCATGCGCTTTGCCAAGATGTTTGCGCGCTGTCGCTGCTGCTGCCGCGTCTGTAAAACAGAGTGAGGGGATGGTCCTAGGCCATGATTTAATTTTGATGGTACCTCACTCTGTTGATATTCTATTGAACAAAACCCAAACGCAACACCTCACCTCTGCGCGGTTAACAAGGTATGAACTAATTCTGTTTACCCCTCACATCCAAATTAAGAGGTGTTGTGTTTTAATCCGGCTGAACTCTTACCTTTCCCGCAAAACACTGTTTGCGGTGACGAAGAATTACATGACTGCCTGTATACCACTGAACAAGAAACGAAGGGCAGGATAGATCTCATAGATATTCCTTTGGATAATGCAGAAGGGGAGCTGTTTTGCGATGGTTCCTGCTTCAAACTTTCGGATGGTACATCTACAGCTGCTTATGCAGTTACTACATTGAGCAAAGTTGTCGAAACTAAGAGAATTTCGCATAACTCCGCGCAGGCCGCAGAGATTATAGCGCTGACCGAGCTTGTGAACTCTCCCAAGGGCATATAGTAAATATATATACTGATAGTCAGTACGCATTTGGGGTGGCTCACAACTTTGGAAGGCTCTGGTCGGAAAGAGGGTTCCTGACCTCACATGGGACCAAGATCCAGCATGGCCCCTTGATAGTGCAATTACTCTTGGCACTCTCCCTCCCTAAACAGTTAACGATCATGAAATGTGCAGCACATCGTAAGGTCATAGATGATGTGGGCAAAGGGAACGCTTTTGCGGACTTGATAGCCAGACAAACGGCCACAGACCTTAGCACGGACATGTGTGCCTCGAGGGAAATGAGAGATGCTTACATAATGGATGAAGGTATTGGGTCTGTGCGAGATATTCAAACTGATGCCACAATAGAAGAATCTAAAAGGTGGGCTGAAGGAATGGGGAAACTGGATAATGAAGGGTGTTGGGTGGATACATCCGAAGGGAAATGGTTGCTCCCTGATTCATATGTATTGGCAATGGATACGATGGCACACGGTTGTACGCATGTGTGTGCCCAGCAGATCACGAAAATGCTAGAACAAGTTTGGGTAAATGACAAGATTCTGGAGACTGCGAAGAGGCACGTCCAGAACTGTATGATCTGCTTACAGCACAATGTGGGTAAGGGGACAGTGACTCCAATGGGAAGCTTTGGGCCCCCTTCTGTTCCCTTCGAGGTCATTCACTTTGATTTTATTGAGATGGAACGATGTGATAATCTAAAATATGTTCTTGTAATTATTTGTGCCTTCAGTAAATGGGTCGAGGCTTTCCCCGTTAAAGATGTTACCGCCATGACCACTGCAAAGATTATGGAAAAATAATTCTTTCCTCGATTTGGGCTCCCGAGGATAATTTGGTCGGATAATGGTCCCCACTTTATTGCAGCAGTAATTTTGCAGATATGACCAGCCCTATGTATTGAGAAACGATTTCACTCAGCTAGACATCCTCAAAGCGCTCGGTTGGTGGAAAGACACAACGGTATTTTAAAGAATAAGCTTGCAAAAACATGTGCTGATACCAAACTAAAATGGCCAGATGCCTTACCTATCGTGTTATTAGCTATGCGTACCACACCTCAGACTAAGACTGGGCTTTCTCCATTTGAGGTAGTGATGGGGAGACCTGCTAACATTTGGGGTCTCCCAAAACCTAAAGCCCTGAGAGAGGTGGAAAATGTATTGCTTGTATTGTAACCAGTTAACCAAAAACCTGTATTTCATTTATCACCAGGTACACTCGGCTTTACCTGTACGGTTCACGGGCCCAGGACACGATATACAGCCTGGAAGTTGGGTCCTAGTGAAGGCCTACAAGAGGTCTTCCTGTCTCGCGCCTCGCTGGCGGGGACCCCACCAGGTGTTATTGGTCACCTGGACAGCAGTGCGGGTGGCTGGAAAGAAGAACTGGATTCACGCGACGCACGTCAAGAAACTTCCTCACCCGACGCCACACGTTACAGAAGAAGCAGAACCCCTTGCTGATGCTACAGTCTCTGATCTTGGAGTAGCAAACAGCGCTGTGAGTGCGTCAGAGAATTTCTCTGAGCCTGAGGAGCTTGGGGAACAGTCCATTTCGTTTACGCACTCTCTTGAAAAATTACTTCCGGAAAACACTGTGTCAAGCTCTGCGACTTCCATCGCCTCCGACACGTCGCTTCCCTTAGGAAGTGATGACACTTTACTTCCGGACCAGACAATTTTGGGTACCACCAGGTACAACCTTCGACGAAGGAAATAGAACTATGGCACAAGTTTTTCGTGCATCTGGAAAAAAGGAAGTGATTGGAAATTCTCTTTTTATGAGAAAGTTCTGTTGAACAAAAGGGATTCTGCTGGCTAGGGTTGGGAAGGACTAAGAAAACGCCCAACCGTAGCATCGCCAGCAACGAACATTGGGGTCGTCGATTTAGGAACTACGATGCCTGCCACCTCCGCTGCTGCCCCCCGCATTGGACTTGTGAATAAGGGGGTGACCAAATTGGACAATGAACAATGTGCCTGGGCCCCGAAAACGTACTGCTGTGTGTTGATAATGATAATTGTTATTTTTGCAACTGCTGCTGTAGGACTTTGGTATTTTGAAGAAATCTATCCTCTGAAACCTTTACTACCGACCGAGATTGTACCAACTGTTTTGACTCCCTCTGTACACCTTCACACTCTGTCCCCTAGAGACTCCCAACATAGACAAAAGTATCATAATAACACTCTGATGATAGTAATGAATGCTACTCATGCCATTTTTAATAAGAGTAATTGTTGGATTTGTACTCATTTACCGCAACATGGGAACAAGGGACTGGGATGGTATATACATCCTCTACCTTTAACGACTGCTTGCTATGCCTCTCTTAGAGCACTATTCGTTGGCCGTTGGAATGATAGCATCTCAGGGAACTTTGATGGAACTAATCTGAATGATTTCGAGAAACGTGAATTGACTCCCCTGGGATGCTCGCTTTTCGCAAATAGAAGTAAACCTAACGTCGCTTTTATTAGGCCGTCTGATAAACTATCTCTTCCTTTTCAAACTCTGATTTCCTTTAAAATGGCTCCGATAGGCAATAAGGACGCTGTACCTCCTTCTTATTCTATAAATCATAGTCCTGACTCGGTTCCCTTCTGTGTACAGAGAAATGGCACTAGGCCAATGGGAGATTTTGAAGTTTGTAAAACATTGTAAATTTGACTGGAGAAAACAGGCCTCTGTATGTAGGGGGGCCTGTTTATTTTGTTTGTGGTAGTTTAGCATTTCCCTGGTTATCCAAGTATTGGCAGGGAACCTGTTATTTAGGAATATTGTTACCCGGGGTATTTGTAGCAAGTACATTAGAGGTTTCTAAGGCTCGCCCACGGCGAGACGAGAACGGAGATACCCCTGGGCAGGTATTGGGAGACATAGCGAAATCAGTTGTGCCCTTTTGGGGACAAATAACAAACTCAGAGAACATTAGGGGATTAGCAAGGGTACTGGAGAGAACGATCAACCGGACCACGGACATACTCTACAATATGACCTTAGAGCAAAAAGCAATAAGATTGGTAGCACTCCAAAATCGGATGGCATTAGATGTCATTTTGGCAGAACGAGGTGGAGTATGCAAATTAGTGGGGTCCGCTTGCTGTGTTTTCGTACCAGACTCCTCGCCAACAATTTTTAAAGCAATAGAGAACTTGCATACTCTTAGTTCTGAAGTACATATCCCTGTAGGAGATTGGAATCTTAGCACTTGGTTCTGGGATTCTTTACGATCTTGGGGTTGGAAGGTGCTTTCCGTTATTCTGGTTATTTTAGGGATCCTGCTATTCCTTTGTTGCTGTTTTCAATGCCTCCCGAGTATATGTGGAATGTTAGGGGGATGTTGTGCCCAAGCAGGGAGCGCAATAGGGCATAAAATATATGCCCCGGATACAGCATCTAAAGAATTCATGTTACAAGAGGTATTGATGAACGACCTAATGGCTATAGACATTACAGACAATGATTCAGAATCTATGAATGATAAAACATGGAGTTATTTTCAAAAGTATTAGGAATGATGTTAGCACTTGGCATAGGCCAAAAGGAGGGTCTGTTGGAATCGAAATAATATTATACCTCCTATTGCATTGTTTGAATGTGTGTTGGCCTACGCCAAGTTGTCTAAAACATCGTGTAAATAGATCCTGCGGCAAGGTCTTGACCTTAATATACTGTGTAAATCGCCATCTTGGATTTAGCCGCCATTTTAGGTTCTCTTGTAATGTGGAAGTCACCATGAACACCAAAATGGAGGCCGAATGACATTTCGAGTGAGATTCTGGCCGTTGTGACCTCCTCACACATGAATAAGTAATATGCCTGCAGGCCACTTGTTGCGGTCGCGAACTGAGACCTTGTCCTATCCCTGACCTATGTGTAAATGAACAACTGTATCAGCGAAACTGATCAAAATGCATACATTATGAGATTGACCTGGCAAGGAACCCTAGACTTGGTCCTAAGAATGGTTAACCCGCGAGGGGGTTGGCCAGAGCAGGATAAAGAGTATAAAAACACGAGTATCCCAATGTACGGTCTCTCACACTAACACAGTGAACTCTCGTTGAAGTTCGTTCTGTTACTCTGAGAGCCGAATAGCTATCCGTTTGTCAATTGACTTTTTGGTAACTGTTGTAGCTTTTGAATAAAGCACTTTGTATGTTCTTTGTAACCTGTGTTGGTGTGTTTCCTTTGGGCTTCCCGTCCTCATATCAATTTCTTTGTTTTCACAACGGGAGTGCCCATTATTTCCAGCTGTATTTACCTTTAAACCTGAAATCATGATGGGATATTATCAATGTAATTAATGTTATAAGAAAGTGTACTTTGACTTCTGTAATAGCATTTTCCATTAAAAGTATATATCTACAGACTATTCACCTTAGAAAATATCAACATCCTCAATAAAAAACAATATCATTATTGAGATGCAAGTTCGTGTCATGCAACTGTTGTGTAATGGTTTTAGAATGATACAATGGGCCTCATTACAGGGTAGGCGGTAGGGGATTACCGGCACCGGTAAGGGCACCGGTGCCGGTAATCCCCTACCGTCCTACTACGAGTTCCCTCAGCGGGTCCCATCCTTAACGTGTGGTCAGACCACACGTTAAGGAAGGGACCCGCTGAGGGACTTCAGAGCAAATAACGGTACCGCTTCTAGCGGTACCGTTATTAGCTCTTTCCCCATTCCCATTGAGCCCTATGGGCGCTCGAATGGGAATGGGGAATGGCAATTGGCATGGGGACTTACCGGGTCCTCAAGGGTCTGAATGACCCGGTAAGTCCCCATACCGCCTACCCGGACCCAGAAGGCGGTAGGGGGTAGCCATGGTGCTAATTGCACCATGGTTACCTCCTACCGTGTAATGAGGCCCAATATATTAATTAGCACAATGGCAAAACCTCTGCAGGTTTTACTATGACTGATGTATCTTTAAAAATACTTTTGTTGTCACTTCTAGATAAGTTAAAATTGTTTGATTGATGAATTGTGAAAATGGATCATTAAACAGGAGGAAGGATTCTGGATTTCTTTTTATTCAAGAATGGTTTGACAGCTTGATGTGCAGAGTGTTCTGTGGAGTCTCTGTGGCCAGTATTATTCTGCTCGAGGGAAGAGAGAGTCTGTTGTCTGTGCCTATTCGCTGGAGGAGGTGGCTGAACATTCATCGCCCGCTTGGAGAACAGAGTGGGCGGAGTGTGCAGAGTGTTCTGTGTTCTCATGGACTCTGGAAGCCAGGAGCACAGGGGGTGATTGACACCAGCGGTTCACTAGGGAACATGATGGATATCATGCTGGCAGCCCTACGAAGTAAGTCTCGGGCTGCTGACCCACAGTTAGCACTTACTTTACCCTTAGCGCCTTAGGTTATTGACTCTGCTAACCCTCCCTCCCCTCCTCTGTCGTGAATGAAAAGTACTGACACTGTTTAAATTACTGAGCAAAATACAGATTCTGCAATAGAAAAGCGGACTGCACCCTTGCGCCCTGGGCGGTTGCTGCTCTGCTCTGAGGTCAATGGACTCACGTCGGGAGCAGTAACATATGCCCAGGTTTTGCGCTCTGAGTACTGTCTTATTGATACTCGGCTGCTCGCTCAAATCAGCTTCATTTCCACTAACGTGGCAGCCAATGTTCACACAGACAGCAGCTCAAAGTATAGAGCTCCGTGTCCAATTGTTTCATTGTCGAATTTGGAAAATTCAAATCATTCTTGATGAATCTTTTCTTCATCTCTCTAGGCAAATGGACGTCCCAAAAACGCTCACTGTGCATGTTACCCTGGATGATATTACAAACACTCTACATTTTCCTGACCAAGGGGATGTTAGAGAAATCCCAAATCGATTGAATAAATGTAACTTGCACCTTTTCACTCCGAAAAATATGCATCTGAGGAGAAACTCTGAGATCTTACCTATATTGGACTCGCTGGGCCCGGCTTTTATTTCTGCCTTGCAATTAGTCTCAGAATCAATATTGAGATTATATGATAATATTAAAGATATAGCAACGGGGAATGCTCATAAACTTACATTGATGTAGGCGAATTTGATAAAACTGTATGACCTATTGAAATCAGGGCTTAAGGGTCAGTCTATTATTCAACCAGACTTTATTGAAAACAATGTTAGTTCAGTGTTGGAGAATTTTAATGTACACTCTGGTCAGGGGGCTTCCTCATTTACCGTTACGATAGTTGTGAGCCAAACTCCCAACAGGCCTACTCCTCTGGTTGAATATGGTTCCAGACTAAGTGCTTCCCCTGAGCTTTTCCATTCACTAGTGGTGGCCAATCCTACTTTGACAGAACAGGTCCTTTCCTCCATACCTGTGGTTATTAACAGAAGAAAACAGGGACACAATGAGAATAAGGCCCGTAGGAAATGAAATTCTAAAAATATGCCTCCAGGTAAAATTAATGGGTGTAATTTGTCACTCTGTGCCAATTACCTATAGCGGATGATATTATAGATCTTATTACTCAAGCTAGTACCACAAGGGGGCAAAGCCAGATAACAGAGTCTATTAGCCGAATGCAACATCATGACAACATGGTGGATATATCGGAGGGAGTTCATGCAAATCGCCAATCTGCAACGAGGACAGAAGGAAAGTCTTCTGAAAACTCCACTAACTCCTGTGACATGGGCACAGACTCATGTTTCCACATCTCTGGGACAGACGAGAAGCCTAAGGCTCCAACAACTGTCCATTCATTGTTGGATCCCTGTTACGCTGTCTTGGCACCTAACTTGAAGTGAAGCATATGGTGCTTCAACAAACACAAAAAACTAAGGTCACTGACTCTTTGCAACCTACAAAAACACTAATTTAACAGTGGTACAGATTAACCAAGGCGCACAGAATGAGGGCACTGGAGATCATGGTGTGGGTAACTTTGTAAATACATCAGATGATACTGACACTGTCTTTAGTGGGACACCAGACCAGGCAAACAATGTTGCTCTGGCTTTCAGGGTAACTTTTTCCCAAGTGCCGCAACTAAGGCCTCATCGAAATGTAATGTTTCAAAGATTCTGCGGTGGGAGACCAGTACCCAAATAAATGGTCAAATTCGTGTTAACAGGACGAAACTGTTGGATATTTTTCAACAGATTCTCTCCCTAAGATGACTGCATACAGAAGACATAGACCTTATTTCACTCCCATTACTGAATAACAATCGGATGACATGCTATTTTCATTCTGTGATAATCTCGAATTTGACATGGGAGCAGAGGGCAAACATTCGGACACTGGGTTATGAGCTACATTCTATGAAATCAGAGGAGAAGGTTAAGCCTTTTTTGGCTATGCCCGTACGAGGGGTTAGTGTGAATGAGGCAATCTCGAATTCCTTTACCAAAGCTGCTGCCGGGGCACGTTCTGCCGCAGCACAACTTTCTAACATATTCCAAGAGAGTCAGGACTGGTCATGGGTGGAGTCAGCCTTAAAATCATTTGCGGTTATTACACAGGGCTTAAATCAATCCTAACCATGGTATGATCAATGTCCTGTCTTGGAATGTCTGTGGCTTTACTAATTTGAACAGATTTTTACACAGTACTGACATTATGAGTGGCTGTAATATTCTAATGCTCCAGGAGACTATGTCAACCTCACATTTTGACTTGCAAGGTTTTTGCACTTTCACCAACCCTGCCCCCCGAGCCGACAAGGGTCGCCCGAGTGGGGTTTTGGCTATAGTGATTGATGCCAACCTAAATGTCAAATCTGAATTAATTTTTATTTCACAGGGGTTGATGGCTGTTAGTGTTTCCTCAAATGTCTCGGATATGGAAGTATTGTTAGTGGATGTGTATTGGAATCCAGCCAGGGGAACCATGGCTTACTATAATCCACCTTATTTCATATTGTGCATTTCAGCTTCCCTTTGCTTCCTATGAGTTGAATACAACTCTTGCTTGTTTATCTTTGGAGAGGGTGGGCTTGTCTCTGAAATGGAACACTAGGAGAGTCTATAGATTTATACATTCCTTGAGGGAGGCTCTCTCGACTTTGGGTTCAATGTTTGATGTCCAGTGCACTCTGGATGAGCGGGTTGGACGAATGAATAACATTGTTATGTCATGATTGAAATCCATCACTTCCCTTCATGCCACTTCTAACAATAAATCGTTTTTCCACAGCTGCGGTTCCAAAATGGGGCATCTATAAGATTAAAGCGCAATAGCATTAAACTGTTAAATAAGGAAGAGCTTTTACCAAGTGCATAATTGACTACCAAGAAAAAGATATGCCAAGTCCACAAGAATATGGTAAAATCCCTCAAAATAGAACTTTTCATGAAGTACAATCAACTGATGCTGAAATGTCTTTGCAATAGAAATGGAAGTGAATTCTGGTATTTTATAAACCAAAATCCAAGATCCATTAGTCATTCCATGGAATCCCCAGTTATGGGGACTACATGGGTAGAACATTTCAAGAGCAACTATCATCTGCTGGAACTCTTTTTGTAAATTAGACGACCCAACCAGGGGACCTTTAGGAAGAAGATATTATATGGGCAATTTCGAAATTGAAACTGTCCAAGCCCCGTGGTCCAGATGGTATTCCTCCTTTCATTCCCAAGCATGCTCCCTCCCTCAAACCACTTTTCGATCTTATTTTTGAGATCCAACAAATTCCTTCTACTTTGTTGCTATTGATTTTTATTCCGATTCATAAAAAATCTGTTCCAACTAATCCCAACAGCTATAGGCCAATCGCTTTAATTGATGCCTGTAGTAAGGTATTTGCATTGCTTCTACTGAGAGATTTAAACCTTTACATGTAACACTCTCCGATCTCGATTCCAAGTAGGGTTAAGAAGGAATATGGGGACAGCGTTAAATGCCACTGTTTTGGGCCATTGGCTTCATAATGTCAAACACAGTTCAATTGGTTCAGTATATATGGCTTCTTTGGACATGTCATCAGCGTTTGACTGTGTAATGTGATCCATCTTGTGGACCAAACTTCTGAAGTATAACATCCCTATGAAGTTGGTACAGTTGTTGGCTTTATTGCACAAGAATACATCTATGAAAGTTTGCCTTACTCAGCAGGGCTCTCGCTCGAGATCCATTTATACTTCACTGGGCTTAAAGCAAGGATGCATCCTGGCAACCACATTAGTTATTATATGTCTCAGCGACATCGATAATGTGTGGCAAGTTGGTAACTTCTCGTCAGGCGAGGCTAGGCAATCTATGATTACACTAGCTTGCTTTTGCCGACGATTTGATATTTTTTGACAGGACTGTTTTGGGTTTAAAATTCAAGCTAAATTTGTTTTCTCAATATGCTTTGGATAATAATCTACAGCTAATGGATCTAAGTCTAAGGTTGTGGTGTTGGGGTCAGAGAGACTAGAGTGGGTACTAACTTAAAGATACATGGCCTATACCTTAGCAAACACTTCCTCCATTGTAATGTAGAAGGCCACTCTTAAGGGTAAACTTTGTCTTCTAATATCACGTAGTAAATGTTTGTTCAATAGATTGTGCAGGTCTTCTATGCTTCCTGTTTTGAGATATTATTTGATGAAAATTAAACCTGTCTTGTTGTATGGCCTGGACATGCCTCTTATTGACTTGGGAGGATACTTGCATGTTCTTCAGTGTCAAGTATGGAATGAAGTGTTGGGCTTATCTATCTCGATACCTAACTCAATCATCCACCATGAGATGAGTTTAACATCTTTGAAGGATTGTTATTCTTGGAGATAGTTAATGAACTATGCCAAGTTTATTCTTCCCTCTGACAATTCACTCTACTGTGATTTGGGTAAATTGGTGCAGGACTCTTTCACTGTTTCAATTAATCTGTTTAAGAGAAAGGTGCAGGGTCTTTTGGGGGAATTAGGTTCAACAGAGGAATAATTGACCAATTGGCCCAGTGCTGTTAAATCTAAATTATTTAGATATGAATGGATGTTGACAATCGACTTTATACTCTTCCTATGTGGAGTATGCATGCTTTCCTCGTAAAAGAAATCAACTTTCTCCCTACCTGCGATTTTCATACAGTAAGGTGCACAGTCTTTATATGCATTTTAGACAGAATCAGCTCCAGACCCGGAGAATGACTAAAGTCCTTCAAGGCCACAGGCTTATCTACTAGTTGTGGATTCTCTTCTCCTGTGGACTCCTTGGATAATCTATGGCATTGGGACACTGGTTGTCCCTATTTTCTTTTGGGAAGAAGAAGATTTTTTTAAAGACTTGGAATGTTCAGATTCTGAAGTTGGTATGAATCTGTTTTGGTCGAGACTAATGTGGGGTAAAATGTTTCTTTAATCATTGCACGCTACCATTATTTACATTTTTTACTAGAACCAATCAATTGATATGCATTTTAATTAGGTTTTCTTTTAATGTATGTGCTTAATCATGAAATTGTGTCATACATTGTGCAAGGGTTTCTGCAAACGAAATTACAAATAACAAATAAATGGTATGACTGCTTATGCAAAACCTTATTTCTTTTATCTAGTTCCTTCACAAATGCATTAATATGCAGTTAAATAAGAAAATGTGTACAGTTGCAGTCATGGCATATGAAACATCCTAAAACTGACTTAAGACATTAATCATGAAAAACATTACTTTGCAAGATAACATTCTTGTGATGCAGTCCAGTTCAGTATCCCTATCCAATCAACATTAAGACACATTCTGAAAGAAAGAATGAAGTGGACTAATGAGCACCTTTTAAGTCAATCAGGTTGCTCTCTATCTGGAGTGTAAGGCATGTTGGTAGGGCACTGTACAACAACAATTCAGCAAAGAAGTTCTTAAAGTGCTCTTATCCTTGAATCACAAATATCATTCTTTTCAATCTTGTGATATAAAACCTATGTTCTTCAAAGAAAAACTTCACATTTTAAAACCAGTTTACATTCCTTCCAAGGAAATAAATTGATCATGTTGTGATTTCTGCATTGTATTTGTAGGCATCATTGCGTTCTCATGCTTAAACCTTGTCCCTTTGCAATTGGTTGCAAGTGACAGTCTACATTTTTAATTTTTCAGTTTGTGAAATCTTTTTTTCATGGAATTTGCAAAATAACCTTCAAACTTGTTCTTTTTTATTTAAAAAATCACATTTCGTTGTTTATTTGAACAAGGGAAAATAACGATGTTCTGTGTAATTCCATCATAGTTTTGTGATGGTCAATCTTTTATAAGACATATTTCTCCTGTTTACAGCTGAGTCTACTTGATGCAGAACTGCCAGTTATTGTTTTTCAACCCATGTGTAAACATGGCAAATTATGTAAACAAAAATAATGTCATTGTGCAAATCGTCTTTTTCTTCTTTTGATGATTTGTTTCACAATATCTTTCATCCAGAATGTATTCAATACCAATCAGAGAAAAAATAAACTCTTTTTGTGTACCTCTTCATCTTTACTATTTCTATAGCTGGCATGCAAAATGTGTACAAATAATATGGTTTTGTTTTCACTTTTAAACTACAAAACATGTATCACATTTAATTTAAATCAGCCCAACGATCTGTTAAAAAAACGATGTTTCTTCAAACAAAATCATGTGACTATTCACTTCATTTGAGCACCATCAATGTAAACTATCCCCATGCGCCGATAAAATCTGCAATTTCTTCTCATACATCCAGGATTGATGTACAAGGGTCTTTCAATGGGATTGCGCCATATTTTCTGTAAATCAGGGCCCAACTTTTGTTTTATCCCAAATCTCTTGACGTTGCACAGCTTCCAACGTTACATTTATTCATACTACCTAATCAAGAGCTAGTTAAATATCGCTTCTGGGAACACACTAATGGTTGACTTCGCTCCTCTAAGTGGTGTGTTTACTCTAAAAGGAAGGTCACCTTGGCTCTGCAGGTTATGTAGCTAATAGACTACACATCAATATCAGTTGAGGTTTATGGGGCTAGTCTATTTATAGGTTTCAATGTGCAAATAAATCCACCAGGAGAAACAGGGATTTCTCATTTATTCTGTTTCCCTTTGCAAATGTAAGACGCAAAAGGCCTGATTCACAAAGTGTTTTTCAATGGCAAAATCCCACTGAAAATTCTTTGTGAATCAGGCCCAAACACTCCTTCCTCACATCATCACTATTATTTCAACGGCACATTCACACATTACTCTGAAAGAAACCAACGCTGGCTTGATTCCAGTACAACACAGAGAATCCCCCACTTGTTAAATTACAGACATTCTCTCAACCCCATCACCAACATTCCTTTGGGATCATGTCATATGCAGCCCAAAGTAAAACAGATACTTTTTGGCTGATGGAATAGTGAGGCATGTTTTCACGACTCTGTTTTTTTTTGTTTTGTTTTTTTAAACTAGTTTATTCAATTTACCATCATACAAATACATATCAGACTACATTTCAGTTAATACATCCTATCTTTAAGAATTACACTCCATAAAATGAAATGATAATTCTTCCCCCTGCTGGCTCTAATACAATCAGAACTATAGACGTTAAATGAAGGATTGAGGACAAGAGGATGGAAAGAAAGAGAGAAAAAAAAAAGAAAACATACATACATACATCACACTGAAAGGGAAACATCAAACTACATATATTGTCGAATACACATTACAATCTATGAATATTAGCGTAGATTCATGAAATTATGTAAAATTGACTTATCTTAATATCCAGATTTCAGCAAGTCATCATCTCTTCTCTGTCTTTACCAGTTTAATCCGGTTCCATACTCAGAAAACCAATCCATATTTTATGAAACAGTCTCTCCTTCTTCTGCAGGGACATTACAACTCTTTCTATGTTACATATTGAGTACATTTCCTCCATCCATGATTCCGTTGTTGGAAATACAGTCAATTTCCAACTATGTTGAATTATCCTTTTCGTAGCCAAAGAACCTTTCCAAATCCATGTTACTTGGTGGTACTGTAGGTCATCCTGATCCGTGTCTTCTTCCAGAATCAAGGTTTCAAAATGAAATTCCTTCTCTTCTTTCAAAACTGTATTAATCACTTTGGTAATCTCGTTACAAAATGCTCTTACTTTGTAGCAGTCCCAAAGCATATGTTAAAAAGAGCATCACGAAAGTCCACATCCCAAGCATGCATTTGTTAAACTCAAACCTTGCTTGTGCATATGCTCCGGAGTCCAAAATACTCTACTCAGTAATTTCACTTGTCATGCTCTTTCACCAATATTTAAGGACATTATCAGAATGTTTTTACACAGTGCCTCCCATTGCTGGTGTGTCAATCCATCTTGTAGGCAATGCAACGAGGACGTCACGTCTCTGTTGTTGTTTGCTGTGCTTTTTGCCGGTGCTTGAATAAATGTTACAGTCACATGGTTACTGTCCTTGCATGGTGATACTTACTATAATATCATGAATTGTGGCAAGAGTAAACCATTTCTATATGCAAGCAGATCTAAGATAACTCCCTGGTTGTGGCTTTTCAAAAAAGAAACTGAAATCTTGGTTTTGGATCCAGATCTTTGAAGATTTAGAATCCTATATATAGAGCACTTTTTGATATTTGATTGATAATAGTCAGGTATTCAGGGTGAATAGTTCATTTTATATTATTATTTTTTGTTTTCCTTTGTTTCCTTCATTTTCCTTCCGTTTGTAACATCGTGGGCCTCATCACGAGTCTGGCGGTAACGCTTAAATGCAGCGGTAGCGCTATTACTGCCGCATTTAAGGGTCCGCCAAATCATGGCCTTGGCGGATTTACCCCCAGCTCTGAGTCGGGGGGAAATCCACAGCAAATTTGCCAATTTTCGGCACTATTACTGCCGGCGGGAAATCCCGCCGGCAGTAATAGTGCCGGCGGGCACTAACCGTTCTGCGAAACCCGTGATCCGGTGCTAATGGCACTGGGGGGTTTGGCGGTAGGGCTAATAGCGCTGGCGGTAATAGTGCTGGCGTTACCGCCCAACTCATGATGAGGCCCTGTGTGTTTTACTGGTATATGTTGTTAATCTGGTTAGCATTATTATGTATTGTTATAGTACGCTATTGGAATACTTTTACAATACTCAATTGCACATGTGTTCTGTTTCCACCTAATAAAACAGTACATCTGAAAATAAATAAATGACAGGCAGGGAAATCGATAGAATGCACGCACTGAACAATTCATATTTGCTGTCACTTTCCATTTCAATACATTTGATGTTACTGAAGAAATAGGGGTATGTGACCACATTTTGATGTTTCCAATTGGCACACATTGGGCATGATTTTAAGACTCTTGGTTCAGTTGTTCCATTGCATGTCTGCTTGGAAAGTAGGCCAATAGCCTGTCTCACTTAGGTAGTGAGCCAATGTTAAGCCCTGGGAATGAGAAGCCCCAGTGAAAGTGCTTCTGCTAATCCACTGCATGGACAGGGACCCAGCAGGAATTCCTCATAGTGCACTTTTTGGCAGGCTCCATCCTCAGGGAGGCCCTCTTTAGTGCACACCTTTCTGGGGACACTAAACAATAGGGTAAACCACATATACGTGGAAGAGCAGAGCGGAAACTGGTTATTGCCAAAGTGGTGCATTTGCATGAGGGGTTTACCACCAACCTTAGGGCCTGTTTTACAAAAGCATTTCACAATGGTGCAATTCCACTGAGAAATGCTTGGTAAATCCTGCCCTTATAGTCTCTGACAATGTTTTAACCAAGTGGCATCCCATGAGAGACAGGCAATTGAATGGTGTCCCTAGGACGGGGTATAGGTTGCACTTCCATCTGCTGAAGATGATGAAAGCTCCTTTGTAGAGAAGGAGCCAAGTACCCCCACCTCAACCACGTCACCCATATTGCCTATATGTTGGGGCCAGAGTATGAGACACGTGCACTACCAGCAACAATACTGATACCAAAGAGAATCCTGGAAGCAAGGTTCCCATTGAGATAACCATACCTGCATTTGAGAAAACATGATGGGCATTTGAATGAAATCCCAGAAGAAGCAGAGCAAGTGAATGGTCAAGATGAATGGTGACGTCAGAGTCGAGCTGACAAGCACAGAAAGGATGCAGATTGGAGAAATTCAATAAGGCATCAAGAGAGTATCAAGGAGTAGTGACATCTTGGGATCAAGATGAAGAAGCTTATGCCACAGAATGGATGAAGATATTAAGTCATTTTACACGTGTACAGATGCAAAGAAATGCAAGCAGACAAAGTAGTCCCGAGGCTAACTTTATAGTGAATAGATTGTGGCATGCGACTATATATACATATATGCATAAGTAAGTAAAGGATGGATGTATCCACTACGTGTTATTGCAGAGCTCGACTAAAAAAATAAAGGCCTCTTTTCCAGTGTGTCGCAGTGAGAAAACAAATGAATTATGAAGTGAATCTCAGAAAGGCAAGGCTGGATGAGTCATGAAGCCAAGCCAAGAAGCCAAGGTCTTATCAGGCTGGGGTGAGCTGGCATTGGATACAAAATTGTGTGAAAGAACAAACTCCTGTTCAAAGGCATGAACAAATGAAGGAAGACGTTAGAGGCTTATTAGAAAATAGTATTGTAAAACACTAAAAGGCTTGAAATCATGGTCTTCAGTCACGTGGAAGGATGAAGTTGGATGAACAGGACTATCACATCTACGCATGAGGGCAGAGCGTGCCTTAACTCCCCTGAATTCTCCAGAGCTAAGAACACTGCCAAGGACAATTTCAAAGTCTTAATTAACAGCAGACCATTGTGGTGATGATAGATGCATATGCTAATTGGTGGGAAGCTTTGTTTGAGACAAGCTCACCAGCACCTGGAAGTCAATTCTGTGTGCTGCTAGATGTAGGTGGAAAAGTACTGATGGAGGTTAGATTGCCAACCAATTGTAGAGGACAGGGTAATTAAGGCTCCTATAATTTGTAGAACCAATGGGACATTGTGTATTTAGTGATGTTCACAGGGACCATTTTGAAGGGAGGGCTTAGTTGCCCCAAATGATGTTAAGAAACCAATTACTTTGACTCACTGTCCCATACTAGTATAGAACATATACTTAGATATTACATTAGACCACTTTCTTCAATAGCTTTTTGTAGTTTGCCACGTAGGATAACTTTAGTAATACGTAGGTTAACTTCATCAATGATGATTTTTTGCTATGAAAGAAAGGTGTTTTTTGTAAAGCATTGAGAGAATTTGCGCTGAGACGTCAGTTGATGTCCGTTGTACTCCGTTGTACTCCCTGTTTTAGATAATTGATATTAAAACAGTTATCCTTTTTGCCAACTACCTTAGTCATTTTGATTATTGATGTATGTATAAAGTCTGCATCCCCATCCATCTCAAGGGTATTGCTTCTCATCTTAAAGGGCTGGTGACCACCCAGTTCACGTGGTAGCCGAGAGAAGATGGTTAGATACCCATCGAGATAAGTATCCTTTAGGGTCCCGGCAATATGGCACGACCTCTGCCATTCGGCTAAAAGGACATGAAGCCCCCTGTAGATAGCAGTATTAGTTAAAAATGTTATGCTTGCAAGCTAGGGTGTGACAGGTCACCCGGTTTCCATGGAATCCCCTCCCGCATCTACAGGAAGCTGAATGAATGAAAAGTTGAAGAGGCGATAATGAGGCAGACGATCCCAAAAGATAGAAGTTGAACATACGAATGGTGAGTAAAACTGAGTGAGGTGGTAAAATTGTGTATGGGCAGTGAGTGGAGAAAAGTGATAAGGGGAAAACGAGTAACAGAGGAAGGCTGGGGTAAAGCAATGTGAGAATGATGAGTGTTAAATATTGAGTAAATTGACTTGAGGAGAGGCCAAGCAGTTAAGAGGTATTGTGAGGAGAGTCCACGATAAAGGGTACACCTAGGTTACCTGCGTTTTAAAGAACGGAAGAGAAGGAAAAGCACCTTAAGTCCCATAGCGGATGAGCCCGGTTAAAGACAGGCTTAAAAAGGGCAGTTCAAACTCTGTAGGAGTATTTTTAGAGGCAGGATAGGTCTAGAGGAAAACAGCTGAAGTATATGTGGCCGGCCGAGTATGTTGGTCTGTCTGTTTTCTTTTATGTGACTGTTTAATGATGACGAAATAATAGAAAAGATTGATAAACATAAAAAGGAGAAACGCGAGAGTTAAATAATTAAACGTATATTTAATGAACTTGAATTGATGATATGTTTAGCAGAATAAAGTAATAATAAAAAAATGTAAAATATGATAGAGGGTTTGGACCCTGCGACGATTGGTACACGCTCATATTGTTTTGTTTTCTTGAAAAGATTTATTGAAATTTGCAAAGAGTAAACGGTGAGTGTTGATGGTCAAAGAGTGACGCATCAAAATGGAGGATATTGCTCCGCTTATACACCTTTGCAAGCAGTTGCCGAAGCATGCACCTAAGCTTAGCCAGTACAGTGCGAAATGGGTTAAAGGAACAGCGAAGGTAGTTCTGCAGCATGTGGCAACATATTTGTATGCTGCATATAGGGGAAAAAAGTTAAACAAGCAACTAGAGAGTTTAGAGCTGTGGAAGATGTACCAGAAGGAGAGAGATGAGCCACCTCCTGTAAACTGGATACTTAATGTATGCAGAGAAGGGGGTGAGGAGCCTTCTGTTCCACCCACTGCTCCTGAAGCAGACAGCAGGAGTAAGAAAGATGATGGGCTATACCCATTGAGGGAGCTCAAGGCAGCGACAGGATATAGCAACCTGGCATATGAGTCGCCTACGCAAAGCCGCGTCGAGGGCCCAGAAAAAAAAACTGAGACATATGTAATTTCTAGGGTCCCGAGGGACAAGGAGAGACGCGATAAAGAGAGAAGCGATTGACCAAGAACATCTTTAGATATAGGACGAGAAATAAAGAGATGGAAAGGAGAAAAAGATAAGACTGATGAGTTAGTACTTATAGGGAACAAATGGATGGGTGGTCAGATTTTGCTCAAATTTGATTTTAAAGGCATTAAGGACGTAAGGCTAAGGCAAGATCAAGAACAGCAGGATAAAAAGGATAAAGAAAGGGAAGAAAGATTTAAAGACAAAGGGGCAAGAAGAAAGGATAGGCAAAGATGGGAACAATTTTGTCAAGATGAGCAATTAAAGAAACAGGAAAGAGCAGAGAAGCAAAGAAAATATGACAATAGAAAGAGAGCAATTGAAGAGCAGGAAAGACTAGAAAGGAAAAGAATGGAAGAAGAAGAAAAGCAATTAAGGGCTAAAAGAATGCAAAGATGTAGAGATGAAGAAATGTGAAGGGCAAATACGAGAAGAGAGATCAAAAGAAGGAAGACAGGGTACGAGAGGAAGCGAGAACTTGAAGAGAGCTTGACAATGAATTAGAAAGAAAGAGAAGGCAGAGAGCATGCTATCTTGATCGCATGGAGAAGGAAGTAATGGATCCTGATCCATTAGTGTCATGGGAAGATTTAGAAGAGTTCTTCCCAGAACACGAGCCAATACCAGGTCTGTCTAGGGCAAATCTGGAGGATGAGTTTGACTCTAGAAGCATTAGGGACGCAATCGATAAAGTCTATCATGACATGAAAACTAAGAAAGAATTGAATGGGAAAGGCAAAAATGATCGACTTGAGAGTACACTGTTGTACGATAAAGAGGGAGCCTCATGTAGTTTTGAACCCAAAGAGCTGTCTCTAGATAGACTGACTCTAGATAGAAACAACGAGGAGAGAGGTCACATGAGTTGGGCACAGGAGATGTCAGACGAAGACAGAGTAGCCTTCCATGGGGAGGAGGGAGGTAACGCATATTGACCTGAGAGATGTTTTACAATGGATAAGGAAGTAAGACGATCGGATTTAGACCTACCTATATCTTCGGCGTCAGAATCATTGACGCGGCTAGATCCACCTAAAGGTCGATCCAATGGTCAGAGGGGGGACTCGCCACCTTATGTGAGCCGGTTAAGGTCACTGCCAGGAAGAAGGCGGTGTGGAACCATTGTCCCTGCTCTTGATAGACAAACAATGGGAGATGAGGGCGAATTTGGGGAGTCACAATTCCCCTTGATAGAGAAGGGAGGGGCCATACCACAGTATATACCTTGGCCGGAGATGGACAAGGATAATTTAAGGTGCAAACTCTGGTGTTTAACTACTGGTGCTGGGAAGTGGATACATGAGTTAGAGAAAATGACAGGAGGTAACACGTAAGCAATAGGGGACATTAAGGGTCTCCTGATTGCCATCCTTGGGGAGAGAGCTGATGACGTTTGGTCAAGGGCAGGACATTCTAGTGTTACCAAGGTAAACACTGCTCATGATGGAGCAACGTTCAATAATTACAGAGCAGCAGTTTGGAAAGCGCTTAGAGTGCTGTATCCGGACACGTCAGATATGGGAGCTATAATGATGAAAAAGATGCAGGAAGGAGATGATCCACTTGTTTCTATTCAGAATTTTCAAGAGCAATGAGCTTTGGAGACACGCGAGGCTTGGGGGAAATCTATACCTGTGTTTTATCATATACTATTTCAGGGGTTGTCAGACCCAGTACAGAAGCAGCTTAAGAAGTTGGTGGGTATGGAAGCTAAACCGTGGTCAGAGCTATAGCTGTCAGGCTTATCTTCAATCAGGATGTTGTCCCCGGAAGCTGCTGAACCCCCGCAGTCCCCTTTGGATGCTAACCTCTTAACTGGTAACAAACAGTTCAGTTGAGAGCATCCCCAAGGGAAAGGGGGAAAATGGGACAAAATAATAAACTTCAGGTTTTGCTCAGCTTCTTTATCTTTTAACCTGTAGATAAAATAACAACAAATACACTTTAGTCACTAACCTTTCTTTTCCTAGGCTCTGACTTCTCTTTATCAAATTGAGTAAATAGACACGCCACCATACCTGAATATCCTCTATGAATAACCTAGAGGAAGTGTTTGAATTCTACTGAAGAAAAAATAGAATCTCTGATGCTCTTACTAACTTCTTCAATTCAGTATTGGAAAAATGCTATCTTTAGTTCACTCTCTCAGTTTCGTGAGTTAATCATCTAGCAGTTCAAATTCCAAAACACACACACGCCCATCTGGAAATGATAGATCCGTCTTTTGTATGAATCTCTAGCTTTAACACAAATTCCAAAAATGACACTCTGACTTATTCCATTTAAAATTGTTTGTTCATGTGGATAGATAGGAGTGTTCACAAATTGGATCTTTTGCTTGCGTAAAATATTGCTCTTCACAGAAGCGTTCACTTGACTAGAGTTATGCGCATGCGTGAAGATATTCTTTTTTCCTTCTAAAATGGTGTGCGCATATGAACTGAGAATAGAGTTCAAAAATGGAATATGCGCATGCGTAGTTGATTAGTATTTCTCTGTCCTTAATTTTATTGTTCAAAAAGGAAAGAGGAAATTACTTAGTTCCGGACACTAATCCTTGAAGAGGGAGCTTAATGAGGTATGCGCGCCAAGGTTAGAATGTTAGTAAATAAAACATAACGTTTCAGGATTGCGTATCTATAACACTGTCACTTGCGCAGACACAGTAAGATTTCTAACGCTTGCCCGACGTTAAAAGAAAGCACTGTTACCGTTAGAAGGAACAATGCTCAATACATTTTTATACGGCCGAAAAAACACACAACGCTGAAACGATGAACAGATCTCCAACACACCAACTTGCCACGCGCAAAATATGTGACGCAGTTCATTAAATAAGAGTACGGTTCAAGAAATCCAAAAAATAAAGTCTTAAAAGAACAAAACAAACTACGCTTTAAACAAAGAATAAGAAAACAGGATCTAGTTAATAAATTGTATAGAAATTTAACTCCTTCTTAAATTTCACAAAGTTCCGTAAAAAGATAATAAAGTCACTTAACTTGCTTCTTTCTGTTACCGGAACGTTTCTGAGTTTCTTCTTAAATTCTCCAACACTTTCCTGATCCAAATAACAAATCCTAGGCACAAAGGCCTAGCTAAAGTTTCTAAATCTTAAGAGCTTCAAACATAAGACCTTCCAGCTGGGCTTCTGACAATGAAAGGCGGTTTAGAATGTTTCAACAATGCCTTTCTTTTACTTCTGACCAATCACTGATCCTTTTGGAAGTCTCCATTTTGGCTTGGGAAGCTCTCCACACTCTGCACTAAAAGTTAAGGCCCAAACCATACTTTATGTTAATCATACACTCATTCCACCACATTCAACCAAACCCCATGAAACCTGACAGTACCCCCCCTTAAACCCCTGTCCCAGGGCCAACTTTGGAAGGATACTTTCTATGAAATCTTGCTACTAATTGTGGTGCATGCACATTCAAATAATCCACCCATGTACGTTCCTCAGGTCCAAAACCTTCCCAGTCTATCAAATATTGTAGTTTCCCTCTTAACCTCCTGGAATCTACAATTCTCTTAACCACAAACTCCTCAGATGAATTTTCTATCTGAACTGGTGAAGGTGGTGGTACAACTCTAGTCCCATGAATCACAGGTTTTAATAGACTAATGTGGAAGGTTGGATGTATTTTCAAGGAAGCGGGTAGCTTTAACCGTACTGCCACTGGATTGATCACCTTTTCTACTTTTAATGGGCCTACAAAGCGTGGAGTAAATTTGTTTTTACCCTTAATTCTCAAATGCCTAGTCGAAAGCCAAACCAGGTCGCCAACCTTATATTTAGGACCCAACCTCCTTTTTTGATCTGCAAACCTTTTGTACTTCTGCTTACTATCAAAAAGTACCTTTTTAGCTCTTTCCAAATTCTTTCTCATGGTTTGTAATCGGACCTCAACTCCAGGATTCTCTGACTCTTCAGTAATTTCAAAACTTAAAAACTGTGGGTGAAAACTTCTTCCAAGATAAAACGGAGACATGTTAGTTGAATCTTTAGCACAATTATTATAAACAAATTCGGCAAGCCAAATCAAAACCACCCATTCTTCCCCTGCCTGTAGATAACACCTCAAATACTTCTCAAGCTCTTGATTTACCCTTTCCACTTGTCCATTGCTCTAGGGATGATAACCTGATGATCAACTTACTTCCACTCCCAAATTCTTACAAAAAACCCTCCAAAATCTTGAAATAAATTGAGGACCTCTATCTGAGATAATTTGTTTAGGAAGACCATGCAGTCTAACTATTTACCGCAAAAAGACTTTGGCCAAACTGTCTGCAGTAACCTCTCCCTTCATTGGAACAAAATGAGCTTCTTTTGACAAGAGATCCACAACAACTAAAATAGATGTACAACCCTTGTCACAAGGAAGATCTGTAATGAAGTCCAGGGAAATTGTATGCCAAGGACGAGGTGGAATAGGCAACGGATCCAACAACCCAACTGGTTTTCCGGTTTGATTATTCATTTGAGCGCAAAGAGCACAGGTCTTTACAAACTTTAAGATATCCTGACACATTTTCTCCCACCAGAAACTCCTCCTAACCAACTCTAGTGTCTTTCTGAAACCTGGATGTCCGGACAGCATAGATTCATGACAGTCTCTTATTACTCTCTCTCTCAATTCCAAAATAGGTGAATAAAGTTTATTTTCAAAATACGGCAATCCTTTCTCAATTTTTCGAACCGGATACTTTCTGACCCACTCCTCCATCTGTGCAATTGACATGGACTTTCGAACTTCCTCAACATCCTCAATTTTCTGTTTTCCGGCTGAAATAAAACGACATGGATCGATAATTGATATCATCTCCTCTGATTCCAGTTCACTTCCAGGAAATTGACGTGATAAAGCATCAGCCTTTTCATTAAGCCTACCTGGCTTAAATGTCACTACAAAATCGTAATCAGCAAAGAACAATGACCATCTTAACTGCCTTGGTGTGAGAGTCTTGGCTGATTTCAAAAAAAGCAAATTTCTATGGTCTGCCACTGTATGTCTTGCTCCTTTTAAAAAATGCCTCCACTCTTCAAAAGCAAACTTAATTGCCAATAATTCACGATCTGAGATCATATAATTTTGTTCTGCCATAGACATTTTTTTAGAATAGTAAGCAACTGGATGAAGTTGTCCTGTCTCACGATGTCTCTGAGAAAGAACAGCACCCATGGCAAGATTCGATGCATCAGCTTCTACATAAAAAGGCTGAGATGGGTCTTGATGAATTAAAATAGGGGCCGAACTGAACCTTTTCTTTAATTCTTGAAATGCCTCCTCTGCCTCTGTAGACCACACAAATTTGGCACCTTTCTTTAAAAGTTTTGTTATGGGAGTAACCAACCGAGAAAATCCTTCAATAAATCTTCTGTAGAAATTTGCAAAACCTAAAAAGCTTGGAATTTCCTTTACTTTCGTTGGTGTTGGCCAATCCGTGATGGCTTGAACTTTGTTCGGATTCAACCCCTTGGGTGAAACAATGTATCCCAAAAATTCCACAGAATTAGTATGAAACTGAGATTTTTCTAATTTAGCAAACAAATGATTCTCTCTGAGTCTTTGTAGAACCTTACTAACATGAATTTTGTGAGACTCTAAATCCTGAGAATAAATCAAAATATCATCGATATATACTACCACAAATATATCTAAAAAATCTCTTAAATTTCATCCATAAAAAATTGAAAGGCAGCTGGTGCATTGCATAAACCGAAAGGCATTACCAAGTACTCATAAAGACAAAATCGGGTTTTGAATGCCGTTTTCCACTCATAACCTTCCTGGACTCTCACCAGATGATAGGCACCACGTAAATCAAGTTTGGAAAAAATCGTGGCTCCCTGGACTTGATTCAAGATTTTCGAAATTAGAGGGAGAGGATACTTGTTTTTGATTGTAATCCTATTCACAGCTCGATAATTGATGCATGTTCTAAGAGACCCATCAGGCTTTGGTACAAAAAATAATGGAGATGCGGCTGGAGATTGAGAATGGCGAATAAAGCCCTTAGCCAAATTTTCTGTTAGGTACTCTTTAAGATAGTCATTATCCTTTTCAGTTAATGCATACACTCGACTACTTGGTAAAACTGCCCCGGGCTCCAAATCAATTTTACAGTCAAAACTCCTGTGTGGAGGTAATTCTCCTGCTTCCTTTTCATCAAACACCTCCTTGTAACCTTGATAACACTCCGGAAGATGTCCTAGCACCGCTCCTATATTATGGCCTGTAATACCTGCATCTGTCAGAAAAGAGAAAAACAAACCTTGTGTTTCTTCCTTCCCAGGATTACCTTTCAAAAAACAGTTTTCTAAGCAGAAACTAGACTGTAATTCTACCACTCGCCTACTCCAATCAATTTTAGGATTATGTAGGGTATGCCATGGCATGCCTAAAATTATTTTCAAAAGTGGTGTATCAATTAAATCAAATGAGATTCCTTCTCTATGAACTCCAAATAACTCCATAACCAGGACACTAGTTTCATGAGTTATAGGACCTGAAGAAAGGGAAGTTCCATCTACAGCCCAAACCTGTTCCACCACTTCCTTCCTCACAAGTGGTATTCCCAAAGCCTTAGCTACTCCCCAATCCACGAAGTTCCCGGTGGCCCCTGAATCAATCACTACCGGTCCATACCCTTTCTTTTCCTCTTTCTGATACAAGGATACATTTACTGTTATATATGGAACCGCTGACTGAACTGTATTTGCAACCTGCTGTCCTTTTCCTCCAGCTGATGAAAATTTTTTGGGTGTAAAGGGACAATTTCCTAAAAAGTGTCCACCCCTACCACAATATAAACACAAATTATTCTCACACCTTCTTGCCTTTTCCTCTTTAGATAAAGGACCTTTTATTCTAATCTGTTGATCATTTACCCTTGGTTTCACTTCTTTACTACCCACCTCAAACTTTGAACGATCTCCTCTAAGGAATGACCTTACCTCCCCCTGAGTACAGCAACGTATTTCTGCTCTCCTTTCACTTATGCGATAATCCAACTGAACCACTAAATCAATCAATTCCTCACAAGAGGAAGGGCGTTGAACTACACTGGACAAGGCATCCTTCAACTCCTCCTTGAGACCTCAATAAAAAAGAGAAGACCTCTTTTCTGCTGGCCACTGAGATTCTAAAACCAAAGACCTGAACTGTGTGATATACATGACCAAGTCTCTGTTTTCTTGACGCAAATCTAATAATTCTCCATCTACTTCTAAGGATATTTGTCTTTTATCAAACATTTTCTTAAATTCTTCCATAAAAAGAGGAAAATGTTTTAAAGACAAACTCTTCTGTCTGACCAGTAAACCTGCCCAAGTAGAAGCCTCTCCAGATAAATAAGACATCATAAAAGTAACTCTGGAAGCATCAGAAGGAAATAATTCTGGCCGACTAAGAAAGTGCAACTCACATTGAGTTAAAAATGTCTGAAATTTACTTGAATCACCATAGTAGCGCTCCGGAGCTGCCAAAGGTACTGGCATAACTAATGCCCTAAAACCTCCTTCTGCCCCGTCACCTCTATCTACACCTCTCTCCTCACCAGCCCTTACCAATTCCGGGGGGAATTCCTCTCTCCCACTTCCCTGAGTCTGTGCCATCTTTTCACATAACTCATCTACCCGTTGTCCTAAATTCTCATTCTCTTGATATGCCACCTTTAATTCCTCCTGTAATTCCCTCACTAAAACACTTAAAGCCTCCATTGAGGACTCGGGGTTCATGACAGCTCGGGAGGACTATTTTTTCTGGCCTTTCATACTGACAGGCTTATCTTCAATCAGGATGTTGTCCCCGGAAGCTGCTGAACCCCTGCAGTCCCCTTTGGATGCTAACCTCTTAACTGGTAACAAACAGTTCAGTTGAGAGCATCCCCAAGTGAAAGGGGGAAAATGGGACAAAATAATAAACTTCAGGTTTTGCTCAGCTTCTTTATCTTTTAACCTGTAGATAAAATAACAACAAATACACTTTAGTCACTAACCTTTCTTTTCCTAGGCTCTGACTTCTCTTTATCAAATTGAGTGTTTCCATTGTGCTGCTCGAGATCTCTGGAGCATAACTCTCGAAAGACTCTGTGAAGTGGCATTAGATTCTATGTGCCAGTAAACATTGATGAATCAAGAATAGATGTCCAGCACACTAGTGCGAAGTGGTGTCTAAGTGGTCTGGCGTGGTCGGAGTCTGTTCTTCATTGCCACTGTTTTGAAGGAGGAGCTGCAACAACTATAAAACACCATCCGCGGCGCGGAGCGCAAGCGCTGCG
Organism: Ambystoma mexicanum; assembly: GCF_040938575.1. NCBI lineage: Eukaryota > Metazoa > Chordata > Amphibia > Caudata > Ambystomatidae > Ambystoma > Ambystoma mexicanum. The sequence goes on along the minus strand of NC_090931.1, from coordinate 949,049,279 downwards.
AAGTGGTGTCTAAGTGGTCTGGCGTGGTCGGAGTCTGTTCTTCATTGCCACTGTTTTGAAGGAGGAGCTGCAACCACTATAAAACACCATCCGCGGCGCGGAGCGCGCGCAGTGCGAAGTGGTGTCTAAGTGGTCTGGCGTGGTCCGGCGGAGGGCCGCGGTTGGGTCGGTGCCCTCATCCACAAACACAAGCTCAACTCATGCGGTAAAATCTCTTAAGCTTTCTTTGAACCCAACCCCACAAGCTCCAAATCCAACACCCATCCCTGTGGAAATCATTAACATTGCAGTTCATTAACTTAAAACACACACACTTAAGTTCCTAGCGCACAAAATCAGCTTACTCCAAGCATGGACGAAGAAGACGGGCGTCGCCTCCGTAGCTCGAGGAAAGGAGCGGGAGGGCCCCGAACCGGTGTGGCTATTGAAAGTAACGAAACAAATAGACCAACAAAGAAGAATGACGCTCCCTCTGAAGTCATCAATGCAACTTTAACACCCCTCATGCAAACGAGTTGTGAACACACCAGCCCGCTGATAGTCAATCTTGAAAAAAACTACAAAACCGTACACACTCCCACCACAATTACAGAAATTACTGCAAACGAGGAAACAACAACTAGTGTCAAAAGTCGTAACCAGTTGGATAATGAAAAGAGCGAGGACCGGAAGACGTCAACTTCCCCACAACTCGGCACTCTCAAGCTAGCCACACCGTCAACCCCTGGAGGGGGGTCGGAGTGCAGGCATGAAGAGAGCCTAGAGCAAAGTGAGGAAATAGACACATGCCCACGAAACGAAGACGCCGAAGAAACGTTGCAATCGAGCCCCACCAAGTTTCGACTGTCAACAGTCACCACTGAATTGCCGTCGGATGAGGAAGATTGTGCGCACATGAAGGAGACGTGACTCGCAACCGAAGTAGAGAGCTCTGAATCGTGCAAACGGAAAGGAAAAAAATGTGAAAAACAGACTCAGGACAAATCACCAACGAGGGCTCATCAACGAGTAAAAGTCCTAGTACACGCCTCGAACAATGAAGAAGATCTCCAAGAAAGTGTAAATTGTATGGAACACGCTCCACCAGAGAAGAACTGCGTAGAAAGCGCACTAACATCAGCGCGAAACATGAAAAAAAGAAGCAGAGATTGTTGTGAAACCATACTCGGACAATCAAGCTCGCATAAATTCACCAATCAGAAGAATAACAAATCAAACATGCATGCAAGAACCAAAGTGAATCGATCCACCAAAAACGCATCACACACTGTGAAAGAGCGCATGATTAAAAGCACAAACATCGCGAAATCGAAAAAAACAAACACCATGCGTATGTTGACTGACTTCTTTGAACTCCAGCTACTAAAGAAATCACGAAACTTCGCGGAAATTTCTGATGCAGATATGTTAACAGCCATAAGCGAAAACATACCACATGCAAAACAACGAAGAGTGGACCTCCCACCTGAAGCAGGTTCGTCACAAGCAGACAAATCCGCAGCTCAAAGGCTCATATCAACAGACTCTATTCTTGAGGAAGGCGAAAAAACAAATGAAAGCGATGAGAATGCAATAAGACAAATGTCAAAAGCCGACCTCTCCAAGAATATAGGCGAAGACATACCCAATGGAAAAAACGCACCTAACCAAGACAATGTAGAAGGTGAGCCCTCAACACCGTTTAACATGGACCAGGAGAGCACGACGAGCGACGAACAACTGATTCAAGGCAGCAAAGAATCCAAAGAGCCCCAAAAGGCCACTGCGGTCACGGCCAAAACACAAGAACGAGAAAGCCTGCCCCAGACCTCTGCGTCAGAAGCATCTACATCACCAGCTGCATCCAGTCAGAATCTCAGTCCATGCTCATCCAGTCATCACTTGGCAGATGCAAGAGAACCGCATAAACGCCCAAAGATAGTGGAACTCGACATTCAAGTGAATAAAACAAAAGACAGACCCCAATGGATTCTTCAGACAGAAAAAATAATACAAACGGAATCAAGAAGCTCACAGCAACCACGAACACCCAGGAGAAGTCATAGTGAGTTTGAACATCAATCAGGCCGAACTTCATGCCCACAAATGCCAAATGCAGTACAAAAGGCATCCTCGAAAAAAACGGACTTACAAGGAATCATGTCCGTCATAACTATTGCACTCAATCCTTTTTGCAAACTATACGAGACCATGAATGATGCAGTAAAAGATCAACAAGTCATCCTAGCAATGCTTCTGATGAAAATAGTATACTTGGAAGGCTACATTACAGCAAATGAAAATCCTATAAACAACAAAGGTACGACTGAGCCACGCATCGATGAGATGATTAACAACTGGACAGAAATGACAAATGAAACAACACTGTCCAATCGACTGAGCAAGTCAGTCAATACAAATCAAGTAGGAACACAAACAGAGACCATCATTGACTTAACAGTCGATACAAAAGCAACTGACAAAGAAAAAACCCAGCAAAACACAATAAGCAATAACGAGATAACAAACAGTAAAAACAATGTGACCACGGGACAACAAACGCCACCGGTAATGTTGGTGTTAAATCAAGCAAACGCCAAAGACAAAGGTGAGATCAGATTTGCAACCCCCTCATATGGCATTTTCGAGGTAACTGGCCGGAAAGACAAACCGAATAACGATTTAGAAACAGCTGCAACCCGCACTAAAAAGGACGTCCCAAAAAATACCTCCAGTAAACAAAACATAGAAAAAGAATCAAACTCAAGTCTTGAAATAAGAGCACCAGTCGCAGTACCAAAATGGAATGCAAATAGCTCAACGGCCACCACAATGAGGGAAAACGAAAATTCAGAAAACTTAAAAAACTATAAAAACAAACTGACCAAAGAACGGAACTCCAAGGATAAACTGGATTTAACGGATCCCCTAACGAACCTGAGCACATATTCGGATGAAGTCATTGATTCACTGACAGCATTAGTTGCAGTCAATCAAAAGGCGGAACAAACACAATCACCGAAACAAGAAACTGCAGCAACTACAGAAGAAAAATATGCGGAAATGCTGCAAGAACGCGACTTCGAAACCCTGGAACAAAAACAAAATTGTCTAACAAAGTGTGCAGCATACCGTGAGAACAAAAAAGAGCACAAGCAAATCCATATCGCAGATGGATGTACGGAGACTATCCAAAGTAAGAACATCAATAAAACAAAATATATCAGAAACAAATCAGAAGAACGCCTTACAAAAAAGAAAACAACAACGGACAGAGAGTCAACAACCACTCTACGAACACAAAACAAAACACAAGAACCTCAAGGAGAAAAAAAACTAACGCTAAAGGTGTACAAAGATACACCCAAGAAACGAGAACACGAAGTAAGAAAAACTAACAACAATACCAAACATGATCCCAGCTCAGGACATAAACAACAGAACGATCCACACAAATGAGCATCTCACGCTCCAAACACAAGAAACACAGAAACTGAAGAAAACGACGGGAGATACCCCACAAAAAATGTCTCAAAATATTCAATTAGAATGACCCAACGAAGTTGCATCAAAGAAGAGACTATTTTAAATCGAAGAACGGTCTTGAAAATACTGCGTCAAATTAAAGATTTACAGAGACTTCACACAGACGACTTGAAAATCGTTGAACCATGGCATACGCAACATGGGGCAGTCACAATACTGCATCTAACGTCCTCAACGATATTAAAAAAAAATTCTAAAACATAGAAGAGACATCTACAATTCTGGTTACTACGTGGAAGACCTCACAGTACCCAGTAACGAAGAACGCATCGAATCAGCTAAAACTAGAGAGACTGACGCCACGGAAAACAAACCCTTAACCACGAAGTAGAAGAGGCATGCCAAAAAAGATACAGAGGATTATCCTCAGAAAGACCACAAAGTAACAAAGGGACTTGAAACATCAAAGAAATATCAGAGATCACATTACGATAAGAGCAAAAATGAGCACTATAAAACCAAGAATGACTCAGTACACAACAAAACAACGGAGAAAGAAAAGATGGTAAAGCCACAACAGACACCAATCATAGATGGTACCACAAAAATAACCTGCACGCAAAGAGTCGGCTCAACACCGATGGCTCAATTCAAGCAAAGCCCAAATACAAGCAGTAAAACAGGAATCTGGGCTTGGTTGCCAAAAGCACTAAACCTACATCGCAAACAATAGCCACTCAAGCGGGCGGAAGCAGTCACAAGTAATGAACCCATAGAGGTCATCAATGACATCAAGTTATGTTCATGGAATACGCGAGGTCATATGCATCTGACTGCTCCAGGAGGCCCCAATCTTGGAGAATTTCATATAATCTGTCTACAGGAAACTTGGCTTCAGCAAACCCCCACACTAGAAGGATATCAGATCATTCTATCCCCTGCTGCAAGCGGAACCAAAGGACGTCCAACTTCAGGTCTCCTGATAGCCTGCCAAAACGGTTCTGGAGCCTCCATCGTACAAACGATAATTGCAAATCAATCAATTTTGGCAGTAGAGATTGCCTGGCAAGGCGACGAAAATCATAAGACAGATTTACCAAAAATTGTTATAATAAATCTTTACTGGAACCCAGCTGCAATCATCGCAAAAACAATCATAGACCTTTGTGAAAGGAAAATTGATGCAGTAAGAACCGAACATGACATAGAGAACATTTTGATATGTGGGGATCTAAATGTCACCCAAACAACTAGTATGAATGCAACGGAACTACAAAAGGCGTCCGCACAACGTGGCACAATTTGGCGAAAGTTCACCGACTCGTGTGAGCTATACAACTTGGATGAAGTGTTCGTGGAAACAGACAGAATAGCAACTTGGGAGCGAGCATCCTCGGCCACCACGATCGATTACATCTATGTATCCAAATCCATGTTGCACTGCCTACAACTTTTTAAAGTGCGGCACACTCCAACAAGCGACCACAACCTGCTTGAAACCGCATGGAACCTCAAAACCAACAAAAACTGTCAAATGAACACACAAATTGAGGCAAATGCGAAAGGCACCAGAATCAAACTAAGTACTGCTGAAATTCTCAAAATCACAGCAAAATACAAGGCTATCACCACCTCAGCGACATGCCCCAGCATCGACTACCAACCTTTACTGTTGCCGTATATACAAACAACAAAAAGAAAAGGAAACGCAACAAACAGAAATACTAAACACGCATACAATAAAGTTCTAATTGATAAAAGGCGCGAGCATAGAAGAGCTCTTCGAACAGCCTCCAAGCAAATTACCACAGACGTTACATCAGAGATTCACAGTATCAAAACAAAATACAAAGCCTGAGTAAGATCATATAGACATAAACTGTACCAAGAGGACGCCGAACAAATAACAAAAGCGCTTATCAACAACAGTAGGAATTTCTGGTCCTTAATACATAACGTTGAACAATCCCAGGACAATCAAATTTTAAACAACATCAGTCAACACACTTGGGAAAGTCACTTCAGCAAAGTCTTCAAATCTGATTTAAATGTAAAACCACAGGCGCAACAACTAAAAGCTGTACAATGGTCGAACCTAGATAGAAAAGGGGATATTATCGACATCATCAAAAAATTGAAAAACTTGCGTGCACCAGGCCCAGATGGCATCAGTAATGCAGAACTAAAAAGTCATCCAGAAGAATGGGCTACCTTGCTAAGCGTCATCTTCAAGCGATGCACTGAAACGAGATCAGTGCCACAATCATGGACCAAAGCAATCGTGGTACCGATTTATAAAAAAGGCAGCCTCACGGATCCAACGAACTTTCGACCGATCGCCCTACTAGATGTCATGGGGAAAGTATACGCCTCATTACTCTTGACGAGATTTCAAAGATGGGCGGCCTCTGCAGAATGTAATGATGAAATGCAAACAGGGTTCAAGAAACACACAGGTACAACATGCAATATACTAGTGTGCAGTATACTAAAAGCAAAAACCCTAGAAAAGAAGCACCGTCTGTTCGCAGCTTATATTGACTTCTCTCAAGCCTTTGACAGAGTTGAAAGATCCCTCTTGTGGAACAAACTTGAAGCATGGAAATGTCCCCCACGCTCTGTTAGAGCCAATTCAAGCATTGCATCATGACACATCCATAAGAGTTAGACTCAGCCGTGAAGGAGACCTATCAGCCGAAATAAACACCACACGAGGAGTCAAACAGGGTTGTCCACTGGCATCAGCACTCTTTATCACCTATATCGGCGACATTCAAAATATGGGAAGTTAAACACAAGTCTTCCCACCAACACTGGGGAAAACGCAAATCGGACACCTACTTTATGCTGATGACCTAACAATTTTTGACCAGACCCAAATTGGGCTGCAGCGCAAACTTGATGCCCTTCTAATCTACGCCAACAGAAATCATTTGGAAATCAATATCAATAAAACAAAAATCATGGTTTTCCAATGTCACCCAAGAAAGGAAAACTTTCAGTGGCATTTGGGCAAGACCAAAATTGAAGTGGTCTAAAACTTTAAATATCTAGGAGTCTACATGGATAGTTCCCTCCATGAAACCACAATGCAGCAGGAACTACATACAAAAATGAGTAAACTAACAGCTCAAGCAAAAAAAATTGACAGCAAATTTGGAAAATTCTCCCTGAAACCAATAATAAACATCTACAAGATGAAGGTCGTACCCACCATCACATATGGCATAGAAGCCATGCCGACGATTCCACAGAAAGTTTGGTGCAAATTAGAAGCACATTTCTGGCGCAAAGTTCTTAAACTACCAAATTCGACTCCTGGGGTAGCAATACGACGCGAATTAAGTTTACAATCTTTAGAATGTGCCGCAACTTGCAATGCCATCATGTCATACCACAAATGCAGAATGGACAGCAAAAACAAAATCTTCAGCATCATTAAACAAGAAATGAACAACAATACTTGTGATATGATAACCAACTGGCAAAAGCAAAATCAAAAAGTATTAGATGCAATCATCTCAGATGAAGACGAACTCATCACAAATCCATGTAAAGTGCTAAAGAAAATAAAAGATATGGACTGGGCCAAAACGATTGACGATACCGTGACATCAAAACTCATCGCTCATTTACCAAGTTTCACTGTAAAAAGAAATGAACTGCAAAACTACATAAAGCAATTTCCAAATAGGCAAGCACAGAACCTAATTCTACGAGCTAGGCTCAACCTGTTCAAAACAAATGAAATAAGATATGTTCGAGGACAAGCACAGTCAAACACCTGCAGATTCTGTTGCAACGACACACAACCTCCAAAGGAGACAATAAGACATTTACTTATGGCATGTACAGCGACTGCAGCACTTAGACAGTGCTATCTGCCAATGATACCGGGTTTCAGCACACTGTCAGAAGAGCAATTGCGGTGGTGCAGACTCATTGGGGGAGATAAAACAACGTGGCAAATAGCAACTGCAAAAATGCTAGAACACATTGACTCGAATCTACTAAATGTTAACAGCGAACAGTAAAGAATAAGCCTCCAAAACAGAAAACACAAAGACATGTTTATTGTAGTTTACTACAAAGTTTCAGTATTGTAAAATCACATTTTGATCAAACAATAATAAACAAAAAAAAAAAACAATTGAGTAAATAAACACGCCACCATACCTGAATATCCTCTATGAATAACCTAGAGGAAGTGTTTGAATTCTACTGAAGAAAAAATAGAGTCTCTTATGCTCTTACAAACTTCTTCAATTCAGTATTGGAAAAATGCTATCTTTAGTTCACTCTCTCAGTTTCGTGAGTTAATCTTCTAGCAGTTCAAATTCCAAAACACACACACGCCCATCTGGAAATGCTAGATCCGTCTTTTGTATGAATCTCTAGCTTTAACACAAATTCCAAAAATGACACTCTGACTTATTCCATTTAAAATTGTTTGTTCATGTGGATAGATAGGAGTGTTCACAAATTGGATATTTTGCTTGCGTAAAATATCGCTCTTCACAGAAGCGTTCACTTGACTCGAGTTATGCGCATGCGTGAAGATATTCTTTTTCCTTCTAAAATGGTGTGCGCATATGAACTGAGAATAGAGTTCAAAAATGGAATATGTGCATGCGTAGTTGATTAGTATTTCTCTCTCCTTAATTTTATTGTTCAAAAAGGAAAGAGGAAATTACTTAGTTCCGGACACTAATCCTTGAAGAGGCAGCTTAATGAGGTACGCGCGCCAGGTTAGAATGTTAGTAAATAAAACATAACGTTTCAGGATCGCGTATCTATAACACTGTCACTTGCGCAGACAGAGTAAGATTTCTAACGCTTGCCCGACGTTAAAAGAAAGCACTGTTACGGTTAGAAGGAACAATGCTCAATACATTTTTATACGGCCGAAAAAACACACAACGCTGAAACGATGAACAGACCAACACACCAACTTGCCACGTGCAAAATATGTGACGCAGTTCATTAAATAAGAGTACGGTTCAAGAAATCCAAAAAATAAAGTTTTAAAAGAACAAAACAAACTACTCTTTAAACAAAGAATAAGAAAACAGGATCTAGTTAATAAATTGTATAGAAATTTAACTCCTTCTTGAATTTCACAAAGTTCCGTAAAAAGATAATAAAGTCACTTAACTTGCTTCTTTCTGTTACCGGAACGTTTCTGAGTTTCTTCTTAAATTCTCCAACACTTTCCTCATCCAAATAACAAATCCTAGGCACAAGGGCCTAGCTAAAGTTTCTAAATCTTAAGAGCTTCAAACATAAGACCTTCCAGCTGGGCTTCTGACAATGAAAGGAGGTTTAGAATGTTTCAACAATGCCTTTCTTTTACTTCTGAGCAATCACTGATTATTTTGGAAGTCTCCATTTTGGCTTGGGAAGCTCTCCACACTCTGCACTAAAAGTTAAGGCCCAAACCATACTTTATGTTAATCATACACTCATTCCATCACATTCAACCAAACCCCATGAAACCTGACAATAGCTGACCATCGCACATTATTGCAGGCTTTTGCAAGAAAATAATCACAAAAAAAGACAATGGGCCTCATCACGAGTTTGGCGGTAACCCTTAAATCTGGCGGTCGTGCTATTAACGTCGGATTTAAGGGTCCGCCAAATCAGTGCTTCGGCGGATTTCTCCCCAGCCCTGAGCTGGGGGGAAATCTGCCGAAAATGTGTGCTATTACCGCCGGCGGGAAATCCGCTGGCAGTAAGAGCGCAAAAATTCCCCATTGAGCCCAATGGGGGATGGGGCATTGCCGAATGGGCTCAGTGGGGAATGGGGAATTCCATTACCGCCAAACCCGTGATCCGGCGCTAATAGTGCCGGGGGGTTGGCAGTAGGGCTAATACCGCCTGCGGTATTACCGTCTGTGTTATCGCCCAACTCGTGATGAGGCCCAATATCAGGAAAGGCGAAGAGGCAAAGTTAGTGCAGAAAAAACTTTCCAAGTACGCCTTTGAAGGGGCAATGTTAATTAGTGGAGACGGATCAAGCTCGTAACAGGCAGAAAACACGCCACAAATGAATAACCAAAGGCAGTTTGACCAAGGTAATAATGGGTTCATACCACGGGGAATGGGAGGTTTTCAAGGAAGAAGTTTTCAGAATAATCGGGAATTTCCAGAATAATCAAGGTGGTTTTCAGAACATGCAGAATGATAATCAAGGCATGCAGGAAGGATAGATGGGGAAACCTCCACCTATATGTTGGACATGTGGTATGACAAGTAATTTTGCCCACACATGTAGAAGTCAAGGATTCAGGTAATAATACAGGGCACCTGGCTAGGTCCTGATATGCCCAGGAGGGTGAACGCATATTCAAACAAAAAATCAGGATGGGAGACACACACTTTTGGGATTCAGGATAAATTTAGTTTAATCTCTGAATTTTGGTGATGATAAATATATCAATTGTTAGCATAATAACAGACAGATGGACAGTTGTACATTTGATATGTAGGTGTACCACAAGGTACCACCCTCAAGAGTGTGGAGGGTGCAAGCCTTCTGATGGTGCAAGATCTCTTGGATACACAGTTAACAAGGGTTTACAACACAAGAGTGAATGCAGCCCAGGACCTCAGTTGGTCGATGGGTATTGTCATAGGAAAAAAACACAACAACAGGTGTGTACAAGTATGCAAGAGGTGGAGTTGTGTCATGGATCGACACTTTAGTGTTTCGGCCACAGGGTACGAAGACTGGATGTAGGTGACTGGGATGGCCTTCTTCAGGACGGAGGTGAAGGGATGAAACACTGTCTGTGGGGTATCTGTGGGATTCAATGACAGATAGTTTAGGAGGAGTGGGATCTCCAGAGTTAATTGGTGATTTGTGCAACTTATTAGTGACCAATTAGTGTCAGGACAGGTGCAAAGAGTAAGCACCAGAGAACAGAAGCTTACTGTGAACTGACAAGCGGTGTGGCGGTAAGGGCTTCAACCATGCGGGAAGTCAGGTGAAGGCGGTGGCTGAGTGGCCACTGTTGCTGATGGAATTAGTCCAAAGAACCGTATCTGGGCCCAGGGTCTACAGATGGCGGTAGCGTCAATCAATGGCGCCAGCAACTGGAAGGAAAAGGCAAGAGCTACTAGTGGTCTTGGTCTAGTAACAGAAATGGTTGACCGTTCAGGGGTGGTACATACCTGATCAGGGATGAAGGAGCCAGGAAGCCGATTTAACAGAACCAGAACGTGTGTGATGTCCGGTTTGAGTGGAGGCTCAAATAGCCTATATGCGCCCAAGTTGACTACAAGGCAGGAGCCTCCGTGAGGTGCAATGCGTAGGAGACGCATGGAGGGAGGCATACATTGTGGTTTATGGTGCCCGTGTGGTTGAGCTGTGTGGTCAAAGTAATCCAGACAAAATGACTAACTGACGGAGTGCCGGGTGACAGTGCCTGTGGGTCCCAGCAATTGACATGGTCACTGTGCAGCAGAAATGAGAGAGCAGTGAAATGCCAAAAAGTAACAGGCATGAGGTTGAAGACTGAGTGAAATCGTGTGAGGGACGTGGAGTGTCCTGGAATAGACTATGGGCCAGCGAGTAGTTGAGAAACAATTTGCAATTCTTAAAAAACTTACTTGGTTACTGGAGCAGAAGCGTCTAGCTGTAGCGTCACGGCGTGTGAAAATGAAAGTGAAACTAAAAACCTGCAAGTCACAGGAAGTCCTCTCCCCAGATCGGGCGGTCCAATCAACTGTCAGCACGTGGGCCAATGGCAGTGCCGTGTGTTGGAGAGGGACAAGCCCTGTCAATCAACGTTGGCTACGGGCAGAGGGTGCTGGGAAATTCAGTCCAGGGTGTGTTCGTGGTGCAAATGCACCGGAATGCATGGTGTATTGCGCAATGTAATGACAGTGCATAGCAAGTCCAATAGTGATGTGGCTGACTATGTTGATGCCGCGAGTGGTGGCTGTGCAGAGGTGTGTGCAGCGATTCAATGCTGAACATGAGCAAGGTTATGAAAATACAGTACAGGTGCAAGTCCATAGTGACTGACTTGGGTGGTGGCTGGAGTGACAAATACAAGAACATAAATGTGGGTGAGCGTGGCATACATTTTAAAAGCCAATCGATGTTCAAAAACCAGCATGTGCATATTCAGGGTGACAGTTTGCAATTCAATGTTCAAAAACAGCATGTGCATATTCCTGGTTACTCATTAAAGAATTAAAGAATTAAAGTAGTCCTCACACAGAGAACCACGTTGGGGTATAAACCCCTTGCATATTACAGTGGGATTCTAGACGCAGTAATGAGGGGTCACTTTCCTTGCGAATAGTCTTTGGCAGCCACTGCGTTTGCCATTGAGAAGGCTGCCAGTATAGTGATGGGGTGTTCTATGACGTTATTTATGGAACATTTTAGAGAAACCTAAGCACATTGACATCTCAAAGAGTTTCTGGGTATGAGGTGATCATATCGAATCCAGCGATTAAAATAATCCGATGCAGAATAGTAAATCCTGCTATGTTTATAGCTGAACCACTGGCAGAGGACGAGCAGGAACTTGATTGATTGAACTATGAAGAGTTCTATGATGAAATCCAGAGGGTAACACAGAATGCATTGGCAGCTGGGGAGATTCTTTTTATTGACGGTTCTTCGAGAATCAATCAAAATGATGGACAAAGATATAGAGGTGCCACTGTGGTAAAGCACACTGCCAAATGGGAGTTTCAGGTACTGATAAGTGCACGACTACCGTCTCATTTTTCGGCACAGGCTGCAGAATTAGTGGTGCTGATTGTTGCGCTCGTGAATCATGCAGCCCAGGAAGTAATGGTGAACAGTCACTCCGCCTATGTGACATCTACGGTACATGCAGGGCTAGCACGTTGGAAAAGGTGGGGCTACCTCCGAGCGGACGGCACTCCAGTACAGCACGCAGTAGCCATCGCAGTTATTAAATGCGCAGCTCACACTAAAAGGGCAGATTTAATTTCACTTGGAAATCAAAAGGCAGATGAGAAAGCAAAACTTGTTGCATGTTCAGATGACATTATGTTGTTTGAAACACCAAATGTGAATAAACGCAGTGTGGTGATGATGAGTGTATCTGATAGTTATAATAACCTGTCTAGAACTCAATTGATAGAGATCCAAGTGGAAGCATCCCTAGATGAGAAGGACTTGTGGACGCAGAGAGGGTGTTCTTTAAACCTCTCTGAAGCAATGTGGTGACAGGACAGTACCGGTAAACTGGTGATGCCTGTAGCCTTATTAAGGGAGGTGTTGGATCAGCTACACTACCCTGCGCACACAACTAGAGAGAACCTTGCTGCAACTATTGCAGAGGATTGGTTTGTTCCAAATTTGGTAGAACGCGTTGCATTTTATGTAGTACATTGTATCATATGTCAAAAGTTTACTGCTGGGCACACATTGCATACAATTAGAGGAGTTATTCCTAGACCGAGAGGCCCCTTTCAGCATTTGCATATCGACTATGTCGACATGCTGCAAGTATGTAATGAATATAGATATATGATCGTAGTGGTAAGTTTTTCGAAGTGGATTGAGACTGGACTGTGTACACACTCAGACTCCACCTGTGCAGCAAAATTTCTAGTACAAGAAGTGTTTCCTACATGGGGATCATGTGAAATATTGAGATCAGATAATGGCCCTCATTTTGTTAACACAGTCTTTAAACAAATAAGCTTGCTGCTTGGCATAAACCACAAGCTTTCATCGGCTTATCACCCACAAGCAAACAGAGTCTGTGAGAGACTCAACAGCTTTCTTAAGGAAAGAATAGCCACATTGAAGCTTACTTTGAAAAAAGGATAGTTGCATTGTCTTCCACTGGCCTTTTACGCGTTGAGAAATCAGCCAGGGTCAGACCAGCATCTTACCCTGCACAAAATAGTGAAATGGTGGCGAATGAGGACACATCTCACACCCCTGGCTAAGGTTAGAAGTGACGTCCAGTCAACACCAGAATTGTTTGGAAAGGTGCTACTTGATTTCCTTAATTGTATGACTTCAAGTATCTCTGTCATTTCAGATCAGCTCAAGCAAAAATGGTGTGGGGCGGTGGAGAACACAGAAGGAGATGCTTCAACAAGTGGAATTAAAGAGTTATGCCTTCTCAAACTTTTCCCCGGAGATGCAGTCCCAATCCACAATTTCACTAGAAGGTGGCACGGACCATGCTTCAACGGCCCTTCCATAGTGGAGGATGTGACCCCATCTGCAGTTAAAGGCAGACACGCTTGGACATTCCTTGGTGACATGAAAGTCTATGTTGGAGAACCCCCTTGAACTCCACACCCATCGGAAGCAAGCATCGGGGAAGAACCACAGCACGTGCAGACCAGATCTATGGCGAGGAAGAAAAACGCAGAAGCTGTTGAATAAAGATAAGGAGTTCATTGGACTGTGGCTTATTTCAGGACACTCTTTTCCGGCATTTAAAAAGGAGTTAAGGGAATATTCTTTAGCCACAGGAGTTTGTTGACATTGGACTGAGACATGCTTAAGCCTTGATTGTAAAGAAAAGGATATGCCAAATCAGGAGTTCCTTTTCGACAACTGGAAGAGAGAGCAGTACCCAGATTTGTTTTTCACTGACTTCCTGTTGACAGGCACGCATGGTGGTGCCCAATGGCAACGTTTCATGGATCATTCTTGTATTTTTCATGTTCATATTGCGCGCTTACCCTGTGCTCGAGGGTAGAACTACTAGTGTTCAAGTTTTCTTGCAAGATCCTAAGAATGGTCCAATCGTGAGGAGATTCCTCATAGCCATTGTTGCACAGATTCTCCAGCTTCCTGAGTTCAGTGGGGTAAATGCAAATGCCCCAGTCATCGGATAATGTTCACAGACTGGTCAGCTTAGTATTTTACAACCTGATTGAGGAGTGCCCACATCTTGTTGGGAGGCAAACCGGCGTCGTTCGAACGTTCCTGAGAGACCCGAGAAACAATACAGTGCTTAATGAAATTTTGCGAGATATTATAATACAAGTGAACTGGTACTCTGTGGAAACATTAAGAAATGAATGAGACTTTCTTTCGAGGGACAGATCCGAGGTCTCATGCTGAAAAAGAATCATCATGTCGTCTGGTGAAAGGCCAATTGGTGGCAATCATTGAGAATTCATATTCATCATCCAGTAAGCAGTTTGTTGATCGAAGAGATTTACAGAGCCGATTAAGCAACTTCCAGAAGTAGTGCATAATATTGCCCCATTGAATAATTGTTTTTCCTTCCTTAAAAAAGAAAAATGGACAGCATTAGTAGCAATATCGTCATGCCAGATCCTGAGTGACGGCTGCGATATATAAAAAGCCATTGCTGCAAGTGGACATACCTTTGCATGATTTATTTTTGCATTTAGTTCATAGTGATATTGCTCTCACTTACAGTGCACACACCATATTACATAGACATAAGTGGAGTAAAGACTCTTGTGTATCCTCCTGTAAAAGAGAAGGGTATCAATGTGGCTATTACAAGGCAGCAGAGACCTTATGTGATTATTCCTACTCTAGAGGTATACACAAGATCACCTGGTCCTGTGATGAATAAACCTGGGTTACCTTTTAGAAAAAGGTCACATATGGAGATTATGCAAGATGTTTTTATGCCTAAATCCTATGTAGAAAGGATGAAACTTTTGGAACATTCTCCTACACAGGTAGTACATGTAAATGCACCCAGTCCGCTGACAAATGTGTCTATAAGTGGTTTAATAAAGAAGAACTATGCTGACATGTTACATGAGATGGTCAAGGAAGCTCGTAAGAAAATAACCAGACCAGAGAAATGCAAGGGAGGATGATAATGAGCTAAATGATTACCTGGATAGTACAGCACATTTGGGGAATAACATATGGTATCATTAAATGACAGAAGTAGGAAGGAGGAATGCTTTGTATGTGCACTCTTGCCTTATGGCATGGGGAATTCTAAAATCTTCATAGCTATTGAAATAGACGTCCACACAGCACATTGTCTATCACACCTAACACTCTGCCGCAGTAGAGGCGAGTTCATGGGTCGATATGCCTATCTCAAATGGGCAACTGAATGGACAGATCCAGATGAAGATGACTACATTCAGCACACAAAAACCAGAAATAGCGTGCATACTAAGAATTATGTGATCAGATACAATAAACCTGGAGTGAAAGGAGCTGGAATCAGATGGGAAGTAAACAGAAGACTTGAACGTCCAGGAAAATCTGCAGAAGAAATTCAGAGATGGAAAAACAGAGGACAAATGCTGATTTGGGGATCAGTGCTATCAACTGATGGATGGGAAGAAGGGGTGGTTATCTGCGGAGCCTCGGTGGTCATTGGTTATTATCAACCAGCCAGTGACATAGTGCAAAATGGATTTAAGCCACTATGGCCTAGACTTGCTAAACTACTGACCTGGGTCAAAGGTAGAGGAGGACCCTTTAAGATAGTGCCCTTGGAGAATGCAAAGCTGTGATTCAGAAATACTGGAACAAGAAAAGTTGGAGAGAACCAGAACTGTGGTCGAATCTTTGATGTTACAAATACTAGAAAAGGTAGGAAAACGGAAATAAATCAACAGCTATTCCCTCTCAATGAAACTTAATGCATTTTCCCAAATGTATAAAATGTATTAAAGAGTTCCAAAATTAAAATCTCATAAAATTGAGTAACATCATACATGTTAAACATCTCATCAAAGACACTCTAAGAATATACACAAATATAATAATGACCATATACATGCAGTATTCTAAAAATGAAATAATAGAAACGTAAAAAGTACATCAGTAGATAATTAAATCTCAGTAATAAATCCTATTGGGTTAGGTTTCTGATCCTTCTGGATCTCTAAATACTGGTTAGCTCTCTGGTATAACTCCCAGATTGCATACTCTACATGTGTCAGTCCTCTTAACAGTGATGGGACTTTCTTCAGGAGTAGTTATTAATAGTATTAGAGTTAGTATATGAAATCTTCTTTACTGAAGGTTTGTTCAAAATGTAGGGAGTAGCTGTTGACAAAACCGAAAAACAAGAATCAATTTTTGTATTATATTCTTGGGACACAAATAAAGGTGTCTCGTACCGTTCATGATAAAGAAATGTACCTGAACTTCCTGGTGTAGATGTTCCCTTGGCGGAGGAAAAAACGTCCACAGTAGTTGAGCAGTTTAATAGAGGGACGGTATTATGCTTCCACAGTCTCCTACAATTAAATAAATAGTACAAGGGAAACAGATTGTTTTTTCTTCTGTTGGGTAAAAAATACATATGGTTATTGCACCACTTTCTGTCTAGTTAGATATGAAAGACATCTATCAGAACTGGACGTTGTCCTTTCAGTTTAAAATAGCTTAACATCGCTAATAATCCATAGACTTTTGCAGGGTACAGATCCAAATCTATCCACACTGTAACATTTTTGTATTGATGGGGGTCTCGTGGTTTAGTAGATAAAGGACTTTCAAAAGAGTCTCTTACCTTTTTGTCTACTAGTGCTGACTAGAGTATTGGGCTCCCATATTGTAGGCGGACTGGTTGATGGTTTCTCAATTGATATATGACGCTTAATGGTAGATCAGAATAGGTCTGTATGTTGTATTAAACTTCCGACTTTATATGTAGATATGAAAACAGACATATAGGGTGCGTCTGTTAGTACGGACTAGGTTTTGTGACACTTAAGTTCGGTTACACTGCTTAAACAGTCGGATGTCACTGAAATTGAGTTAATATCATAAAGTCCATTAAATGTAAAGAGCGATTGTGGTCCGCTTACCTTGTTTGCTATTCCAAATATCTTGCTTAGTTGTCAGCTTCGGTTTCAGGGGAGGAAGGGTTCCTCACTCCTAGCAGGTGCGCTGCTAGTTAGTGTCAGGTTACAAGCAATTCCAACAACACCAGAAAACGCCGGAAAACACAGCGAGATGCCACCATGTTAGTGTTTACAGATTCGGGCTGTGGGATGTTTCCCGATCTGCATTGTAGCCCTTTTTTTGTGTGTTTATTGTTTATTATTATAAACAGGCTAGAAGAGGCTCTAGTAAATAGGTCGGTGTGTAGATTTCCAAAATACCCGAAAACTGCCGGGAAAACACAGCAAGATGCCACCATTTTGGTGTTTACAGATTCAGGCTGCGGGATATTTCCCGATCTGTGTTGAAGTCCTTGATTAGTGTTTATTATTGTGGACAGGCTAGAAGAGGCTCTAGTGAATAGGTCGCTATGTAAATTGGACTCCTACTTCATAGCATCCTGGAAAGTTTATATCAATCTGTAAAATCGCTCTGAGGGGAAAAATGCAAAGTGGCATCTATATAATAGCAGTCTTATATTAAATATAAGGAGTCGGTGGAAAATCCTTCAGGTTCTTGGATGGCTTTATAAAGAGTTCATGATGGTTTCTTTACACTTTCGGCCAATCAATATGTTCGTTTAGGCCCTTTTTATCCCTCTGAGTCAGAAAAATGAGACTTTGCTCTTTTTCAAAAAGGATTTTGTTCTTGATGCTGTGGTTGTTGCCTCTTATCATCTGGAGCACTGTCCATTTGAAGTCTACAGGACCATGTTGGGCCTCAGTGAAGTGTTTAACCATTGGGGCGGTCAATGCTTTATTCTTGAGACAGCTCCTGTGTTCTAGAATTCTGACTTTCACTTTCCTATTGGTTTTTTCCTATATAGTGTTAATTGCACGGACATGTAATCATGTAGACTACATATTCTGAGTTGCAGTTGGTCATTTGTCTTTGTTGCCACTGTTTTGGTAGACCTATGTTCACTTCTTTGGTCTTTTGGGTTAGTTTACATACTGTGCAACTCCCACAGGGGTAATGGCCAGTAATGGGCAAAAGCCCCCATGTCTGTGTTAGACTGGTCGTAGTGGGTGTTTTTTCTTTTAATTTGCTACTACTCCCCCTATTACCAATGGTAGTCAATTTTTTTTTATGCAAACATTGGTACTGGTATTTCTAGGTTAGAATCTGTAAACACTTTCTGGTGTTTTTTGACAACCTGACTGATTTTCAAACTTAAATTGGTAAATGTATTTACACATACCAACTCCTCCTCTGGGGGTTGTCTTATTTTGTCTTCCAGAAGTGCATCCGATTATTGTTTGCTGCTATTTTTTTGGGACTTTTTGACCGTTTTTTTAGTTTAGCCTCTTTGTCTAAGTTTGGCTGCTAGATTTTTTGCTTCAGATTCAAAAGCTGTTCTGTGACTGCTATTCCTCTTGAGGTGCAAAAGTTGTCCATATGGTAGATTGTCTCTTAAATGTTTAACGTGATGACTTTCATAATGTAATAGAGAATTTTTCTCCTCTGTTGCTTTGTGAAATGGTTTCACTAGAAGATGGCCTTCCTCGTGAAAAATCGTCAAATCCAAAAAATGAATGGAACATTTTTGGACATGTATAGTGAATTGTAGGTGATGATTACAGTTGTTAAGCCATATGAGGAATTATTTTGCTTTTTGTGCTGTTCCTGACCAGATCATCAGGACATCGTCTATGTATCTCACCCAAGACTGTATGTGTAGCTCAAATGGGTTCGGCGTATAGATAAACTTCTTTAAAGAAATTCCACAAACAGGTTTGCTAAGCTCGGGGCCCTCATAGCTGTCCCTTCGATTTGCTGAAAGTAAGTGCCCTGAAATTCAAAATAATTCCATGTCAGGGCTACCTCTATACACTAGGAGATAAAAGAGCTAGGGATCGGATCATTGTCCAGTCTGTTTAATAGAATCTCACTGATTGTTTCAAGAGTTGCTTGTTGGGGAATGTTAGTGTAAAGTGAAACGATGTCCAGACCTATCAGGTAGGATTTTTCAGGGTCATATGGCAGATTTTCATAATTTTTTATCACATCTTTGGTATCTTTCAGGTAAGATTTCATGTTAACCACGTACCCCTTAAGATAGTGATCAGCAAATTTTAACAGGGGTTCTAGTATGGAATTGATAGCTGAGACTATCGGTCTACCTGGAGGTTTCTCTAATGATTTGTGAATTTTGGGTAGACAGTAAAATGTAGGTGTTACTGGTTCGGTATTGTTGAGAAACACCCATTCTTGTTCACTGATCCAACCTCTCTCTAGAGCTTTAGTTGTTTTCAATTCAATCAGGTTCTTTAATTCTTTCGTGGGGTCGTGGAATGAAGAGGGACAATTTTTGCCCATCAAGTCAATAGAAGCTTTTGACTCTGTTCCGTATGAACACAGCCTGTTCAGTCAGACTTCGTCAGTCTACACATTGATCTTCATGCAGAGAATCCAGGTTGGAGCAAATACCAAATGGCTGCAAATTACCAGATGGGAATTTCTTCAATTGATCAATACAACCATAAAGGGATTCAATGCTATTAGAGAGGAGATGAGAGCCATATGACTGATGACTCTCCAGAACAGATACATCTTGGACAAGATCACAGCTATGGATGGATGTGTGATCACAGAATCATGTTGCACATCATACCTGCTCAGCTGGTTTGGATATCTTTTTTCATGGGTTCCACAATGGATGGATATACCAACGACTAGGTCCCTGTCTCTTCAAGAACTCACAGACACCATGCTGTCTTGCATACATCATCCACTCAAGACAAAAAAAACATTATTGATGATGGCTCTGTGTATTATACTTGTTAGATTTTTTGTATTTGCTAAACTCTTGTTATAACTATGTTTGTCACCCTCTCTTTTCCAATGCATTTCCAAAACAAGATGAATGTATTTTGATCAAAGATGTATATTATGAAATAGCATCATTTCTTGAAAGAATTTGTACGCATAAAATATGTTGTGCACCTACTAGCACTAGCAAAATAATAAAAAATGCTTTGATGCAATCTCCAAGGGCTTTTTTTGCTCATATTTTTAGAACACCTATGACAGTCAGCTAAATAACAAAGCCACTGCCATACTCAGCATGCGAAAGAATTTAGCCTTTACCATATAGGTAAAGGGCCCCAAAGGAAGTGGCAGGACGCCTTCCCACTTGTTTAAAAAAAAACACAATGGATGGCAGACATGTTCAAGTTCCTTGGAGCCCTGATTGTGTTGGTGCTGCTTGGATTCTGTGTGATCAAGATAATAATTACACAATGCAAGAAGACAGCAAGGATAGCCATAGAGATGAAAATCATGATTGATGTTGAGTCAGGATGGAAGGCCAGAGACTTGACAATGAAGAAATAATAGACTTTGTGAAGGCCATATCCATGCAGCTGAGAGGACGAAATTCCTGTATCCTAAAAACCATAAGAAGTATGTGGGAAGATGGATCGATTGCAGCCCAAGTGGACAGTTGCGCATAACATGGAACAAGGATGAGCATGTAAAATCAGCTGGATGCCTGAAGGCAGTCATAAAGATATGCATCCCTAAGAATAACTTCTTCAGACAAAGATGTCTAGATGTGAAGGATGATGGGAGAGTGGTTGATGAATCACCCAGAGGGGGGAGTGTAGAGAAAGAGCCAAGTACCCCCACCTCAACCACGTCACCCATATTGCCTATATGTTGGGAGCCAGAGTGTGAGACACGTGCAGTACCAGTAAGAATACTGATACCAAAGAGAATCCTGGAAGCAAGGTTCCCATTGAGAAAACCATACCTGCATACGAGAAAATATGATGGCCATTTGAATGTAATCACGGAAGAAGCAGAGCAAGTGAATGGTCAAGAAGAATTGTGATATCATAGAGAGTCGAGCTGACAAGCACAGAATGGATACAGAGACAAGAGAACAGAGAAATTCTATAAGGCATCAAGAGAGTATCAAGGATAAGTGATATCTTGGGATCAGGTGAAGTAGCTTATGCCACAGAATGGATGAAGATATTAAGTCATTCTACAAGTTAACAGATGCAAAGAAACACAAGCAGACAAAGTATTCTTGAGGCCAGCTTTATAGTGAATAGATTGCGGCATGCGTCAATACATACATATATGCATAAGTAAGTAAAGGATGGATGTTTCCACTACGTGTTATAGCAGAGCTGGACTAAAAAAAGAAAGGCCTCTTTTCCAGTGTGTTGCAGTGAGAAAACAAATGAATTCCAAGTGAATCTCAGAAAGGCAAGGCGGGGTGAGCCATGAAGCCAAGTCAAGTAGCCAAGGTCTTATCAGGCTGGGGTGAGCTGACATTGGATGCAAAATCGTGTGAAAGAACAAACTCCATGAACAAAACAAGGAAGACGTCAGAGGCTTATTAGAAAATAGTATTTTTAATACACCAAAAGCTTGAAATCTTGGTCTTCAGTCACGTGGAAGGATGAAGTTGGACGAACAGGACTATCACCCCTACACATGAAAGCAGAGCATGCCTTCACTCCCCTGAATTCTCCAGAGCTAAGAACACTGCCAAGGACAAGTTCAAAGTCTTAATTGCCAGCAGACCATTGAGGTGATGATAGATGCATATGCTAATTGGTGGGAAGCTTTGTTTGAGACAAGCTCACCAGCACTTGGAAGTCCAGTCTGCGTGCTGCTAGCCGTAGGTGGAAAGGTACTGACAGAGTACTGATGGAGGTTAGTGTGCCAACCAATTGTAGGGAACCACGTAATTAAGGATCCCATAGTTTGTAGAACCAATGGGACGTGTTTTATTTAGTGACGTTCAAAGTGACCATTTTGAAGTGAGGGCTTATTTGCCCCACCTGATGTTAAGGAACCAATTACTTTCACTCACTGTCCCATACTAGTATAGAACATATACTTAGATATTCCCTTAGACCCTATCACTTTCTTCAATAGGTTTTTGTAGTTTGCCACGTAGGATGACATTAGTAATACGTAGGTTAACGTCATCAATTTGCGCTGAGACGTCCGTTGATGTCCGTTGTACTCCCTGTTTTAGATAATTGATATTAAAACAGTTATCCTTTTTGCCAACTTCCTGAGTCATTTCGATTATTGATGTATGAATAAAGTCTGCATCCCCATCCACCTCAAGGGTATTGCTACTCATCTTAAAGGGCTAGAGATCACCCAGTTCACCTTAATCTTCACTCCATTTGAAAATCTCCCAGAATTAATGAATATTGTGGCCCTCATTCCGAGTATGGTGGTCTGTAAATAAGGGTGCCGGTAGCAACTTACCAGCACCCTTTCCAGGCTGCCATACTACAACAATGTTGGTAGGGGCCACAGATTCTCCGGCAGGCCTGGCCTGCTGGGTTTTCAGGCCACTTCTGGCATGGTTGTCACGGAACTCCCGGCACTGTTAGAATCAGTGCTGGTGCTTACATGTCCACATTTCCACAGAGTTCTATGGGACTCTGCGGGAATGGGGGGTAACCGTTTCCGCTGCCCTTGCGATATGCCAGTGGCACCGGGATATCAGGCATCAGTACAGCTGTTATGAGGTTGCTGATGGGTTTTCCGGCAACCCAGTAATGAGGGCCACTGAAAGCATACTATCAGTTACTATGTAGTCATTGGCCCTCATTCCGAGTATGGAGGTAGTCATGGCACTATTTGCGCCATGACTACCCCCCATACTGGTACCAACTCCGACTTGGTTCAATGGGGATTTACCGGTGTTGTCCGACCTTTGTGGGACCGGTAAATCCCCATTGAAAAATCCATTCCCTATTCCGTAGGGCTCAATGGGAATGGGGAAGTAGCTAATAACGTTACCGCAATTTATGGTACCGTTATTAGCTCTGAAGTCCCTTAACGGGTCCTGTCCATAACGCCTGGTCAAACCAGGTGTTAAAGGAGGGACCCGTTAAGGGACCTCGGAATAGGGCGCAAAGGGTTTACCGGCACCGCTGTCCTTACCAGTGCCGGTAATCCGTTTGCGCCCAACTCGGAATGAGGCCCATTAAGTGCACAGGACAGATGTCTAGACACTGAAGGACATGTCCACAATCACCTTTTGTAGTTACTTCACACATTGGTAATATTGGTCAGTGTGCAGGGATTTAAAATAACTGAATACACTGACACTCTAGGGTTACTCCTTTGGAAACAGATAGCTGGTCATTTTCTTGATGGCAGAACATGCTTATGGTTTTAAGCGCTCTGGTAAACTAGGTATACCAGACGACCGAGGTTCGTGCTACACAATCACTGTTCAGGTGAGCCCCCAGGCCCCGACAAACCCTCCCCCGGTAAATGACAGAGGACTCATCTAAAGGCAATTTAGAGCTGTCTTTTATTTTCCATACTGACAGGGATCATACAGGAAAGCAATTATCCAGCAATCAGAGTTCCTGAGCCCGTGTTGGGCGTTTTTGTTAGAAAATGTCGTCACAACTTAGAACCTTTCTCCAAAAACCTATGAACCCAAACTATTGAGTGGCTGAGGTGGTAGTGCCTATAAGGAACCTATAGCTAACTCGTCCTTGCATATCAGGTGGTCTCACCTGAGACTTCCCCTATTACATTGTTGCAGAGTTATAGGACTACCATTGGCCCTTGTCCTTTTCCATCCACCCCTGGATGTGTGGTCCCTGATTAGATGAAGCGGGTCTCCTCGGGCCTACGACCCTGCTCTGTTCTCAGCACTCTGTATACCTTAACAAGGTGATGAGAAAGACTATGGCCCTCATTAGGACCCTGGCGCTAAGTGTTTAACGGCGCCGTAAAAGGCTGCGGCGCCATTAAACACTTAGCGCCTTACTGCGAGGTCCCTTTCCAGGACCCGACCTGAAAGTCTGATCTAGACCAGCCGTTAAAGTAGGGACCCACAAAGGGACCTTGGTGCTAAGTACGGTACCGCAATTTGTCCCATTGAGCCCTATGGGGCAAAAATGGGAATGGGGAAGGGCCAATGTTCAATGGGGAATTACCGCCCCGTCAACCTTGGAATGGGGTGGTAATTCCCCATTGAACATTGGCGGACTTGTTACGATACTGGCACCAACCATGGTGCTAATAGCGCCATGGTTTAGCGCCAGTATCGTAATGAGGGCCTATGTGTCCCCATTGTTGCCACTGGTATATCCACCTTGCCTAAGAGATTGCCTGCAGGTTGCAACGTTGTTAGACAACACATGTATCAGTTTTTGTCTTTTTTGCTGGGAACTGCTCCTCTTCCCACTGCGGTAAAATGGCTTTTTTCCGGCTCAGTTGCACCACGTTGGTGAGGACCACAAAACTGAGCTTTTTGTTCTGCAATTAGTGAGGATTTATTCTGCTATTTTGCAGGTGCCTCCCTGTCCCTGGAGCCAGGAATGTTCTGCTCGCCTCTGACCTTGGCTGAAAGCACTATTTTTTAGCAGCGTGCTGTATAATCTGTTTTCCTGTGTCCCTTATTATGAGGCCTGTGTTTTCGTGTAACTCTACTATAGTTATGCTATGATTTCTATGTGTCTATATTGTACTATTTTCCTTATGGGTTAGTGGTACTTGGCTCTTCCAGGCTCCTTATACGATCCTGTAGTTCCTGCATCTCTTGCTTTCTTGCATGTCTGCGTCTTGCTAATGAAAGAAAATAAGAAAAACATTGTCAGTGTGTGCATGTATCTGTCCTCTATCTATGGAACTGTGTATGCATATTCTTCATGTGTGCACGTGTGTGTCGGTGTAACTTCGTGAAGGGATGTGCATTTGCTTCGTGTCTAACGCATTATGTCATGGTGTCTCTAATAATGTCAGCACAGCTGGATATTTATCATTAGTCCACCAGGTCCAGTATTGAGGCACCTGTATACGCAAAGACCTCCGCTGGATAAGGTTTGAGGGGTTATGATATGATATGATATGGCATTTGTAACGCGTCTATACACAAGTGTTTCAAGGCGGTTGTCTAAGAGAGTATCTGCTCACACAGTTGGAAGTTACTGGCCCACCTATGGGCTGGCCACACAGAGACTGGCATCCCTCATTTCTTAGTCTTTGGGCTGTCAAGTGTATAGGGGTTACGAGGGGCTTTCCACGGACCCTCTCTTCACTGTACACGTGTGATCTACAAATATAAAAATATAATACCATAAAGGTGTAATAAAAATGCAAGTTCAGTGTGGTATAAAGGATCCCACTTATCAGCTGCGAGAGTAGCACTATAAAAGGGGAGGTAGACTCTTTCTGATATCTGTGAAATTAAAAGCTTCATAGAGCTAACCCATAAATCCTGGGGAGTAACTATAATTATGTGTATTGGTAGAATGAAACATGTTAAATATGCCCTAAAACATGCTTCTGCTTTAAACGTGTACAAGCATTTTGTTTGCGGCAAAGGCCGGTGGAAAATTAGTGCACAGTAACAGGAGTTGCTGATATAGTTGAACAAGTAAAGGAATAACTGCTTGTTCTAAAAGTACTAATATAGGGCCTTGGTGTTAAGGTGGAAGGCCTGTGGAGAAGGCATTTCTGTACTATTACGATATAACAAGGCAGGCCTGTGGAGAAGGCCACTGTGTGCAAGCATTGAGTGTGAGGTGTGAAAGAGCAGGGCCTGTGGAAAGGGCCAGAGTGAATGAAATAAGAGCGTACAAGTGAAGTGGTAAGTATAAACACTGAGTGAGTGGGAGTGCTTGAAGGGAAAGTGTAATTTTAAAAGATTGAATTAATAAAGGGAAGGGAGAAGTAAGGAGAGAAGAATATTTGGCAGAGACAATGGGCCTCATTACACGGTAGGCGGTGAGCCATGGCGATATTAGCGCCATGGCTCATGCCGGTAAAATATCGGCACCGCCTTGGCGGAAAGGGGATTTACCGCCCCATTCCAAGGTTGGAGGGGCGGTAAATCCCCCTTCCACCATTGCCCTTCCCCATTCCCATTTCTGCCCCATAGGGCTCTATGGGAATGGGGAAGGCGCTAATTACGCCACCGCAATTTTGCGGTGCCGTAATTAGCTCCGGGGTCCCTTAGTGGGTTGGATTTTAGCAGGCGTTAAATTCCCCAACCCGCAAAGGGACCTCGTAGTAAGGCGGTAAGGATTTACCGGTACCGGTATTTTACCGGTACCGGTAAATCCCTACCACCATCCGTGTAATGAGGCCCAATGACTTCCTACTGGATGGATGCTCAGTTTAACCTCATGTGTAGGAAATTTGCACCAGTACCACGATAAAAGATCAAAGTTCAATTTTTAGTGGGTGCACGACACAGTGGGTAAGTGATATAAAGAGTGCCCCGGAGAGGGAACGTTCGATAACGATATCATAGAAAGTATGTACTTGTACTTAGCAGCTACTTACAAAGGAGCAAATCTTAAAAAGGGACAGGACATTCTGGGGCTTTGGAAATTGTACGAAGAAAAGGAGAAAGAAACGGAGAAAGGGAAAGAGGAGGAGGAGCAAGGAAGTGCACCACCAGAACCCTATATGATATAACCATTATTAAAGCCAGCTACAGGGTATACAAATCCTAAACAAGTATCTCAAGTCAAGGAAGGAACAAATAAAAAGAAAGAAGAGGACAGCACAAATATTATCAGCAAGGACGAGAAATGGAAGAGGAAATATTTAAATGACATAAAAAAGATCACGCAGCAACAACTTGACAGTGTGTTCAAGGAGCCAGAGAAAGCAATGGAAAGAGAATTAGAGGAAAACAAGAAGGAACACGAGAAGGGAGCCAATGAACAGGGGTGGACAGCAGGATCCGTAGCTTTTAAAATAGACAAGTGGGGTGGGACTCGGACCATAGTGGTACTGACACGGCAGATGAAGGGCACAACATATCGGACTGGGAAGACAGCAGTGACAGCGATCATGGGAATGACATCATAGGGACACGCAGTCTGACAGGCGGGAAAGCGGAAGAGATGAAAGAGAAGAGGAAAGAGAAGAACCACCGGGTGACTGGGGAAATAGATTCCCAAGCAGGAAAACCTTAAAAGCGGTAGCAAAAAGACCACAACTTTGCAATGAACACAGAGTGTCCACTACATACCATAGCAGACAATGGACAGGGACAATTTAGTTTGCAGTTTATCTTCATCAATGGCGGGGGCGAGCAAGTGAATTTATGTTTTTGAGAAAGAGACAGCAGGAATCTAATTGGCCATAGGAGACATAAAGAGTTTGCTGGCAGACATGGTCGGGGAGAGAAGTGACAAACTATGGCAACAGGCCGGATACTCTGGGGTACAGTTAAGCTCTAGTATAGACGATGGAGCACCCTTTAACAATTATCGAGCACATGTTTGGAAGGCTCTGAGGGAGTTGTATCCAGACACTTCAGATATGGGGTCTATCTTGGCTCGCAAAATGAAGCCTTATGAGGACCTTGCGGAATATATATGATCCATATAGGAAATGTGGACACAGGAAAATAAACAGTCATGGGATGAAAACATACTTGTGGTTTACACCACCTTAGTGAGGGGGTTCCCTGTGGATGTGCATGTCTCTTTAGAAAAGATAGTGGGAACTGAGGCAAAATTGTGGCCTAAGATACAGGCGACAATTGTACACTATTGCAAAAGTAAGCAGGAGAATGATAAGGAGACAGTTGATATTGCTACCAAAGCAGAGAAATAATTAGTGTAGAAAAAACTGGGGATGGGTACATGGGAAAGTATCAGATGGGGAGGGGATAATATGTATGTTGCAGGGGAACGGGATACAGGGGAAAGACTCCACTTTTCGGAGTACAGTGCTTTGCATGTGGGCATTTGTGACTTTTCATGAACATGCCCACTCATTGCACAGGCAGGGCAACCACAACAGACATACATGCAGCAGACTCCTCAACTGGTGCAGGTATTGCCACAGTAACAGAATCTACACATACAACATGGGAAAATAACAGGAACTCAAGGTGCAGACAGTGTACTTCAGGCACCAGCACAGGCACAAATACCCAAAAGTGTAAAAATACTGGGACAGAATAGCAGACCCCGATACACTGGAGTGACAATGGTGGGTAGTAACCCATTTGTGTCATCCGCGAACACTTTTTCCCATTAGGGGTGCCCACGGAAAGTGCGTGTGTGTCCTGTTCTAGCAGTAACTGAAGACCCAGAGGAGGAACCAGAGGTAGCAGTTCAGTTAGGACACTTTCTTATAGACACTGGGGCAACCAGATTGTGCATAAAGGAAGAAGGATTTCAATATCTAACAAAGGTTTGGACACACAAAGCTTTTTGGGGACAATTTTGAAAGTTCCTGACAAAAGATTTACCTTTAAAAATGGGACGAAGCATATTGTAGCACCTTTGCTGTATTCAAAAGAAACTCCCATCAATATTCTGAGGAGGGACATACTGAGCAAATTGAATCCCACAATTTCATTCTCAGAGAAAGGGATGGTGTGTACCATGCCCGAGAAGTATCCAGCTTGGGTGGCAGTACCGATTCAGGCATACTATTCGCACAGCACAATGAGAGGGATTCCCACCCACATAGAGGTGTTTGTATACGGAGTACACGTGTTGTTGGGGTGGTTGTCAGGAATTGAAGGGAAGGTGTTTCGGCTGGTCAATTAAGTTTTGTTCAGGCCTCACTGTCCCTCCTTAGTGCAGGCACACACACTCTACTGTACTTGGAGGAAGTAGTGGTACAAAAAGACTTGATTATAGTAGTTGCCACTAATGAGAAGAACATGGAATGTCATTCAATATTATTTATTGATCACACACTGACATTAACAGGAGTAAGTGATACAGAGTTGTTTGCAACAAAAGACAATGAAGAAGGAGAGGTAGTGTTCGAACAGAGCCTACCTTGCCCAGTACAAATAAAAAAAGAGGGCATTGCCCCAGATGACCCAGATAACAAAACAGAAAGCACAATATTTACTTGAAGATTTGGAAAAAGTACCCAAGAGTTTGTGGACAACAGGACCCCATGATGTAGGAATACTCAAAGGAGCTGGGGCAGTACACATTAAATTCAAGGAAGGAGCACTATTGCCATTAGTAAAACAGCACCCACTTTTTAGAGAAGCAGATGAGGGTATATACGAAACACTGCATGCCCTATGGCAGCAAGGCATAATACAGGTGACCTCATCACCTTGCAACACAGCTATGTATCTGATTAAGAAAGCAAAGTGAGTGGCATGCCATTTCATACAGTATTTATGCCCTCTGAATTACATTATTGAGGCAGAGTACCCATTGGTTCCCAACCACGCAACACTTTTTTGCAGTGTTCCCATGGAGGTCCACTATTTCAAAGTGGTTGACTTAAAGAACACCTTTTTCTCCATTGCACTATATACCCTCATACTCCAGGTATCTCACTGCCTTTACGTATCGCGGCATTCAGTTCGAACATACTAGAATGCTTCAGGGGTACTGCAAACTGCCTAGCACTGTCAACAGAATGATACAAATGGACTTGAGCCATTTGCAGGTTGCTAGCACAGTAATACAACATGTTGATGATTTATTGGTGTGCAGCAAGACAGAAGAGAAGTGTAGAGGGGACTCAGTGACACTACTGACTTTACTAGCTGACAAAGGATACAAAGTGGACGGAAAGAAGTTACAATACTGTCAAAAAGAGTTGGTGTTCTTGAGTCAGATTATGTCAGCAGATGGGAAAACAATTATGCCAGAAAGAGTAGTGGCCATACACAAGACTCCACAACCAAAAACAGTGAAATAGATGCAGCAATTTTTGCGCTTCTGCAAGTATTGCAGAGTGTGGGTTTTTGATTACTCCACATACTCAAGACCATTGTTGCAAGCACTAAAGGAAGTGCAGAAAAACACAACGCACATAAAATTCACAGCTGAGATGGGCACACACACACACCAGTGCTAGCAACTCCCAATTACTCAGAGAAGTTTCACTCGTTTTCACACTCAGATGGAAAAGTAATGACAGCAGTACTGCCACAGAAAAAGGGACAGGGACACAAGCCACTTGCATATTACAGTGGGTCACTTGATGCAGTTATGCAGGGAGACTTCCCATGTGAGCAGGCAATTGCTGCTGCAGGCCCTTTCTACAGCTGCATTCGCTATTGAAAAGGCTTCCAGAATAACCATGGGGTGCCCAGTAGTTTTGTACGTGAAATATGTATTGTGTGCCGTACTGGAGAAAACTAAATCAACAGTGACAACTCAGAGGTCTTCAGGGTACGAGGTAATACTAACCAACCCAGTAATAGAGGTGGTGAGGTGCAGGACAATAAACCCAGCCGAGGTAGTTGCAGAAAAAGTAGAAGGGGATTATGTCCATGACATGACTGTATAGCATACATTAACAGGCCCGAAGGGGAGGACATGATTTTCATGATTTCCAGCATTGATCAAACCACCGGACAAAGGCTCTCGGGGTGCGCATTGGTGGGGTATGGACGGGGAGTACAAAATGGGGAGGAGTTGATGGTGTACTCACAGACTACCAAATAATTACTCTGCACAAGCGGCAGAACCTGTGGCCTTGATTGAAGCACTAAACATGTCAGAAGACCAAGCATTGAACATCTTCTCTGACACAGCTTATGTTACCTTCACAGTGCACTTAGGACTAGCAAGGTGGGAAAGGAGAGGGATCAAAAGAGGTGATGGTTCTCCTGTTCAGCCTTTAGCATTAATGAGGAAACTATTAGAAATGTTGCCGCTGCCAGTAGAATTAATATTAATAAAGTGCAAAGCCCATACAGGAGGGCAAGGCTTTATCTCACTAGGAAATGAAAGGGCAGACAGAGCAGCAAAAGAGGCAGCTTGTTTGCCAGATGGATCACATGTGCTATACCCTAGCATAAAAGAAAAAATACCCCTCATAGCAGTACTGAAAGTTAGCCAAGAGAAAGATGCGTTGCCATAAAGTTTTAATGCAATCCCAATATTGCAGATAATTGATTTTCAGGGAGAAGCATCAGATGCTGAAAAAGTGCTGTGAAAAAAGAGAGAATTGTCTCTGTCTCGAACTAATTTAGTTTGGTGACATGATAGCATAGTTAAGGTTGTTATGCCAAGGAAACTGTTACAATTGGCATTGGAGCAGCTTCACTATCCTTCCCACATATCAAAAAAGCATGTGGCTACAGGGATTAGTGAAATGTGTATGACTGTGTTTCTGAATATGTATGCAATTTTATGATATGTCAGAAGTTTCTGCCAGGTTACACATTGGTAGTGTTACAGGGAACATTGCTGCGACCATTTCAGCACTTGCATATCGATTAGCTTGATATGCGAGAGAGATGGGCTTCTTACAAGTAAATGCTTGTAGTGGCGTGTCCATTCTCACATTGGCTTGAGGCAGGTCCCTGTGCCCACGATGATGCTCGCTCTGTGGGCAAATGTCTGGTGAGGGAGGTGCTTCCGAGGTGGGGGATTCTAGATGAAATTCACTCTAATAATCGGCAGCACTTTGCTAATGACTTAATAAAGGAAATTACAATTTTCCTGGGGATAAGACATAAACTATGCACTGTTTACCATCCTCAAGACAATGGTTTTGTAGAAAAGATTAATAGACTGCTGAAAATGCGATTAGCTAAGCTTATGCAAATGCTTGAAAAATCATGGATGCACTGCTTGCCTCTTGCTTTGTTTGCGCTAATAAATATGCCTGGGGGAGATCATCACTTGACTCCCCATGAAATAGTTACAGAGCAGAGAATTCATGCGCCAATTCCGGTGCGTACAATCTCTGATGCTCACTCACCTCTGCTATTGTGGGGGGGGGGGTAATTTGATACCTTTCTTAAAGAACTTACCAAATCCCTAAACTATATCTCTTTGCACAGGGGGCATAGAAACCAATCTGGACAATCAGGTGAACAAAAAGAAACTTTGCCGCAAGCAACATCTCTTTTTCTGGGCGATCCCGTCTTTGTTCGTAACCACTTGTGGAAGCGGAAGGGGTAGTGCTTCATTGGCCCGCATGTCCTTCTCTATTCAACAACAACAGCTGCCAAAATACAAGGACGATGCGGATGGGTCCACATAAAGGACATTTGCGGAGACAAAAGTACAGTCTCCCAAGGCACAACATAATGGGAAGTATAACAGAGTTTTCTTTTCATGTTTTAATGGCCCTTAGAATTTATAATAAACCTGCGAAGAAGGAACTGAAGGAGGTTACAATACAAAATGTGTGACAAAGAAAAAGACATTTACAGGTTTCTGGAGTGTAACAATGTTAATATATTTTAGTATATTTTAGTGCTTTTGTTTTATTTTATGTTTAAAGAAAAAAGTCAAATGCAAATAAAGGCAAAAAGACAAATGGGAAAGAGAAATGTGATGAATGGGGAGGGCTTCCACCATGGCACTGATGAAGAGCATACTTCATTGACAAGCAATGTCTGGTATGATGAAATGATGTGTGTGGGAAGAGAGAGAGTAAATGGCACAAGCTACGTGTGCTCTCTCATTCCACACGTACTAGGAATGTCCAAAGTTCTCCTGCCCCAAGCTGTGCTCTATGCAGAGGCAGGGTGTCCAATGCACCTGTCTCTCTGCAGAACTCAAAGTTTATTAAGGGGAAAAAGTAGCAGATCACTGGGTGGATGAGGGAGAAAATGTTTATGAAGACAACAATGTAAAATTAACGTGAATGCTTCAAAACGAGGGAACAAGGCATAAGGTAATGGAGTATGGCACTGAAAGCACTAAAGAGGGGTAATTACAAATAACAGACAATAACTGATTGCAATGCACAACTAAAGAAGGGCAAAGTGTCCCTTGGTGTCACACAAGACCACTGATGAAAATATAAGGAGCATTGTGGTATGGGGACAAACGAGAGGGGGGAATAATGCAGTGTCATGGTGAAGGATTGGTGGGCTTTGAGCAAAACATCGTAGCCAATGTTAATGACAACTGCCGAGCAACTTGGGGAAAGTATGTTGCTGCTTTAAAGTGATTATATGAAAAACGTCAACCAGTCAATAGAAGGAGCTTTACATGATTCCCTTTGTGTTTCAGGTTAAATGGGTGCATTTTCCTCAGGATTAATTCGGGATGCAACAGGTGATGAAGAATTCAGTGCTGACGTTAAGCACAGCAGCAATGATTGATATTTGGTGGGCTTGTAGCTCCAAAGCATATGCTTGTCTTCTGCCTGACGGGAATGGAGTTTGCGCTCTCGTCACTTTGCACAGCCCTGCACTTGTGGTGCCCCAAAATAGCACTGCCATGAAGTTTGCACCACAGGGAAAAATAATTATTTCTCAAGGAAGAGCACAGAGAACCTGGCTGTTATCTCGGATGAGTACCGCTCTCTGTATGGTTGCCACTTTTCTTTACAACTTTGACATTTCCAGGAGTAAGGGCTGCAGCTAATTCTAAATGGCTGCAGCTAATTCGTTCCAGGCTATTGCAAGTGGCTAATTCAACTGCAAAAGGTTTAAATGTAATGAAGGAAGAGATGAGGACTTTGTGCTTGGTGTTCCAAAAAAGGTAGCAGGCGCCCCTCTCCAGAAAGAACATGGCTTGATAATCTGTTCTGTGGTTTTTCGCCACTTTGAGAGTTTGCAGCCATCACTTTTTGATCACTGTACCTTTCACAGCTGGGAAATATCCATTTGCAGATTAGTCTTTGTCTTGCCCACATGGGCAGTCTATCACCGAAATGCTATGGTAATTCCCTTCTGAGCAATAGAACCAACAGCAACCCCATACACGTGTTTCAGCCTTGTTGGGCCTCATCAGTGAGGTGGAGTTGTGCCTCTCTGATCACAGTGAACAGGGAGTCCACGTCTGGGTTCCCCCAGGTAACTCAGGGTGACCAACCCCAAGTTCCTTGCAAAACATTTTTCAAAAAAAGTAGCAGGCGCCCAGCTCCAGAAAGAACATGGCATGATAACTCTGCGCTTGGTGGCCCTTCAAAACTGATTTGTTCTGGTTCTCCTAACAGTCATCGAATGAGGTGTCTATGCATAATTTGGATAAAGTTGTTACACTGCAATACCTGACGGTGAAGCCTCAATGGAACTCTAGGTTTAGCTATACAAGAGATAAGTGCAAGGGTGCAAGCAAAGAACTTGCTGGACAGAGTATTCGCATGGGTGCCCATCTGGCTTTTGGATTGTTTCAAGTGACTGTCCCAGTGTTGGCACTGCTTCTCATCCCCTTCTATGTTTTAAGAACATTTTTAAATGATATTTTAACAAACAAAAAGGACATTTGATGTTATCCTTGAGTGTTGATACAAATATTTTTGAAATGAAGAACAGGAAGAAAATAATGGAGGAAAGTGAGGGGGAGAATCCCGATGTATGGCTTTTTACACAACCTGCTGATGTCAAGAATGATAAGGAATACTGTCATCAATGTCTAAAGCAAGTTCACCGCGGTATGAAGGAACGCAATTATCAGCTATGAGAGTAGCACTATAAAAGGGAAGGAGGGCCCTTTCTGATATCTGTGAAATTAAAAGCTTAATAAAACTAATACATAAATCCTGATGATGGTCGAGTCCTACCCCTGCTCCCACTCCCATAAGACATGTGGCCCGGAAGAAGAACCGAACATATCATGATCGTCCATACCATTTTGCACCGATTCCTAGTGCTTCTATGACAGACAAGTATGTCGAAAAGTACCCTCTCAGCCAACCACACAGACCAGGAGCAATGCAACCACCACTGTCCAAAGTGGACAAGTAGCCTCAAGATGCAACCAAGTAGACCTCATTTGACAGTATTGACTAAAAGTGCCATGATGCCACATTGACATTGTTAGAGACACCACGGTATAGCAGCGTTAGACATGAAGCACACGTGACATCCAGACATCAGGACACAAAACATTCACACGAATACATGAATAATACATGCAGAACAGTTCTATGATGTAGAGGACTGATACATATACATACTGCCTTTGCGTTTATTCGTTTGTAATTAGCTTAACCGCAGCAATGCAGGAAACCGCAAGAAGCAAGAGATCCTGAGCTAGCTTGCAGATGCTTACATGCAACTAATCTATGGGACTGCAGGAGCACCTATGGGACCTGACAGAACAAGTGTATTACTAATGTATGGAGGACTATAGAGTAACACGAACATGTAGCGGCTATGCCATGGCTTAGGAAAATCACAGTAGTCCACAACCGTCTCAATAAGAGCTGAGGTGAATTCAGGCTGAACAGAAGAGCAACTGTGTGGGACAGGGACAGCTGCCAAGGCCACCAAGATACAAGTGACATTCCTGACATTCCATTCCCTGAACTGCAGTAACACCAGCTGCAATACATGCTAATAAATCAACATAAATCGGAGTAATTCAGAGCTCCAGAACCCCAAAACACAATCTTTGAACACGTGACTCGGCAGCTTGAATGATGAATCTAAACTGACACTGGGAAAAGGAACAGTCTCACGACTCCAGACAGAAGCTTGCAACAAAGTTGTTAAAGCAAGAGACAAGATTTGCATGATGTGAATGGGCACTCGCATAGACTTTGGTGGTGCACACACCTTACAATCCAGACACCTAGTTGTTCTTATTACCTTGGTCAGGAATGTGATTTGGGGCAGAAAAAGGCAAGTTCTGGGAAAGAAATAGGGTAAAAACTACAATTCCCAGCATCCTATGGGCTCGCGTGTAGTTCTTTTGGGCTCCACGTGGCTAGTTAGCTGCACCTGATTGAGTGGCTAATAAAACCACTGGCCGCCCTTGCGCTAGTGTGGATAATTAATGATGACAGCATGGGTGGTTGCGGCCTGATGAAGGAGTTACAGGATTGTTTGATGGAGCCAGCCAGCCAGCCAGCAGATCTAATCTGCTTCCCCGGGTCGTGGTGGTGAGGAGCATTATCATTTTTGTTTCCCCGCTAAGAAATGAAGGTTCACGCATGCAGAGCCCGGCCCGCGGGGAGATGCAGAGAAGGCACGGCTATGATACTGCTGCAGTCTACGGCGTCCGGGTGTGCTCACGAGGCACTCGGACAGTAAGATAAGTGCTGTTTTTTTTATACCTGGTTATTTGTTCACGCAATATCTCATGGTGTTATGTGTGACACAGAATTCTACATTAGGAGGCAAACGGTGTGGAATTATTTACGGTGCATACTAGTGCAAAATCTGGGAGCGGAGGGGGGCCAGTGGGTCCGACGGAGCTCACACCCGTTGTTTTGAAGTTTTCTTTGAATCTCCAGGCAGGGCTGCAGAAGTGAGACTGTAGGCTGGCATTTTCTTTTCTATGACCTATGAACTTTACTGGGTACCCTCGCCCTTTTGAGTTTAGCCGCACTTGGGCAGTGCAGCTACCTAACATGAATTACATGTGGAGTAGAGGAACTCTTGTAGCCCTACTTTAGAGCTCTACTATATGTTTATTCTATGCTATATGTTTGTTCTATGTTGCTAGCCCATTGGGCCATGTGTTTTGTGGGTTCATTACAGGGAGTCTCCCTTGTTTGTTCCATATCGCTTTATGTTTTGATATGTTCCTTATTTGCACGTGATATGTCAATTCCATGTTGTGTGTGCATTGAGACATGTTTACAGGTACTTTCAACTAGAATGATTTAATGAATCAATGAGCTGGAGAGTCATGTAGTTATCAGGAATAAGACTTACAAATAAGCATTAGAGAATAGGCTAAGGAGCCTTGTTTAGAGCACGCTAGTTAGGAATTTTATGTATGTTTTCTCTTTCGCTCCTTCCCTTTATCTCTCCACACCCTTTCCCTAACTTCCTTCTTCCCCCCCATTGGCTGCCACGTGGTTTCCTGTGTTTATTTACTATCCAGTCGCCCATGCCAACCATGGTGGGAGGGTCGAAGTATTCGGCTTCTGTGGTTCGGGAGAGGGGGTTGATACCCTTTCATCCCTTTAGTATTGACAACCTTGAAGAGGTACACCTCGAGCTGAAAATCATTTTGAATCCCAGCTCTTGCCAATCACAGTTCAGGACCCTAGGGGTGGATAGCAATGGGCAAGAACCAATGAGCGGACCCTCACACTGAAACATTGTTTAGTAGCAATATTGGGATGGGTCAGGCCTGATATCTGGCATGGGAGAGCCAGTAAACTAACACGTATAGGGTCCACTATAGGTGGACTACTAATTAACACCCAATCCCGAACTGAGATAGTGTATCGGGAGAGGGGCCCAGGTTGTGACGTACTCATGATGAAAGATTCCATCAAAACTGGCCTGCGAGCCAGAGCTCTCTGAGATGTTTCAGGATTCCTTTCTATCCTTGTACTGATCGCTGTTGGTTTTGGCTGTAACAAACTGCTGTCTGTCTGGGCTTGCGTTCCTTTTCAGAAGGGAAGGAGTTGAGCCTTCCATGAGTTCTGCATTTCGCGAACTCCTTGTAGCCCTCTAACATGCCTGGGAGTTCCTTCTCAAACCTGGGGCACAGGTAAGTATAATTATGCGTAGTGGTAGAATGAAACACGGTAAATAGGCCCTAAAAATTTGCTTTTGCTTTAATCATGTACAAGCATTTTGTTTGCGGCAAAAGCAGCTGCAGCTGGAAAATTAGTGCAGAGTCTGTGATCCCAGACCAGTCTTAAGAGAAGTACACAATGGTTATTATTTTTTTAGGTCAACAGGTTAGAGCACACAGGTTCCGCCAGCGAATAATGACTACATGACTATTTTATAGTTCAAAATCATTTATGAAATACGATTTTGTAATGGAGCCTGCAAGAACCACAGCAGTTTCAAATCTCTCCATAGAATGTTTTCCCTTGGAAAAGGGTTAGAGTGTCCCTGATATGAAACATTTGTGAAGCAGTATGTCAGTAATTTAAGGCTCTGGTGTTGCCAAGGTTGTTAGCCATTCTCATGAGAATCAGGATGAGGTGACCTGTGAAGATTATTAAAGTTCAGCTGGTCACCTCAAATGTTTCAATTACTTAATTTTGTGCTGTGGGAATTGGGGGTAGATTGTAACATCACAGGGTAAAATTGAGGGTGGCGTGGGAATGTTCATGGACCCAATGGTTGATCTCGATATATGCTTTTTTTAAGGGTCCAAAGTGTGGAGTCCAATCATTTCTGTGTGGAGAGATTTTTTCATATCGCACGATCGCAAATGCTAATTATGTTTCTTTGTATAAGGGCCTCATCACGAGTTGGGCACTAACCCCGGCGTAAATACCACAGGGGCTATTAGCCCTACCGCCAAACCCCCAGGCGCTATTAGCGCTGGATCACAGGTTTGGCAGAATGGTAAGTCCCCATTCCCGATTGGGCACGTTCGTGAATTTCCCATTCCCCATTGGGGCCAATGGGGAATGTTCGGCGCTATTACTGCTGGCGGTAATAGCGCCGAAAATTGGCAAAATCACTGCGGATTTGTCCCCAGCTAAGAGCTGGCGGAAAATCCGCCATGCCTGTGATTTGGCAGACCCTTAAATGCAGCGGTAAATAGTTACCGCCACATTTTAGGGTTACCGCCAAACTTGTGATGAGGCCTTTATTTTGGGGGTGTTTCTTTGACATTTTCGTGCATTCCTGTTCCTCGTTCTTTTGGAATTTGCTGTCCCAGCTGCGTTGAGGGGCACTGAATAAAATTGTGTTACTTCTTCCACCGGCGTATAATCTTTGACTACTTTTGTAATTTGTTGGTGAGTTCTATGAGGCGATCCCCGATACAAAGGCACCATGTAATTTCCTTTTTTTTAAATTTGATTTTATTAGGTTTTCATACAAAACAGTTCTCTCGAAGACGAGAGGGAGAAATAAACAAACTTATATGCTTTGATTATACATCAAAAAATGCAACTTTCAATGATTCAGTAACATCATTTTACATCAACTTAGTTCGCTCTTTCAATTGTAGTCAACAAATTTCAAAAGAAAATAACTTTTCACGCTCCCATTTCTTCGATTCACCCCTCCCTCTCCCTCCTCCCCCCTAAGGCTGGGCTTTTATTTCTCATGTGGTTTATGTGCTTGTTTGTATTCTTGTGTGTCGGTGGTTTCTTTTTCAACATTTTCGGGGTCTCCTTTATTAGAGGGTACTTCTATATGTCTTTTCGATATCTTTTGGAGTATCTGAAAGGCACTGTC
Organism: Ambystoma mexicanum; assembly: GCF_040938575.1. NCBI lineage: Eukaryota > Metazoa > Chordata > Amphibia > Caudata > Ambystomatidae > Ambystoma > Ambystoma mexicanum. The sequence continues at coordinate 949,009,974 of NC_090931.1, read as the reverse complement.
AAGCATTGGAGGGCATGTCCGTGTGACTAGGGGTGTTCGTGTTTAAGCTCTTTCTGTGTTGCGTTCTCTTATTGTGTTGTCTCCGGTATATATTTGTTTAAAAAGTCTATCCACAGAATATCGCATTGTGTCGCTTTGCTATGTAAGGATGCCGTTATTTTTTCCATGGTGCATATGTTCATTGCCACATTGACCCATTCTTTCTCAGTCGGGGTTGTGTTAGATTTCCACTTCATATCTAGGAGAGCTCGGGCGGCTAGCAATAGATGCGGAGCCAGGCCCTGGACTCTCCTCCATTCATCCTCGTATTTCTCAAAGCCAAACAGGACAAGGTGGGGATCTGCCAATCTCAGTATGCCGTCTAGGTCCCTGATCCACCCCAGGACTTTGTCCCAATAGACCTTGATTCGGGGGCAATTCCACCACATGTGCCAGTAGTCTGTGGTTTCTCCACATTCACGCTAACATAAGGGGCTAGCTGACTGGTACATTTTGGATAGTTTATATGGATCATACTGCCACCGGTGTAAGAGCTTGATAGCGTGGAGTTTATATTGGCATGATATGGAAGTTTGTGATGATGCTCGGCACATTTTGACCTATGTTTCTTGATCGATATCTGCCCCCAAATCTTTCTCCCATCGTGCTCTGAGATATTCCGTATTTCCCTTACCCGCTTCTATCAGTGTTTTGTACATGGCGGATATCAGGCCCCTCATATCTGTTCTGGAGTCAAGCAACTTTTCAAAGGGGGTGAGTTCTCTACTCAGTTTATATTTCCATTCTGGTTTTGTCAGAACTCCTTTAATCTGTAGAAAATATTCCTAAGGCCTCTGTTAGTTCTGGGAGTGTGATGAAGGATTTGCTTCACAAGAGTTGGCCTACTCTTTCCAACCCTGCTTCGTACCAAGCCTGAAATCTCTCCACATTGGGGATATGATTGTTGATGCCCGGGGACCATAAGTGGCTCAATGGTGACGGCAATGTAGTGATCTTCCTCATCTCTGTGCCCTCCCTCCATATTTCCCATGTGGTTGCTGGGATTGGATGTGCCTTTGACCTATTCGATATTCTCCTCCGTGGAGTCCATAGCCACTCAGAGACCGTTGCCGGGTACAGACAATGGTTGTCCATTGCAATCCACTGTGGTTCTTTCTGATTGCTTAGTTGAGGAATGAGTACTCGGAATTGGGCTGCTTCGTAGTATCACTTGAGATCTGGAAGGCCTACCCTGCCCCTTTTCTTAGGCAATGTCAAGGTGTCATAGGCAATCCTAGCCTTTTTCCCCTGCCACAGGAATTTTAGAATCGCATTCTTGACCTCTAAGAAATAGTGTCCTGGTATTTTAATAGGGAGCATTTGGAAGGGATATAGAAACCTCGGGAGACAGACCATTTTTATCGCATTGAGGCGTCCTAGCCAGGATATTGTTAGTTTGTTCCATCTAGCCAGGTGTGCGTGAAACTTTACAAGGAGTTTCGGGAAATTGGCTTCATTTAGGGTTCCTATTTGTTTCGTGATTCGTATCCCCAAAAATAGTAACATGTTATGTTCAAGCGTTAGGCCAAGAAAAGAGTATTTGGTTTCATTTACCTCTGTGAACCCTTGTAGGGGAACAGGATTGACTTGGTTCTATTAATTTTAAATTCAGATATCTGGCCGTATTCCTCAACAAGGAGTATAGCTCTAGGGATGGACGTTTCTGGTTTGACCACGTGCAGGAGTATGTCGTCGGCATAGAGTGGCACTTTATATTCGGTCTGGCCTAGGTACATTCCCTCTACTTGGGTGTCCGCTCTCATCTTCTGTGCCAATGGTTCCAGTGAGAGGGCGAACAGAATGGCTGACAGGGGGCATCCCTGTCTGGTACCTCGCTTTAGTTCGAACAACCTGGAGTATTCCCCGTTTACAAATACCGAGGCTTTGGGTGCCATATAAATTGCCTGAATTCCTCTTCTGAATTTGGGTCTTATTCCGATCTTGCGCAAGACACACATCAGGAAAGCCCAGTCAACCCTGTCAAAGGCTTTTTCTGCGTCAATGGAGTGCAAGGCGGGGTCATTGTTCATGTTTTGAGAGGCGTGGACCAGGTGTACGGTCTTGCGCATGGTGTCGGCTCCCTGTTGGCCTAATATAAAGCCCACTTGGTCAGGGGGACTAAGATGAGGCATACATGATTCAATTCTAGCAGCCAGGACTCTTGTGTAGAGTTTCGCATCTACGTTAAGCAGGGATATGGGACGATACGATCCACATCTTTTGTGATCTCTTCGCTCTTTTGGGATCACTGTTATGAGGGCTCTGACAAAGGAGTCCGGGGGTTTTCCTGTTTCCAGGATCTCATTGAACAATTCAACCAGAAATGGGGTGAGCTGAGTACTAAAGGATTTATAGAAACCGGCCGTATATACATCTTCTCCTGGGGACTTGACTAGGGTTAATCTTTTTATCGCATTCTGTATCTCTTCCCCTGTCATGGGAGTGTCCAGATGGGCCGATTCAGTGCACGTTATTGTGGGCATATTGATGCCGGCTAGGTAGGACTCAATGTTAGGCGGGTATGAGTATGTCTCTGAGGTATACAATGTTTCATAGAAGTCTGCAAAGGCTTCGGGGATGGTGGTTGTGGTTATCTATGTATTGGGCCCTCCATCTGCTACCTCTTGGACCTTACGTTCTGCTCGGTGTTCCCTTAACCTAGCCCCAAGTAGTGCATCTGCTTTGTCTCCTTTCTCGTAAAAATGTATGTTTCAATAGTAAAAGTTTGTGAACTATTTGATTGTGTTCTAGGAGGCGGAGTTCTTCCCTCTTTTTCTTTGCTTCACTAATTTTGGTTGGCTCTAGCGTATCTCCTTCTTTAGCCTCCTTATCTAGCTGACAGATTTCCTCCCGGATTCTGTTTTCGATCAGGGCTCTCTCTCTTTTTTTGTTGGCTCCCTTTCTCTTAAGAATCCCCCTCCAAGTTGCCTTTGCCACATCCCAGACCCCCTGTTTAGAGATCTCCCCAGTATCCTTCAATCTAAAGTATTCAGTGATTTCGGTTTCCATCTCGTTCTTGAAGACGGGGTCTTTCCATAAAGTCTCATTACACCTCCATTTCCCGCCTTTAACTGGCAAATGCTCCCATTGTATGTCGGCAACTACCATATCGTGATCGGACCATGTGATTGGGGTGATCTGTGTGTGTGTTTTGTCGTGTTGTATAAATCTTTAGAGAAGTAGATATAATCAATGCCAGTAAAGGTGTTGTGTGGGGTTGAAAAGAAGGTGTAACCTCTTTCATTGGGATGCATTTGTCTCCATACATCATTCATTCTATACAGATCCATCATCTCCGTGAAATTGGCATCTTCATCTCTGGTTCTGTCTCGTGTTTCCGGATTACCAGCTTTTTGGTCTAGTGTGGGATCAGCCCATATATTGAAGTCACCTCCTACGATGACATGACCAGAGAATTCTAACATGATTTTGGGAATAGTTTTTGACAGGAATCTTGCTTGACTTACATTGGGGGACTAGATTGTGGCGATTGTGGTGGACATGTTCCCAATGGATCCTGACACTAGCAAGGCTCAGCCTTCTATGCCTGACCACATCTTACATCTTGGTAATCTTAAAGTCTATCCCCTTCCTGATGAGGATTCCCACTCCTCCTTTTCTCAATGGGCCAGACCCCCAGAATTCTATTCTGCTCTGTTTCCCTAGTACTGATCTCTCATTGCCCTTCATATACTTAGTCTCTTGCAAGAGAAGAATGTCAATTTTTGCTCTACGGAATTCTCTGAAGACAAGCGGTCTCTTGGTCGGTGAGTTAAGGCCCTTAACATTAAGCGCTCCCACCTTTATGGAGCCCCCGCTGTAAGATTCAGCGGTCATCGTAATTATAGAATCTCATATTATACATCGTATTCGACTGTTTCCACCAACATTTCTTTCTTACAATTGACCACATTACATTTCTGTTTTTTCCATATTCTGCAGTAGCCCTATCCCTTAACGTTTTCCCTTGCCCCTTTCTCCCGCCCGCCTCCCCCCTCCCTCTTCCTATTTGGTGGCGTCCGATCGAGCCCAGTTGACAACACTGGCCCGGCATCGAACCACCAGTGGAGACCGTTACCTCTCGGTCCCTTTGCAAAAATAAAATGAATATAATTAATGAATGAGCCCCCTCTAAACGCCCTTTGGAATCACCATGTATTTTCAAGTCTGACATCAGTCTCTATAGCATTTCAACAATCAGTACTCGTGTCCATTGTTATCAAGAGACAATTCAATTAAATGTACCATGCTTGTCAGGGGTTAGTTGCCCCCGTCAGTAGAGATGTTGTTTCTACGGTATTTCCTCGAACCCTTCACCTTTCTTCTCCTTGGGCCTTGAATACGCCATTCTCTTCCATCCCTCGTAGATTCATCTCGATCTTCCTCGTGTCCTTGTGAACCCAACAAGTCTGAAATGCACGCTTTGATTTCTTTCTCCGAACTCAATTTGGTCTTTGTGCCTTCATGTTCGAAGGAGAGGGAGAAGGGGTATCCCCATCTATAGCGAGTGTCTCGTGCTTTCAGCCATTTCGTGAAGGGTCGATACATTCTCCTAAGGGCCAAAGTCAGGGAGGAGAGGTCTTGATATATTGTAATTTGTGCTCCCCCTAAGGTAATGGCGCCTCCATTCTTCGCTTTCTCCAACACTCTAGCTTTACCTTGATACCGGTGAAACCGTGCAAGGACTGATCTTGGGCCTCCAGGTGGGCCACCGGCTCTATGGATGCGTTCCGTTTTGGGTTCATTGATGTCTTCATCTGCAACTAGCAGTTTGATGATGTTGTGGAGTGTTGTTTTGAGATCCTCCTCCGTCTCCCCCTCTTGTTCTGAAATCCCAAAAAAGCGTAAATTGTTTCTCCTTTCCTGATTTTCCAAATCATCCATCTTAAGTTTGAACTCCTCTTCTCTCTGCTCCAAGTCTGTTATTCTGTGGGCCCGCTGTGTTTCTAAGGTATCTATTGAAACTTGATTGTTCTCAACTCCTTCGACCTTCCTCAATATTATCTAGCCGTTGCGTAAGTTTGTCAATTTTCCTGCCTATGCTGGCCCCCATGTTTTTTATTTCTGTCAATAAAGCAGCAATATCTCCTTTCGTGGTGGCAGTTTCTGCACTTGGGCTTGGTGTTGATGCCATCCTGAGGCCGGCGGAGTGAAGAGCTGTTGGGTCGTATGCGTTGATGGCGAGCTTCTGTTGCACGTTCATACACCTTGTTTGCACCCTTAGTGTTCCCTTCGTGGTTTTGGGTAGTAGAGATTTGCGATCGGTGGTACCACCGAGGAGGCACACGCCCCTTTTATTTTTTGTTTGTGGAGGCCAAACCCTCGGTGTAGTAGGTTGTGTCTTTGGTTTTGTTTAGAGTTGGGTCATATTTGGTGGCACTCGACCTCTGTGGGCAATCAAGTGAGCGGCAGTGCTTGGGCGTTTTAAGCATCTTGTGGTGATTCACTTGAGGAGGCACACGCCCCTGTTACGGGGGTCTAACCCTCAGTCTTGATGACCCTTGCTGGCTTGTTGGCTCTGAAGTGGAGTCCTCTGTCTCTCTCTGGGTGGTGGTGTGTTGTGGGAGGCAATTGAATGGGGGCTATACGGGTTCCTTGAGGCGACTTTGCACTCTTTCTGGGACATGAGTGGTAGACGAGTCACCTTATTGTTGTCTATTTCACTTTCTATCCATATGGGGGGCTTGTGGCTTGTAGCACCTCTTGGTCTTTCTCTATTTAGGTCCTCTGTCCTTGATACTGCTTTGATGTGTACCCCGCACATGTGAGTACTGTTCTCTGGGGAGCAGAGAATTGCCTTACGTTGTGTCCTTTTTTCATGTGTTTTGGAGTGGAACGTGGTATGCTCCACTATCCTCTGTGTGTCGGTTTTGGTATTTATTAGTATTATTATTCTTATTATTCTTATTATTTTTCTTTTTCTGTTATATTTGGGGGGCTCCTCCTGTTGTGTTTCTAGTGGATTCACGGGTTCATCCACATCCGTGAGGCCTCCACTCGGTCCCCTCCCCCGGCGGCCACTGAGAGAGCATGGGCCCCCGTGAAAGAGAGCATGGGCCACCGAGAGAGCACAGGTCCCGTGAAAACCCCGCCCGCACTGGAAACGCTGTGCCGCAGCCTTTTGGGTCGGCAGTGCAGCAAAGGGGGCCCCCTTGCCGGGTTCCACGGGCCTCTTGGCCTTTTGTTACTGTCTCTGCGCGGCGGGGAGGAGGCGGCGCAGCACGTATTTTACCGGCGCTCTTCTTAGCCCGGGGAGGCTCTATAACTCACTGCAGCGACTTCGTCTCTTTGCTCCCGGAGGGGTGGGAGTCCATTCGGGAATCTTCGGCCAGGTTCGTGGGTCGGGCTGGCTGCCCTCCAGATCTTCCTTACGGGCATTACTTAAGCGCTTTCACTTGGCCTGCCGGCGTGTGCGTAGGTTCACGGGGGCTTCTCCTGCCTCTGCTGGATCTCGTTGTGGCCTTATCTTTGATCAGCGGTTTTATGGCTTTCCCGAATCCGAATTTCATCGGGATTTCTCCTGCTGGTGTGGGGGGGCCACACACAGCCCCCGGTTCGTTGGTAGTTCCGCGGGTGGGGTCTCTAAGCGGGGGCTCAACTCGCTTTAGGGACCTGCGGGTGCAGAGCTTACACAGTGACGCTGTTCATCCGTGCGCCCCCTGGTGGCCAACCCGCACCATGTAATTTTGAGTGATTTGTTTCACAGAGCAGTAGGGAAGACCAATTCTACCTACACTATTCGTTCTTTGAGACGAAGTTGGAAACATCTCTGCCCATATGTGCTTTTGATGCGAGCAGAGATTCTTATGAAATCTGCATGTTTTTTTGCACCTGCAGTACACCTGTGGACACAGGTGGAGTACATGTAAACGTCTCACATCATGCACAGACATAACGGCGGGTAGTTATGATAGTTTGTATGATCAGATGTAAACATGCATGAAAACTCAAAAGCATCTAGCTTCACAAGCATTTGCACCAATGTGATTCTGTGCCGTTCGGTCCTCTCCTATGCGTTTTAGAATGCATGTCTGCATTGTGGACACAAGCGCATCAAAATGGGTTCCCTTGCAACACTGCAATAGGAACGAACGTTCACATTCCATCCTTTTCTCTGAGAAATATGCAAGATTCAAGCCTCTCGCGCCTTCCCTTCTTCTCTGACCAGGCTGCTAACTAAAACAGAAGATGGTCCTTTTCTGCGACAGACTCTGCGTTCCGCGGAAATGGCTGCTCGTCATTATTTTCCAGCATGTTGCCACTTCCAATTGCCTTTCAGGCACTAGTTCTTTCTCCTGTCCACAATTCATCACTGTCAAAGGTCTCTCATTTTCTTTTTTAGGTATGCTCGTTTAAGATTTTCAAAAGCGATTACCTGAAAAAAGGAAAGTTTTGCTCCCATCATTCGTGATCCTCCACGAGAAGACTCGCATAAATGTACATTTTTCTTGTTTTCGATGTATAACCACGTGACACATCCTACACAGCTTATCCATTTCTACATCAGCTGTAAGGTAGCCTGTTTATACAGGAAGAGTGGCTAAAATCTAGAAAGCTTTGAGTTTTTTTTTCATGCAGACATTTTCCTATTTGTGCGTATTTCCATATGAAATACAACACTGTGTGGAACAGATCCTAGATTATATACTTGCTTTTTAGGGCCTGCAGCAACAGCAACATATGAGTTATTGATGCGTTTTGCTGCTTCCCTTTTTAACCTCCTAACCCATTCCAAGGTAAGTACCAAACGTATCCTGGGTAATTAGCCATCACAGTGCTGTCACAGAGGGTTCCACAGTCAATACAGAGATAATTTGGGCAATGGTGAATGACAGTGCTGCCCAGCGTTTTGGGATAATCAAGGACACATCCAGCTGCACCAGACATCTGTCAGGCCCATGAATCACTCCAACTAGCTGTGCAGGAGCCAGGGAACTCAAGCAAAGATAAACATTCCAGCAGCACACAATCACAGAGATAAATGCTGCCTCCTTCGCTGTAAAACGGTTACCTGCTTAATGCTGAAGCGACGTGTCGGCGCAACAAGGGAGCTGCAACGTCCTCACATGAAAAATGATAAACAGCACCGCAATAAAAATAAAAACTGCTGAGAAAAGAACTAATAAAACAAAAACACCTGCACTTTCTCTAATAATCCCTACTGCTGTTTAATATATCATAAAAATAGTAAATGCAGGCGGGAGAATGAACATTCTGAGCCGTGAGCTGTGCACGTTCAGCTCTAGAGAATTCTTGCAGAGCCGTAGACTGAGCAACCAGTGATGATAAAGTCAAGTGTATGCTGTCCTGTGGTACAGGGCCAGGCTGTACAGTATTGTTACACTAACTGTCCATTCATTTCTCTAGATATGGTACATAGTTATCGTTGAAGGCATGGGCACTAGTTTAATCACATTAACTTCAAAACATCTAAACGGTGTTTCAGACACAGGTCCTCATCTGGAGTCTGGCAGTATTACCGCCAGTGCAAATAGTGTTACCGCTACTCGGTTTGGCGCTATTAACCCTGGATCACGAGTAGTGGTACAGTGTTAAGGTCCCATTCCCCATTGGATCCATTGGACCCAATTGGGTTGTGGGGCACTATTGCCGCTGCCAGTAATTGCGCCGGCGGTAATAGTGCCAAAAACAGCTGGAAATGGGCGGTAACGGGACATTTTTACCTCCAGCAAAAAGATGGAGGTAAAACTCACACTTACCAACGACTCATGATTGGGACAACCCGTAAATGCAGCGGTAATAGCTTTACCAGCAACATTATCTTACGCATTTGGTCGAGACCGTATATTGGGCCCGTTATGAGTTTTGTTAGTAATTCTGTGATTTCTTGTTGTGGAATTACCACCAAACTCAATCATTGTTATCACCACTTGGTCTAGTGGAATAACCACAGCATTATGAGTGCACATACAATGGCATTAGTTCCGATTTTTGTAGTCCGTAAACCTATGAGAGGTAATTTTAATGATGTTTGGCACTGATGTGAACGATTTGCCGCCAGCCAAGGATTTACCACCATTCTTTGGATGGAGTTATATCTTCCACTTCAATGCCAACTCTGAATTCAAAGTCATTCTGACTCCTCAATTAAAATGATCCATTCCCAGGGGGAAGACAAATCAGAAGAAGAGATGTTCACAACATAAGAATATGGTAATTTGCCACCTCCTGTCTGCCCTTGCTGTATCTGAAAGGCCTTGTTCGTAATTGTCAGAATAAGAAATTAATCAAAGTAAGGAATTTAGGCTCTGTATTTCATGGAATATCATTGGGGACTTCTGTGACGCATGAGCTGATTAAGGAATGAGTGCCTACACTGGTCAGTTAGTGATTTGTTGATAATGTGTGCGTAGCAAGGCAAAACAAACAAACGGTGGTGGTTTTGAGTTAAAGCTATTCCAGATCCTCACAGGCTAATAGCATAGAAGACATATTAGGGTGTCCCTCATAGTTGTTGCTTCAAGAATAACTATGTAGCCAAAACCTTTAGCATAGTGAGGAAAAATAGTGTATTGTTTTGTATTTGTCATTCAGATAGCGCCTTTTACCATTATTAAAGTTTCAATGCACTGGTGGGGGGAACTCCCTCAGGGGCCGAAGTTCAGAGTGTTAGAGTTCACGCAGTAAGATTAGATTGACTGTGTGCATTTCGCCAAATAAGGCTTAGCAAGGCTGGCCATGCTCTGGTAGAGAGCATCCGATACCATCAGGCATGTGGATGGGTGCTGAGAGGAGTCAGGAGATGGCAGATGTGCTAGAGACTCGCTATTTGTTCAGCGTGCCCAAATTTACTGAACCTTCTCATTTGTTACCTTTACCAGTATCTGGACTTTCCATCGAAAATGTATTCATCGAATACATTTCCATCGAAATGTATTCATTGAATTGCTTTTCCATTGAACAGCATATTCATTGAATACATTTCAATGGTTAATTTCAAGGGATAATTAGGGTTAGGGGTAGGGTTAGATTTAGGTTTAGGGTTGGGTTAGTGGTGGGGCTAGTGTTAGATTTAGGGTTAGATTTAGGGTTAGATGAAGGGTTAGATTAAGGGTTAGATGAAGGGTTAGGGTTGGTTTAGGGTTAGGTTTGGGGTTAGGGTTGGAGTTATGGTTAGGTTTGGGTTAGAGTTAAGGGGGTGTGCATGGGGGATTGGGGAGTTAGGGAGAACCCCCCAATATGCAGTAAACATTAATGGTTAGATTAAGGGTTAGATTTAGGGTTAGGGATGGTTTAGGGTTAGGCTTAGGTTTAGGGTTGGAGTTAGGGTTGGGTTAGGGTTAAGGGTGGGTGTGCGTGGGGGTTGGGTGGCCTGGAGGGGAACCCCCCAATATACAATAAACATCAAAACATTACAAGGAGCTGGCCAGTGCCGAAATTTCAGCACTGGACAGCTCCATGTAACGGTTTAACATGGAAAATAAATGCATTGAATTGCTATCTATTACATTTAAAAGTACATATCATCGAAACATGCCCATTCCTATATTCGATGGACAAGTATTGATGGATATGTACTTTTAATGTACAACATAGCATTTCGATGCAATTATTTTCGATGCATTTGCTTTGATGGTTTCACTGCTCGATGGAACTTTTTCGATGAAAAGACCATAAACCACCTTTACCACGGGCAGCCCATCCTATGGTTCATCCATGCGCGATACCTGCCCGTCCTTCTAGTCGTTCCAGTGTGTTTCCAAGGCTCGTTCTTGATGCCTTCCCAGAGTAATGTGTTAGTTAGAAACCCCCCCACCTGGCCTTCTGGCGCAAGACATGGCCATGGCATAATTCCTCCCATGACAGCTCCCTGCAGTGCATCCCTATCTGTAAAGTAACATAGGTCCACCACTAGTAACATATATTTTGCAATGTAGGACAATTTTGACCTTTGCCATATTCCCCCGCATCCTCCCACCCTTCTTGTATAACATTTCAACAAGTTGGCTCTGGAACCTTTTCCCACTCCATATTCCTGGCATTGTAATTTGTTGCTACCTGTGTGCGGGGTCATTTTCATTGGCTGTCTTTGCTTTTACTCTCATAGAAGAGCTATTGACCTAAAGTGTCAAATATGTTTTTGATGGTTTCTGTAGAAGTATGGCAGGAGTTAAACCCTTTTTTATTTCACTTCTTTGTCACTTTGGAGGGATTTATTGGAAACTAATGGTAGACATACTAGCTGGCTCATTTAAAAGCTCACATAAGTGATAACTCTCACAAACCAAAAGTTATGGGGAAATGCTCATTGCAGTGGAATGCAAAATATGTCCTGATAAAACCAATAATATTGGCTTTTGCTTAGATATGACATAACAGTGCAATGTTCGTGTGTTTGTAAATTACAGGTGATGTTGAAAGTTCAAGGTTTGTACTTTAGTAACATGTTTCATGAAGTTGCATTCGTGTAGTCAATATGTTACTAAAAATGGTTCACTGTATCACAGTTTCACGGTAGTATAAAAGCATTGTTTTCTGAGGGTGCAAAAAGGTGCATACATACATTGTAATGCACTCCAGTTTGATGTCTAATACATTGTATGTTATGGTGTAACAATGCATGTTTCTTACAATGGTAGTAAAAAAACCTGTTTCTTATGTTTGCATACAGGCGGTCCATATCTCGTTACGATTCGAGAGTGTGTGCTTGCAAGACACCACGGCCCCAAATAGGGGAGATTTGATGCCTTCCAGTGGGAAGAATTGAACCCTAAGTTAAGTCGTTGTTGGGTATTGAAGAAAGTGGGATAAAAGGAATTGAATAACCCACTGAAACCAGTCCATCACACATTAAGAGGGATGTCCATTCATTAACTGGACATCCACAGTGAAGTAATGTTTTCAAATCATTGATGAGCAGTGTTGTTGATAAGGAAATTAAATACCTCACGGGCGGCCGGGCATGATGGCACCTCTAATGCCCCTTTTAAGACGGACCCAGAGTTATAGGCTTCTGCTTTACACAGATGATAGTCCTGCATTATTCGACTGGGCACTATCTCTGATTCCTGAGGGAAAGTAATATCATCCCTATATGCAAGAAGCATTGGCAATGCCAATTGTTTTGGCGTTTACTGAAGTTATTTTCATTTGACATTTCTAGGTACCAGGATGCAAGGAGGAGGGTGCACAGTTTTAAAGGAGGATGCAATAAGGAGTGCAGTGGTGCAAGAGAATGAGAAGGGAGGCAAATCTAATCCCAGATAGTAGTGCTTATTTGGTACAAGATGCAGTAAGCGGAAAGGTGCTCATGATTCACAGTCATGTGGACCTTTCACTTATTTCCCATTTTGGAGCCCCATAGGACTTCCTGGGGAAATGTCATTGTACCACATGCAGCTTTGTTTGAACCCCTTTCTTATCGTAGCAATTGTTTTGGCGATATTTGGTGGCTTACACCATCAAAAAGTGCCAAATCCAAAAAGGAGAAAGGCATTTGATCTGTTCTGTGTTCCCTGCAATTGATAGCCTACTTTTAAAAATTATGCATCAAGCATATTGCCATATTCCCCTCTGAACTCTCACAGGGTCCCTGTCCCAGGAGGTGGAGATGTTTTGAGCACATGTGAAGTCAAAACTTCTGAGATCAGGTTAATATCATGGCTCTCAATGTATTTACTCGCAATAGGGGCTGTTTAGTTACATTAGCGAGCTACCTGCAGACGTGCATGTGATCTTACACACACGAGTGGAAGTCATGGTTAGAGAAATGCTACAAGTTTGAAGTAGCATTAAATTAAGGCTCTGAATGCGTCACCAGTGCACATGCAAACGCACATATTATCACAAAAGCTATGGTGTTCCTGTGGTGTTCTTTTCCTAAAATGTTTTCACCAAATATGCCTTGTCATGCTGTCCACACATTATATCTCAGTTGCCAATGCACCGTATTATTTGGCAGCTTGCCATCCCTTTAAACATGACCAATGAGTTTGTGTTTCTATTCGGAGCACCACTGTAAGAACCCAGCTGGTGGCACAAGTTATTGAAACCAGACTGAATTCTGAAGTGCCATTCCTTCCTTGTGTCCATGTCCTTCTCCCGTGCAGGGGAAGCGTTTCAGGCGAGCTGTTATATCACCATAATTCGGAGGTCACTCTGCTAGGTCAAGACATCTTTGAAGACCTCTAGTGGAGTTAATGTATTATGCTACCCATTCGCATTACAACATCGAGAAACCTGTGGTTGGCAAGGAAAGGTTAGACTGTTTAACACTTTCAGTGCTGAGAGTGTAAAGTCCTCGTTTGCACAGCAATCCATTGAAGTGCTGCATTTGTCAAAATGAAAAGACGATTTATTTGATGAAGAATGCGTCATGCGAATATAGTCAATCCTATTTGACTGATACACTGTACATTTCAAGGAGTATAATGTATGAACATGCAATGTATAGGCACCACGGTAACCTCAGAACAGCTATATTCTGCATCCTGCCCAGGCACCCCAACCCTGCACCCACCGCACCCCCATACTCCGGATCTCCCACACAAAAAATCTCTATGTAAGACCCAGCAATTACAGCTCTGCACCGCCCTCAGACCCATGCTTGCGCCACAAGACATGGCATTTTTTAAATGCTTCTTAGCCTCACATATATCGCCCCTCCTCGCAGATCATCAGCTTCGGTATATGAGAGGAGGTGTTGGATGGCTCCATATGGGGTGGGGAGAGTATGTGCACTACTGCCCAGGTACACAAAATGCCACCACGGACTCGCCATCACCCACATAGTACCTTTTTTGCCCATACGCTGGCACTCAGTGCCCCTGCCTTCACTCTTCCCCACTAGACCCGGATCCTTATACAGCAGATTGGACTGGGACAATAAAGACAACACTACTCCTAGTGAAGAGATGGAGAAAGAGGGACCGGGGCAAGCCATGTCTTTCGTTCATTGTGAGGAGCCAATAGAACCATGGTTGCCTCATAAAAACAGATGGCATCCTAACAGAAAGTACACCCGGAACAGCTGCCGGCTCTCTAAAGTCACCACATTGCAAATATATACACATTCAATGCAAGCGGCCGGCTCTACCAAGCTGTAACTGTTAACATGAAAAAGTGATTGTGCCCCTGGTGGCTTTTGACCAATGCACATACTTAATCTACAAACTGCATATTAGCAAAATAACACAATTCTCATGATATAATTACAATAAAACAAAACAGGCACCCTTGAAAATCACCTGCTTTGACTCTGTGTTCAAAAGTTAAGCAGACAAGCACACAGCTTTACTGCTCACTTTGAATGTAGAAACACAATGTTTTACTTGAAGAAACAAACACAGACTACAGATCCAATCACATTATGCTAACTACAGATCCAATCAGGTCGTCTTTACATCACAAGACACTAGAACACCACCCACAAATCAGTACATGGACAATTTGAAAGCCATTTTACAAAACACATATCTTTAACAGTAACTTCATTATTTTGAAAACCAAGTACATGCATTTTGTTACGAAGACCAAAGTGCATGCATTAATTCAAGATGTAACTGTCCAGTGATTTAATACCATGCATTAAGCCTTTCAGGCTGCTTGTAAACAAACCCTGAAAATGTTGGTGAATAAGGGAACTTGTGTCACAGGGAGATCAAGTGATGTGCTCAGGATTCTACATTGGCAAGTGGGGAAGTCAGCATCCATATATCAAGTCTACACATAATGATAACCATCATCTAATGCTGTTAAAAACAGAGAAGGCGTCAGGGGTAGAAGACAACCTGCATGTATGGAATCCTCCTTAACGATTTCACTGCAGACATTCAGTCAACAATGTATCATTTTCTGTGCAGAATGCTATGAAGGAAGAAAACATGCAGCATTATCCAATCATGTTTCTATACACAATGACTGGACAGTGTCAAAATGTTATTTCAAGAGCAGAAATTTCGATTAAATGTATACATTGTTTCAGTAAATAGCAAGCAAATAATAGTACACTCTATGATTATTTTTATGTACAAAATATCATTGTACATGTCATTTAGATTGAGAAGAGACAGTGCCTGCAGAAAAGATTCAGATGATCCAAATTATGAAAATGTGAGCTAATGTTGCAACCGGACGGTGCACACAAACATTGTGTTAAAGATTGCAGAATGACAGGACGCTGAGAGCCCCTGGTACCAGAGCCAGTTCTATAAACTGTGCACGAGAGAGACAATGCACACACTTTCCTGGACTGCATCTAATATGCAATGTCAGAGGCTCACATTCAACTGCGGAAATACCATGCCTGAAG
Source organism: Ambystoma mexicanum (assembly GCF_040938575.1). NCBI lineage: Eukaryota > Metazoa > Chordata > Amphibia > Caudata > Ambystomatidae > Ambystoma > Ambystoma mexicanum. The sequence continues at coordinate 948,994,664 of NC_090931.1, read as the reverse complement.
CTTGGGACACTCTGATAAAGATATTCAGAATCAGCTGATAAGAAACATGCCTCAGTGCACGGACCAGAACAAACAGAACAAGACACTGGAACACCACATACAAATCAGTACATGGACAATTTGAAATCCATTTTACAAAATATATATCTTTAACAGTAATTTCTTTATTTTGGGAACCAAAGACATTAGAATATGTAATATAACTTAAAAGATGCATTAAATATTTTTTAAAGCATCAATCAAGTCAAATAACTTTTTAACAATATCAACACAGGGCCCTGCCATTTTAGAAGTAAAAATGGCTGACAAATGCAGCACACACACCAGCTAAGCCTCAGGTAAGACTGTTGGCTTTTACCACAACAGCCACAGTTTGCAAGGCATCTCCATGACCAACAGCAGCGCCGCATTGACAAAGCGCTTTAAAATATTGCCTTTATTTACTTGCACTATTAACAGAAGAATCGCTAGCGCACCCCCTTATTCGAGCCCTTTTTCTGACCGATGCCTCGTTGAGTCCTGCTACTAGCAGGTTCTTTCCACCCTAAGATGGCCACCGCCAAATTCACCTATTAAATCTACACCCAAACTCAGCAGTGCAAGCTGATTGGGCATCCACTACTCTTTAGCCTATGTGGCTCACCGGAAGGTGGAAGCCGGCCCCCACACAAAGGCCGCTTCACAAAGGCTCCTGTCTGAGCCTGATCAATGACACAACAAAGGGGTCCTGGAAGGAAGCACCCACTGCACCACGCTGTGTGCTGCTTGAGCAGCACACACACCAGCTAAGCCCCAGGTAAGACTGTTGGCTTTTACCACAACAGCCACAGCCTGCAAGGCATCTCCGTGACCAAAAGCAGCGATGCGCTGACAAGGAGCATTAAAATATTGCCTTTATTTACTTTCACTATTAACAGAAGAATTGCTAGCGCACCCCTTTATTCAAGCCCTTTTTCTGACCGATGCCTCATTGAGTCCTGCAACTAGCGGCATGGTTCGATCCACCCTAAAATGGCCTCTGCCGAATACGCCTGGTAAATCTACACCCAAACTCAGTAGTACGAGCTGATTGGGCATCCACTATTCTTTAGCCTATCTGGCTCACCAGAAGGCAGAAGTCGGCCCCCTCACAAAGGCTCCTGTCTTAGCCTGTGTGGGCCTTCCTGAGTCTTCAGAGTCGTTATTATCACTAAAACGTTGCTGGCACTTATTGGCTCCTAAGCCACTTCAGCCATCACTGCTACCACCATGTGTTATCCACCACCAAACAGCCCCCTGATGCCCTCCCCCATCCTGCACCACAGCTGCCGATCCGGGTAAGCCTGCTCACTTTCATCACATCACTGCACCACCTTAGAGCAGCTCCACAAACAATCTGAGCCCGCTGTCTCCTTATCCCTCCACTTGTATCCCTGATGCCCAATAACTTCCAAATCTATTATGAACTTTACTGTGCACGCAAGCGCGCATCAACTTACCCCCAGTGCCTAGATGTCTATCGGCATAACCCTGGTCAAAGATCCTGGCTCCCCCCACGCACACTGTGCGGTGCCGCTTGCTGTGCTATTCGTACCTCAATAACACTCTATTGACCCCACTTATAACTCTGCATTGCCATGCAAATGGGCCTTACTAGCATCTTCTGTCTAACTTGCACTGTAACGCACATGTATCATTGTATTGTACCGTATGACTGCATGTCTTCATCAGTATTGCAATTGTAATTAGCTCCTGATGCTTATAGGCTACGGCCACCAATCCCGCTCCTAACTCTGCATTGCCATACAAGTGTATTTCAACAGCATCTTCTGTCTAACTTGCTCTGTAATGCACATTTAATATTGCATTGCACCGTACCACCTAGGCCTTAATCAATTACTGTAATTAGCAGGTGATGCTCCAAGGCTCCGGACACTTTTGCTTTGTTACCTCTATTTGCAATACAATATGGGCTCACTTGGCCAGTACCTCCTGCCTAATCTGAACTGTAACATGCATCTAGCACTACATTGCACCGTATTACCATTTGCCCTACGTAGTACAGCAATTAGCACTGGATGTTTACAGGCTCTGACCAATATTGCACAATGTTACCTCTCATGTAATACAATGAGGGCTCACCTCGCTATTACCTCCCGCCCAATTTGCACTGCAACGCGTTTTTAACATTGCATTGTATTGCATTACCTCTTGCCTTACCCAGCATAGTAATTAACTTTTGAGGCTTACAGGCTCTGGCCACCTTTGTACATGGGCTCACCCCGCTAATACTTGGTCTAATTTGCACTGTAACTCGTACCTCATATTGTTTCCAACCATATCACCCTTTGCCTAACCTGCACATCAATCAGTTACTGTAGCTCTCTTGCAGTTATTATTACTTGTCTCAACATGCCCTGTGACTCGCAGTAGTCAATCAGTCAAAACGTACCCCCTGTACTCACCAGCACCTCTCTCTCACTACAGTTTTACACAGAGACCCCACATTTCCATTGCCCACCACAAACGTATGTCCCAAACTACCACTCCACCCATAAAACGGCATGTTCCTTACCATGCTGTACTCTAACACGGTACACATACCCGCTAGCAATTCCCTTGCTAGTACCCTCTCACTGACCATTCCTGCTAAACTTCCCGACTCCACATCTATCCCTCCAACTCGATTCTTACCTCCTCTCAAGGCACATCGGGTTAACCCTCACCTTCAGCTAGCCACCTCAGATGCACCTTATCGAGATCCTAAGTCCTAATCAACTCCTAATCATCTCATACCAAACTGAGCCCAGCACTACAACTGACAGAAACTACAAACAGCCCAAGCAAACAAATAAGTACCCAAGCAATCCAGCCTCAGCTTTCACTCCATCAACCACTTGGAGGTACTTACACCTGAACTCCAAACTCCCCCACTATGTCTGTGCTTCAACCAACAGCTACCCATGCGTTCCCAAAGCCAAGACTCCCAAACCTTGCATTACGCAAGCCACCGGCAGACCACTTGCCGTAGCTAACACCAGTATACCACCAACTCACCCCCGACCAGCAACTCTCATCTGAAACTGCCCTCATCCATGGTGCCCTTATCAACTCCAGATCAGTTCCAGCCCACGCGCTAGACATCGCCGACCTGATCACAGCCAATGACCTCAACCTCCTAGCGGTCACCGAAACATAGCTTCATGCAGCAGCAGGCCCATCACTCTTGCTGGCTATCCCTGAAAACTACTCCATTTACAAGACTGACAGACCTACAAGCAAAGGCAGTGGAGTAGCCATCCTCGCTAAGAATCAAATTTAACATCTGGGAAACACCTTACACCACCTTTGGGGCAGGTGAACTACTGTTGATCAAAATGACCATGTCACCCACAATCACACTGAATATCCATCTCATCTACAGACCTTCAGGCCCATATCATCCTTTGAGGAGAATTTTGCACAACTCCACTCCTCCAATATGAAGACTAACACACATACCTCACTTCTTGGTGGCTTCAAGCTGGGCCTCAACGAACCTAAAGATAATCACGCCCTGACTTTGGCTAACACCATCTCATGACTAGGCTACTTCCAACTCATACACAACCCAACCCACATCAAGGGCCGCACCCTCAACTGGTGCCTTCATTGTTTAACTTGTATTTGGCATTAGAAATTCCTGACAACAATCCTATTAAGTATGGGGACATGTCTATTTCTTGGCTGGATATGCTGACAACCTGTTGATATTTGACTATACCCTAAGGGGCCTTCAAGCTAAATTGGGAGATACTCTGAAAATAAATCCAGTTCAGTAATGTTATGATTCTGTTATGTATGCAGATGAAATCTGAGGTGCATGATAACGGTGTAGAGCAATAGTTAAGTATTGCCATCACTTAAAGACTTTTATGCCACCCAACCCCGAGCGAATTTCCACACAATTGAAAATGATGATGGATATGGAAAGAAACATGTTGGGTTTTCTTGTTTGATTTTAGTAATCATGACTTAATATTAACAGCTATCGACTAGAATTGTCTAGTCATATGAATTATTGTATTTAACTCTGTTTTTTTTCTGGAGTATTATGTTTAGTTTCTGTTAACAATTGAATTAACATTCTAGACTCCAGTTTTTGATTTATTTTTCAATTGCCATTTATTTTGTTGAATTTCATTTAGGTGATTGTTTGGTATGGATATGCTATGTGAATGATGAGTGTATGAGAGTTTTCTTGAGGTGTTTGCAGTTTTTTTCTTTTCCGTACACGTGTGATATTTATTGTACTAAACATTTATTAATTAAAAATAGATGCTTGTTTGATATTTACTTTTGTATTTGACAAACCACATTTGAAGTATGAAATTTTAAGATTCCATTAATTAATTTCTTAATGAAAATAATAGATTTACTGTATAAATCACTTATAGGATGTGAATTGAATTTCTTCATGTTCTATCTAATTGGTATCTGGTTATCAATTAGACACTCGATTATGTGTTCCCTATAGACAGTTTGTCACCTTGCATTTGACATCACAGAAGCATACCAACACCAGCCTCTTTTGTAGCCCTATAAAATTAAATACTGTCAAAATGAAAATGATGGTATTTAAGCCTAATAGGGCTAAGAATAAGGGCTATTGCTGGATGATCAACAAGCAAAAAAACGAATTGGTCTGTAACTAGATATATCTGGGGGTCATAATGAATGATGAATTGAAATGGAAGGCGAATTGGGAGTTTGTGTGTGATAAGATAGCTCAACAAATGCATGCTTTGAGTAAATTTGCAGGCAGTAATGATGGTCCTTCTCTGCAGAGTTTTCAAATTATCGGACAAAAAATGTGTCAAATATGCTATATGGGGCAGAGTTAGGGGGTTATAACAATAAAAAAGCACTGGATATAATTGAAAGTAAGTACTTGAAGTATTTATACAGGTTGCCCAGGTCATTGCCTATTGATTATGTCTGTCTTAAATGTAACATCACTAGTGTAGGGATCCTACTTGAGAAAGGACGATTGTTGCTTTACCGGAAGCTTCATGGAGGGAACCATCGTGCGATTCATTATAGGATAGTACAAACATACTTTAGAATGGGGAACTTAATGGGAAACTGTTGCATTGGCTGGTTATGATCTACTGCTGAGTGCTGGGAACCCTTATTGGGCTCTCTGAATCCACACTTGTCTCTCCAAGCTTACAATGGGATGTTGAAGAAGATTTTAGAAATTCATGATAAAGAAAGAGTTATTGCAGAGCTTGTATTTAAAGTTAATTGTGGTATTTATTTGGATAACTATTTCAATAGACAGGGTTATCCAGAATACATTTGCGCCTATCAACACAGCTTTACTGTGAGACGATACATGCTGATTAAAGTCAATGCAGTTAACTCACTGGAAATTAAAGCTGCACAAAGGGACATAGTTTGGAATGAAAAATGTGCAAACTATGTGGAGAACCTTGTATCAAATCTATTACATTTCTACTAGTAGAATGTTATAGCCTAGATACGCTCCGACTTAGATTCTTGGCACAATATAAGAATGAAGCAAATGGTGCTAATATGCGAACGTTGTCGGAATTATGTATGGCTGAAAATTATTGTGATTTAATCTACTATGTTGCTACATTTTGCGCTTATGTATTGTCTATTTTAGATGATATTTCTATTTGAACTGGTTTTAAGAATCGTGATGCAGATATGTTATATGAAGAATTATTGTATTAACTTGTTCATGTGGAAGGATTGCACCCTTCTTACTTCATTGGAGATTTTTGTATGTACAAAGTGATTATGTGACTGTATCTATATAATAAAAATAAAGAAATTAAAAAAATATCCTGATATAGAAATCCACCATTACGCATATGATACTAAATTATACATGACAGTAAAAAGCTGACAGGACACCAGTCATCTCCGTGATTATCTAGCCATCATCCAGTACTGGATGTTGACTGCCTAACTCAACCTTAACCCCACAATGCCCAAATTTGTCTTCATCAGTCCCCCCCTCTAAAAAACAACTTGTCTAATAAGGGCTCAATGATACGCACCTAGAATGATTTGATCTGCAAATTTGATATTCAGGTAAATCCTTAGGGCCTCATTACACGGATGGCAGTGGACCAAGGTGCTGTTAGCACCTTGGTCCATTTCGGTAAAATACCGGCACCGCCTTGGTGGAAAGGGGAATTACCGCCCTATTCCAAGGTTGGTGGGGCGGTAATTCCCCCTTCCCCCATTGCCCTTCCCCATTCCCATTTTTGCCCCATAGGGCATAATGGGAATGGGGAAGGTGCTAATTACGGCACCGCAAATTGCGGTACCGTAATTAGCTCCCTGGTCCCTTTGCGGGTTGGTTTTTAACACCTGCAAAAAGCAGGCGTTAAATTCCCCAACCCGCAAAGGGACCTCGTAGTAAGGCGGTAAGGGTTTACCGGTACTGGTAAAATACCGGTACCGGTAAATCCTTACTGCCTACCGTGTAATGAGGCCCTTAGACTTCACCATTGGCAGCAGGCTTTCATTCAAGAAACACATAGCCAAGAAGGCCCACATAGCCTTGCTGCACTTCTGTGAGGAATTCGACCAGCCGTATGGGGAGTGTGCGCTTGCGTGGGCTTTTTGATTTAAAAAAATGAAAATGAATGATGGGAGATCAACCTCTAAAAATGTGTGAGGCTATTCCGCACACATTTTCCCTGCTCACCACACGAGACGCATAGTCAAGTGTACTCCGGGAGGACATAGCCTACAGGTGCCGTCCTCCCCTGCCTTGTTCAGCTGGAATGTGACAGCCAAAGGTATATCAAAGCATCTCAACAAGGGGGAAGGCAACCCCTTCTTCCAGCCATGGGCAGCCTAATTAATATATCAGAGGCTCCATGGAACTGCCCTCCTGTTATCTCAACTGCTGGTGGCAGCGCATACTGATGAGAGTTAATTGAGGCAAGCCTGTTAAAGGGGCTTGGTCGTAGGACAGACAACAGCAAGGTAGTTATAACACCTCTTTGATATGCAAATGTGGCATGTCTGGGTCCAGTAGTACCTTAGGCAACCCCTGCAGAGCTGACCCCTTTCAGAGGGAAAAATATGTGATTTAAGGGAGACAGGAAGTCTGCTCTCATCACAAACTTCAAAGGAAACATGTGCTTTGATCAAGAGCCACAGAGGGCCCAGTTAACCAGAGAGACACTTTAATCTACATCAGACAGGAAGATGGGTGGAATAGGGAATACACAGTGTCACCCCATACCATTCCTGTTGCAAAGCACTTTGGTTCTGACCTCATGCATAACAGAAAATTGTTGGTGGGGACCCAGGATTGGTTCATTAAGGTCGGCTTAGCCTGCACCTATCACTTGGGCTCATTTGGCTTTAAAAGAGGGGTGAACCCCTCACTTAGCAGATCATCTGGAGGCTTCACCAGAACGGGAAAGAAGAACTCACCATTTGGACTCTGGCTGAAGGTACAGTCTACCTTACATCTTCTGCCAGTGAAGAAAGGCCAGGATTCCAAGAGGGAATCAAGATCCCGCCCCTAAAAATCTCCCAGGGAACAGAGGGAGATACCAGACTCAGAGAACCCATCCAGCAGCTCCAGAACTGGTACCCAGCCAGCACACAGCATGCCCTTCTTGGTTCTGCCAGCAGACTTCCTAGGTGGGAGGTGCCAGAGAGTCTCTGAACAAAAGACAAGGCTGTTGGATGCAAACACTCTCCTCAGCTTTGGGCTGTCCACCTTGAAAGGACTCCATGTGCACTGCAAAGAAGCTAGGAGGAGTGCCACACAAGCATCCACCAGCATCCATCTTTTAAGGACATTTTCGAGGCGGTCGAGCACTCGAACCACGACCGGCTGCAGCACTGACTGTTGTCATGCTGCAGTCAATCAAGCCATTTGAGACACCTCCAACAGTGTTCCAGTTCTTCCAACCAACACAGACACAATTCTCGACCCTTAGCCACCGAGTAGGCCAGCCTGCAGCCGTCCATCCAGCCTTGCTTGCAAACTGACTGCCGCCTGATACCCGCAGCTGTCTGCCATCTTGAACTCTGTCGCAGGAGCTGCAAAGTGTCCTAGAACCGACTTGATGCTGTCAAGCACCAAGATCATCTCAAGGAATAGGTACAATGTGGCTCTGTCCCCCTCGTTCTTCTCTGAAGGACCCTAGTGACATTTATGACACCTTTCTCCCTTGGTGCTGAAACCAAAACCTTGAACAGTTAAGACTGATTGTTCTACGGACTACCCTCCTGTCAGTATCCAGAGTGCATCCATTTCCTTTGTGAAACTGTCGGTCCTCTGTGCACCTTTTCAGGGTGGGTTATATTTTTTTGGTGTGCTAGAACTGTCTGTTGTAATAATAATAAAGTAGATATTTGTATAGAACCTTGACTGGACAGTCTCTTTTATCATTGGGTAAAAATGGTATTTTCGTTGTGTTGCAACTAACCAACGATCCACGACCTTGCCGAGATAAGCCTGCTGTTCCATCCACGTTACCAAAATTGGACAAGGAGTTTTACAATTGACTTGTTTTTCCAATTTGTTCGAATCCCTTCTGGTGTACTAGAGGTGTGGGGTTGATGGATGGTTTAGAAACCAATATTCATCTCTGGACCACTGGTGCCCTGGAAGTTGATCCGTCGCACTAGTGGCAAGCGGTCGGATTAGTTATAGCCTTGCACACAGCTTAGTCACCCAGTGATAAAAGTACGGTTGCAGGCGACGTTTATTTACTGCTAGTAATTAGTAATAGTCATGGAGCTTGACATAGAGACTGTAAAAGGCATGACCAAGGATGTCCTGCACGTCTTATGTCAAGGGAGGGAACTTCCCCATAGCACTAAGGTTAATAAACCTGAGTTGCTGACCAGCCTCCAAGCTTGGGTAGAAGCGGGAGAGGTTGGGAAGAAGACCCCAAAGGGGACGGGCTAGGCCCTGTGTACACAAATGGACAAGACCTTCTGGAGAGGGAAAATGACAAGAACGACCGCATGAGCAGTGTTTCTCGCCAATTATCCTGCTGGGGGGCAAGTGTGGTTTCTCAACACTCAAGAGTGTCAGTGAGGACTGGGGCTAGTGCGGCATCTCGCAGGTCCCAGGCCTCAGCACAGACTCTAAGTGGCCCAATAATTGTTCCAGCTGTTAATGAGGTAGCCGATAGAAAGATCCTGCTTGAGGAGTGGATACTAGCGCTAGAGGAACAGAAACAGCGGGACAAAGTCAACAGAGTGGGACAGGGCCGCCATAGAGCTGCGCAAGCTGGTGCTTGAAGAGAAGGAGGCCAACAGATCCACCTCTAGAGAAAGCAGCAGTAGTGGCTCAAACCAGAGTACCACGGGTAAGCCCCGACAGCACATGCCTTAAGACTTAGTACAGGCTTATGTAATGGGAACGGATATTTTTGACTGTTTTGAAGTGCTTGAGCTGGCTTTCCTGCTACAGGAGGTGGATGAGGTACTGTCGGGTGCAGCCCTGATGAGTCGCTTCTCGACACCAGGGAAAGATGCAATTCTTCAGTTAACTCCTGAACTCCTGAGGAAAGGCCTGTTTATGACAGCATGAAGGCAGCCCTCCTCAGGAAGCTCCTGGTGCTCTGGCGGGCTGCGGCAGTATTGACGGTAAGCAACTTTTTCTTCTGCCTGTCTTGCCTCCTGGTTCTAATTGTTGCTCTAGCTGCTCTATCGGCCTAGATAACACTCCATCTGAAGACTATGGACGTCGGAAATATTCCCTGCCCGGGCCCGGTATGTCTAGCCCTCTTTCTGATGTTATAAGGAGGAAGGAGCTCTTGCCGTGTCCTTTACTACTTACGCCACGTCAGAGAAATATTGGGCTAGCCGAAGTCCTGGCAGAAAGTGCCAAAAGGAGACAGAAGCTCTTGTTAGAGCAACTCTCCATCACTAAAATACTGCATGTCAATAAAGACATTCTGAGTGATCTTAAAAACGATGAAAAAGTGGTACGCTCCCCTCATGTACACCAACGTCTTCATGTTCCAAAGTAACTAATTTCTACGAGCAAGGAGGGAGCAATGGGACAATCTTATTTAACAAGGAACACGAGAGGGCAGAAAGTCATATTCTGATGGAGGCTCAGTTGGGGGGATCCCAAAACTCTCTAAATGCTGTCCTGATAGGGGATGTCTCAGTAAGTAGTATGGATTTGGTGGTTGTAGACGCCAAGTTATCAGCAGCCTGGAGTTACATTTCTGCATGTTCTAGTATGGAAGACTTTCAGAGACTGATGTTGTTCACTGGCTATAACAAGTACTCTCCACCACTTAGTTACCAGCAGAAGTCTTTACAATTAAAAAAATCAGGATCTGTAAAACAGTGACAGTCCTCCCTTTTCCAGCACGGGGTCCCCTACAGGAGGCTCATGATCTTACTGCTCCTACTCCCAGCCAAATTTCTGCTAAACAACCAGCAGGGAAGACGGCTAAACAGTTGTATTTTCGAAGTATGCAGTCAAAGAAGCAACTAATGGCCAATATTGAGAACATGGGCATTAAATCTTTGGTCCTGGATCAAAGGAATGTCATAATAACTAATGTTGGGAAAGTAGAAGGGACAGAATACAAAGAATCACAGAGAAATAAAGTACTTGCTTGATATTGGCAAAGAACTGGGCCAGGAGAGGTCCGAACACTGGACCTGAACATTGTCCATAGGATCAACCTTAGTAACTGGTGTTCACAGCAATCTAGTGACTGTGTATTAGTGGGTTGTGGTTCTAGTAATCTCCCCTCATATCTTAGAGCTTGCAAATACATCCCTAGGGGCTGTTTCAAATTGCAAACTGATCCTCTAGGCCCCACTTTGCCATTGTATATTTTTCTCTGCATATTTTGTTGATGTTCACGACCAATTGTACTTATGCTTTCGAATATTTGTATAACTTTAGTACCAATGGCCCTTACTATCAGCGCATGTTCACTACCATTTAGATCTTTTTTATTTTCTCTTTATTATTTTCTCTATGTTTTTCATGTTGTTGAAGTTCTTTGTTGTTATGTCTGTATGTGCCACTATGCCTAAGTGTCCATTGTGCGCACAATAAATAAATAAAAACAAAATACATTTTAAAAAAGGAAGTTCTGTAAAACCCCAGAACATTATGTCAAGAGCTTCAGAGGGCTAAGAAAGAAAAGCTGGCAGGCATGTATAGCATTCACACACTTGCATTGAAATATCTGTGGGTTGACACATTTAAAGAGATGTACAATTTGATTGCGTATGAGCATGTATTGAAAGATTGTGAGGTTGACCTACACCAGCATCTTGTGGACAAGACTATCACAGACCCTAGGCATCTTTCAAAGGCTGCCAACAGGTTTGTTAGTACTCGAGTCCAGAAAAAGGCTCAGGCGAGCCCACCCAAACCGGAAGAGTAATCCCCAGACATAAAAGTAAACAATGATGGGAAGGACGGAAGCCCAACCCAATCCTATTCGAAGTCAGGTCCCCAAAAGAAGGAAGGGAAATCACAAAACTCTAGTTCAGCCGTGCACAACGAAAAGAAGAGCGCAGGCACCCCTAACACTGGGATACCTGCATTCTTACCACCCAAAGGTTGTTTCCTGTGTAAGGAGCTAGGTCATAGGAAAGGGATACTGCTTGCCAGGGCTTACCCAAGCAAGCCATAGTGAATGTTGAACTCATGGAAGAGGCCATTATTAGTGTGGGCCTCTTAGGGGAGGACTTCCCACTAGTGGATTGGTTACACTGAGTGAGAACGGTACCGAGTCTCCAGAAGAAATCCCAGTTCCCAATAATACTCAACACTATCTAGAGCATGTGTATATCAATGGACACAAAACTCCTGCAGTCCTAGACACCACGGCTAGCGTCACTGCTGTCACCCTGCAGTGGGTACAGCCAGACCAGTATATTGATGGGCCTGATTGTAGCGTAATTGGGTTTGATGGAAATAGTAAGTGCCCCTTGGCGATAGTAGAGTTCAGCTAGGGGGGTGAAATGACCCAGCTCTGTGTAGCGGTGAAAGACTCCATCCCTGTCCCATTTATGTTGGGTAATGATCTTCCTGATCCTGAGATAGTTGCAGCGGTGACCCGATCAAGGGCCAAAGATATCATCAGATTGAACACTCTCAGAGCCTTAAGACCTGAAGTGCTTCCAGAGGGCTTGTTGGAAGGACCGGGGTGGCCGGCAGCCGCTAGTCCAGTTCCAAAGACTACTGAGTTGCCTACTCCTGCAGGAGATGGTCTAGTAGCCACTGATGATCCCTACTTTGGTAGCAGGGGACTCAGTGATTTCAGAGTTGCCTGGCACACCACAGGAACCTGAGGTGGAGGACCAGGTGGGCGCAGATCTGAATGGCCTGCCGAAGCTGGATGAGTTTGCATCAGCTGGAGGCCCAGGTCAAACTGACTTCTTCACAGCCCAGAAAGAGTGTCCCACTCTGGCGGGTCTGTGAAGCAGGAGGAGGAGCAGGCTAAGGGTGAGGCCCCTGGACTGTTCAAAGTGTACTGGGAGGATGGGGTCCTAAACAGTGAGCCAAAAGACTCTGAGGGCACCAGGAGGTTGATTATTCCCCAATGCCACAGAAAGTTCCTTTTGGATTTGGCTCACCAAATTCCTTTAGCGGGTCACTTGGGAGTGACTAAGACATCAGATCAGTTGTCTACGCATTTACTGGCCGCAGTTTGGCGTAAAGGTTAAGGCATTTGGACGGTCCTGCCTGAATTGGCAAGCTTCAGCTAAATCATATGGTGCCACAAAGGCCCCCTCAATTCCACAACCCGTGGTTGGGCGCCCTTTTGAGATGATGGGCATGGATATTGTGGGTACTTTGGATCCTCAACAGATGTATCTTGGTGGTGGTAGACCATGCTATAAGATAACCTGAGGCAGTCCCTCTGAGGAGCATCAAAGCCCCCGGTGGTTGTGAAGGCTCTGATTGGGATATTCTCCTGTTTTGGATTCCTCAAGGGAGTTGTTTCTGACAGGGGATCAAACTTCATATCAGTGTATATGAAGGCTATGTGGGAAGAATGTGGAGTCACCTATCGGTTCTGTACATCCTTCCATCCACATACCAATGGGCTTGTTAAGTGGTTCAACAAGACCCTGAAAGGCATGATAGGTGGCTTGCAAGAGCATCTGAGGAGAAAATGGGATATTCTCCTACTATGACTTCTGTTCGCCTACAGGGAGGTGCCACAGAATGGAGTAGGGTTTAGCCCCTTTGAGCTTCTGCTCGGACACCCTGTACGAGATCCCCTCAGTCTAGTGAAAGAGGGATGAGAAAGCAAACCCTCATCCCCTACACGAGAAGTGTTGGCTATGTACTCAGCCTTTGGTCTAGAATAGCAAAGTACATGGAACAGTCAACAAAGAACCTAAAGGCCAGTCAGGAGCTGATGAAGCACTGGTACGATGAGAAGACCACAGTGACAGGCTATTCTCCAGGCCATTGGGTGTGGATTATGGAGCCTGTCAAACCCAGTGCTATTCAGGACAAGTGGACTGTTCCTTACTGTTTGCTGGAAAAGGTTAGAGAGGTGAATGATCTCATTGACGTGAAAGGACCTAAACAGATGTGCAGGGTCTTTCACATCAACGCTAAAACCCCATTATAGCCAGGATGACTTGGTCCTGGGATTTGAGACTAACGGAGAGACTATGGAGGAGGCTGATCCCCTCACAGACCTCTTGCACACTGAAGCCACAGATGGGTCAGTTGAAGTTGTCAACCTTGCAACGGACCTTTCAGAATAACAACTGACAGACTGTCGCTGGTTAAAGGGTCCAGGTCGTGCAGATTGGTGCACCGATGATGTGAATACTGGAGACAGTAAGCCGGTGAAGAGTAGGATTCGCCAGTTGTCTGATAAGTTCAGGGACACCATCAAGGGGGAGGTTTCCAAGATTCTGTCCCCAGGAGTGATAGAGCGATCCCACAGCCCCAGGGCTAGCCCAGTGGTACTGGCCCTTAAAAAGACCAGTGGTGGGAAGACTGAAGTTTGCTTTTGTGTGGACTTCATGGGGGCTCAATTCTGTCACAAAGACAGATGCTCACCCCATTCCTCGGACAGGTGAGCTCATTGACAAGCTTGGTGCTGCCATGTACACGAGTACCTCTGGCCTCACAGCAGGGTATTGGCAACTCAGCTTGACAGATGGAGCGAGAGAGAGGTCAGCATTCTAAACCTCTGAAGGACATTATCAGTTCACTGTGATGCCCTTCGATTGAAGAATGCCCCTGCTACTTTCAGCTGACGGTTAACCAGGTTTTGTAGGTTCTGTAAAACATCAGTGTCGCCTATTTAGTTGACATTGCTGTCTACAGCTACACCTGGGAGGATCACTTATCCCACCTTAAACAAGTGCTTCAGCTGCTGCAGAATGCAGGTCTGACTATCAAGTCCACAAAGTGCCAGATAGCGCAGGGTACCGTCATTTACCTTGGCCACCTGGTTGGTGGAGGTAAGAAACAACCTCTCGAAACGAAGGTACGGGCTGTGAAGGAGTGGGACAACCCCAACACACAGACACAAGTGGGAGCCTTTCTAGGTCTAACCAGGTACAACTGGTCATTCAGCAGAGGATATGGGACCATTGCCTCGCCCCTGAATGATGTAACTTCCAAGAAGATGTTGAAGAAAGGAACTTGGACCACCACATGTCAAACCTCCTTTCAGGATTTAAAGGAGGGATTGTGCAGGGCTCCAGTTTTGAAAGTGAAAGGAATTCATTATCCAGGCAGACACCTGTGATTTTGGTATTGGAACAGTGTTAGTGCAGCTGAACTCTGAAGAGGTAGAGCAACCTGTCGCCTACATTAGCAGGTGGTTGACAAAAAGGGAAAGGAACTGGGCTGTCATAGAAAAAGAGATGTATGCGGTCGTGTGGGCCGTAAAGAAGCTGAAACCCTACATCTTTGAGTCTCACTTTTTGATCCAGATGGACCACTCGCCTCTGTGATGGATAATGACCATGCACGGGGAGAACCCTAAGCTTTTGCGTTGGGCCATATCCCTATAGGGATTATATATGGAAATCCAGGACAAGTCTGGCTCTCAGAATGGAAATGTAGATGGCCTCAGCCAGGACTGTTGCCTTGATGACAAACCAGACCCTCAGTAGGGTGGTGGTTCACATGTTGAGGCTGAGGGGCATGTGAAGAATTCGCCCATCCGCACGGGGAGTGGGCACACACCTGGGCTTTTTGATTTAAAAAAAATGATCAACCTCCGAAAATGTGTGAGGCCATTCCACACACATTTTCCCTGCTCACTGCATGAAACACATAGTTACGTATACTCCAGGAGGACACAGCCTACAGGCGCCATCCTCCCCAGTCATGTTCAGCTGGTATGTGACAGCCACAGGTATATCAAAGCATCTCAACAAGGGCGACCCCTTCATCCAGCCATGGGCAGCCTAATTAAAACATCAAAGGCTCCATGGATCTGCCCTTGTTGGTGGCAGCGCATACTGTTGAGAGTTTCTTGAGGCAAGACTGTTAAAGGGGTTTGGTTGAAGGACAGACAACACAAAGGCAGTTCTAACACCTCTTTGATATTCAATGTGTCAACTTGAAGGTAGTTCTCACCCCTCTGTATGAAGGACAGTGATTGGCATGTCTGGGTCCACGGGTACTGTATGCAACCCCTGCAGAGCGCACCCCTTTCAGAGAGAGGAATATGTGATTTAAGGGAGACAGGAAGTCCGCTCTTGTCACAAACTTCAAGGGAGACCTGCGCTTTGATCAAGAGCCACAGAGGGATCTGTTAACCAGAGAGAAACTTTGATCTACAACAGACAGGAAGATGGAAGGAACTTAGGAACACATGGTGTCACCCCCTACCTTTCCTGTTGCAAAGCAATCTGGTTCTGACCTCAGGCATAACATAAGATTGTTGGCCATTAAGGGTGGCTTAGCATGAACCAATCACTTGGGCCCATTTAGCTTTAAAAGAGGGCTGAGCCCCTCACTTAGTAGATCGTCTCAAGGCTTCACCAGAAGCACGAAAGAAGAACTCAGCATTTGGACACTGGCTGAAGGTACAGTCTATGTTACATCTTTCACCAGTAAAGGAATGCCAGGATTTCCAAGAGGGAAGCAAGATCCCTCCCCTTAACATCTCCCAAGGAACAGAGGGAGATACCAGACTCTGAGCACCGTCCAGCAGCTCCAGAAGCAGTACACAGCCAGCACACAGCATGCCCTGCTATGTTCTCTCAGCAAACCTCCTAACTGGGAAGTGCCACAGAGTCTCTGAAAAAAGTACAAGGCTGGTTGCCTGCAAACACTCTCCTCAGCTTTGGGCTGTCTGCCTTAAAAGAACTCCACATCCCCTGCGCAGAAGCTAGGACAAGTGCCACACAAGCATCAACCAGCGTTCATCTTTTAAGGAAGTTTTTGAGGCAGTTAAGCCCTCCAACCACGACTGGCCGCACGACTGACTGTTATCACGCTGCAGTCACTCCAGCCGCACAAGACGTCTCGACCAGCGTTTAAGATCCGCCAACCAGGACAGAGACAGCGATTCTTAACCCTGAGCCACCGTCTAGGCCAGTCTGCAGCCGTCCATCCAGCCTCGCTTGCCGAACTGCCTGCCAACTGATACCCGCAGCTGTCTTCTGTCTTGAACTCTGTTGCAGGAGCTGCAAAAAATCCTTGAACTGACTTGATGCTGTTGAGCACCAAGATCATCTCAAGCAACAGGTACATTCTGGTTCTGTCCCCCTAGTCCTTCTCCGAAGGCCCCTAGCGACATTTTCCAACCCATTGCTCTCTTGGTGCTAAAACCAAATAACCTTGAACAGTTAAGACTGATTGCTTTACCAACTACCCTCCTGTCAGTATCCAGAGTGCATTCCTTTCCTTTGTGAAATTGTCTGTCCTCTGTGTTCCTTTACAGGGTGGGTTGTATTTTGTAGTGTGCTAGAACTGTCTGTTGTAATAATAATAAAGTAGATATGTTTATACAACCTTGACTGGACAGTCCCTTATATCGTTGGCTAATAATTGTATTTTCGCTGTGTTGCAACTAACCAATAATCCACAACCTTGCAGACATAAGCCTGCCGTTCCGCCCATATTACCAACATTGGGCAAGGAGGTTTATAATAGACTTGTGTTTCCAATCTGTTCAGATCCCTTCTGGTGCACTAGAGGTGTGGGGTGCCGCGGAGGTTGACTCGTCACAACCTCTCCATCCTTTGCAAAATCAAACCCTTCATCTCAATACAGGACTTCTGAACCATACTGCAGGCCCTTGTTGTCATGCATATCAATGGGGATAATGCCCTCACCTGGCTCCCCTCAAAGCAGTCCACCACACCACAGAATGCCTCATTACACGTGCACAGAAATTTGACTGAATAACCCTGCCCTACAAAAACTATATTGACTTAATCTCCAGGCAGGTTACTGTTTGAGATAGCATGTATCATCTACAAAGCAGCCAACAGTAGCACAACAGCATACCCAGTGGCTAAACTCCACATATCTGGTGGCACACATTCTTTGCATAGCAAATTGATTAATCCACTTGAATCACAACTTGACCTCAAAGAGAAGATCCACAAATAATCTTTCTCTTGTCACACACCAACCCTCTGCAACTGGATCCCTGTATCGGTTCGGAAGTCCCCACAATTCTACAAATCACAAAACTCTCAAAACATGGCTTGTTCAACAATAACTGACCATGGCTAGTCCCTATGGAGGCAAAGGCAGATGCACACACAGCAACTCACAGTACTGCGCTACTGTTAAAAAATGCCAGCCTAAATACTGCTGTCCCACATCCTGTACAGCGCTGTTTTGCTGTCAAGCTAGGTCCGTGCTTTAAACAATAAAATACAAATTAAATGAAATCACTTGTACTTGTATATTTCAGTCATAATATGCATTTTACATTTGTCTTACTGAGCAAAACTTAATATCAAGACCTAGAATAACAATGTCAGTTATTTTCTGAGTGAAGGCTATCACTCCAAGATGAACAGTCTGGTACGCTCCTGTGGTACTCTTTTAAAATACCCGTATGATAAAGAGGAAGGGGACATTCAGCACCAGTCAGGATTCAAGCCTGCTTTGCAAATGATCACACAGCATCTTGGAAACATAAGAATGAACACAGAACTTTGTATTTGACATTTATGCCTGTGATAAAAGGGTGGTATGCTTGAACCATTAAGTACACAGAGCACAACACTAGACTTGTTGAATATTTTTATTTCACAACACTCACCATAACATTCACCATTGATACTGATTTGGACAGCCTCACAATTTGGATGTGAGGATAACATTGCTGTAACATCCATCACTCCACGAACATCACAACAACATTGGACTTATAGTATGGGCTATGCATACAGGCAATGAACAGTAATTGTGTTGGCAAAGAAAGTGTAAAGCTTCGGACCATATAGGGTCGGTGGCGGGAGTGGTCCAGAAAATGGGCAGGTATGATGAAACAACAATCTTTCCTGATACCTTTGTTGCAAAAGTACCTCAGCATTCATTGACAGATTGCCTTGACACCGGGGATTGCCAGTTAGGGAGCACTCTGTATGTCTGCATATTTTCATGATCAATTTCTGGTCACTCTTTGTAATGGCTGTGAAATATTCAATATGGTTTGTAATTATTGTATTTCATTGCATCAGAGGACTTTTTATGATAGCAGCATAATGGAATAAAAGTGTATTACATTGCAAACGCCTCCGTTCCTGTGATAGTGAAATTAGAAGGAAAGATGATTAGTGATTCTTATAACAACAGATATGCATATGTATTCGACTATAAATCAAATTGTGTGCATAATCGTAAACTAGCCCAATAGCTTCCATTCACATGTATTGTGAGCATTTCAAAGCACAGTATGATTCCAATCAGAAATGTGGGTCTTCACTCACTGTCTCATGAACAGAATTAAAAAGTATTCAGAAATTCCAATTTATTTTAGGTAGTTAGCTCCATTTCATGGTGTTGGCTGCAGCTGAAAGTTATGAGGTAATGGCACATGAGGTTGCAAGGCTGAACATCATAATTTGTATTGGTTATTGCAACAATTTTTTAAACATTTCCAGCCATGCCAGATCTGATCATGGGTGATATAGTAGGTCACATTGCAAAGAAACATTTGGCATAAAAACATGACCTTCTATGGCACACAATAATTTATGTGGGATTGCAAATAACGCCCCTAGAAATGACATAATTGTTCACTCACATTGACCTCTGTTGGAAAGACATCAACATTATTTTTCACGTTGTAGTCTATTATGCGAAACTTGAAAAAATTGTAGGTGCTTCATGTAGTCTATGGTTAACTGGCAATCAAGGTCCAAGAAGAATTAGCAAATCAAGTGGCTGTGCGTCTGGATTTGAATCCTAAAGAAACTGCAATCTATTGGCTTTCACAGGATATTTTGACTGAGAAATATATCTTTTATTGATGACTGTTCCGACTTGAAAGGTCTCTAATGCTCAAGCAGCAACTTTGCCAAACTCCTCAAAAATGCACAGATTAATTTGACCTTTGATTTCCATTATAAGGAAACAGGAGATTTTCTTTGAGATTAAGCAACTATTATTCTGAGTGAGAAATCCTGGCAGCAGACTTCCTCTAAGCAAAACCAACTCACTCACAAAATTACCTCAGATTCTGGTTGTGGTCCTGAATTCCTCTTCAGTTCACTGGAGTTACACGCTGATAATCCTTGACTGATATATGTTAATCACCTTTCGAGCTGTCCCCGAATACTGAGGGAAGTTCATTGACTGATTGGGAGACAGGTCTTTTGGTGACAGTTGCCCCAAAAGGTCCTTGCAATACAAACACAAACAAATTAGATTTCTGAAGGTATTTATCTCTCACCGTAAACTCCCTGTCACTCTGTCTCTCCCCCTCTCCCTATCTCTCGTACTCAGTCTCTCACTCTGTCTCTCTCCCTCTCCTATAACTAATTCAACAGAATCAAACAAAACACACACATCAGAATGAATATATAAATGACACTAATATTATTGTTCAAAACGCAATGCTCGGAGTAGACAATTGAATGTTCTATCAACATGGATTTAATGAAAAATAAGTCTGTATAGACTGGAGTGGTTTAAGTAACGCATTTCTCTGAATTTTAGGGCACTTTGACTTATAATGTAAAATAATGTAGCTCACTATTTTGGCGGCATATCTGACTAGTGGCTCAATCATTCCAAAAAGCATATGATGTTATTGAATATTACATATTTTTTGGACAGTGTCACTTTCTTATAGCTCCTGTGAATGTAATGATCTCATAACATTTAAAGGGCTGTTAAATGATCAGTTCCACTATTACTAGATCTGATAGCGAAAATAAGCAAACGTACAATGGCGACTAAGGGTCTAATATAGCATTTGCAATCCCAGCTTCATGTAGTTAACACAATTATCTGTGGCGTTATCCCGGGGGAAAACTACCCCTGATGACCTTGTTGGAAATAACATCCTGATAATGTGGAGGTGGCGTTGTACTTCCTGAATGTGTATATTGTGTTACACCGATGAATCGTCTTACACCATTATTTGCTATGGCACAGAAACACATACATATATTCACCCCTTTGTTCAATATCTTGGCACTACAGGACATCCGCTTTTTCCAGTAGACATGCCTAGAGTAGGTCGCCCTTGTTTAATTCCAGGGGTACATATGAAAGTGGTATGATAGTGCCAGATTTCTATGATAGCTGTGCATACATTAACATACCCTATTAAGGGGGTACTAATGGCATCCCAGAGATGATTTAAGATGTGTGTAGTTGGAAGTGGTCAAACATTGGTGTTCAACTGCTAGGGCAAACGTATCGCAGGAAGATGCCATGCTCCATTGAAGAACTGTGTGAGCAACATTGTTTGTTTTGTTTGTTCTCTGTTGCTTTTTTAACTACCTGCAAATCACAGGTTTCATTACTGCAGTGTGATGCAAAGGTTGTGCTTCATTTAGATGTATTATTTAATGAAGAGGCAGGTATCTAACCTATCCAAAGTAGTATGTCACAATGTTTTTGGACATTCAAAAAGGAAATGGTTTTAGAATCAGATCCTATTTTACAAACATGGGCTTCCTTTTCCAGCATTGGCACCAAATTAGATTACTATTGAGCACAGCCTTCAGACATCTTGAGTATGAAATAAAACATCAAAATACAGGTTGCAACATTTTAGGGTTATTGTCCATCTCTACTACAGCCTATAGTGCCCAGGGCCTCACTGTGTTGGAGGACCCCTGCAGTTGTATGCCAGCTCCCCATCTTTTCTCAGAGTCCCTGAAGAGGAATTCTCAGCAATCGCAGAAGTGGCCCTCTGCTGGAGCAGTTTTGCATCACTGCCAGCCACGGTGGCATGCAGGACCTCACCGTGTTAAAGGACCTCTGCAGTTGTGTGCCAGCCTACCCCATGTTTGGGAGTATGAGAAAAGGACTCATCTTGGCCCTGAGCCCCTGGATTGGGACTCACAGCACCCTGAGCACCAAGGCAGCCAGGATCCTAGTATCTTTCAGTGTTGAACTGCGTGGAGCGTGTTTCATGATCTCTGTTCAATACATTTGGAACGTGGAATTGCTGAATTTTGCTCTCTCCCGATCTTCATATAGCACCAAGAAGAACCACCAAGAACTGCAAAGGTATTATTGACTGCTAACTGCCCCCGTGGTCTATTTTGGGGCCCTAGAGACTTGCTCAGTCGGTTTGAACCCTTTTTACTCACAAGTACATATCCTTTTTCAAGAACATTGGGCTTTTGCTTGCCTTTCACCCCTGATTCATTCCCCGCGGTGCTGCATCTACAATCCTTGCTTATTCTGTGTTCTTTTCTCAGGATTTGGTTTTGTGTATTGTTTTTCTATTTTGCTATTATTGTAAATGGTGTGTTTAATTCAAGTGTATATATTTCATTAGTACCTGGCGAGAGTCAACCAGAATGTAAGAAACCTTCTGATTGGGTCACGCTGGGGCATTACCTGGCCGGGAATCCCTCAGACGGGATTCCACACCATTGTCCCTGGCTGGGGGCGTGGCAGCCCCTCAGCCAATGAGGACGCTCGAAGTGGGGCCATGCCTGCTCTGAGCCTCCACACGGCTGGAGGCTGCCTTCTTCCCCCGCCGGGGCTTTAGGTACGTTTTTTGTTTTTTTCCTCCCCTGCTCTCCCAACCCCAATTACCTTCGTATTTCTGCATTTTCGGGAGCGTCCGCTCCCGATGGTCGCCAATTTCCCTTTCCCAGTGGCCATTTCCTTTGACAATTTTTTTTTCTTTTCTGTTTCGAAACGCCAGCAAGACCGGGGTACTAATAGCAATATGCCCCTCACTGCGCGGGCATTACCGAGGCAGGTAATGCCCCCAGCTTTCTTATAACTATGGGCCCCGGGGAATTCCCTGACTCAGTAATGCCCCTGTGGCTCGGGGCATATTGCTTAACTAAAACCTTGATGCGACATTTCTTTATTTTGGACTGTTCTATTTCAGTTTGGGTTGCTACTGAACCACATGCATACTCCTCTTAAGAGTATAGCCTCCCCTAGGCCCACGTTACTACAAAAGGTGAAGGAGGTATATCTCTTGAGTGTGCCTGTTTTATCCTCATGAGTGTGTTGGCTTTTGGTTTGTAGAAGTATGAGGACTGAGTGGACGTTTTAGCCTAAACTCATCCTTGTACTCCTGCAGTGCAAAAGTCAATCCATCACAGTAAGCACGTGAATGCCACTGGATAACAACACGTCGGGGAGGGACTCAATAATTTGACAGCCTAGCCCCTTTAAAAGTGACATACTTTTATTAGTTTAGTTTTCATGTTTATATAGAAGTAACATCACACCACAATTCATGAGGCTAAATAGGAGGCCCAAATCTAGATGAAGATGCTGGAATATGCAAAGTACAGTCTAAATGCAATTCTAATTCAAATAACCATGGTAGAGCCCTTTAATAGAGTGCACATGAAAGATGTGTAAAGGGAGGAAAGGGATTAAAGTGTAGGAATGGAGTTTGTGATAGTTTCATGCCTGTAGAAGCTGTCTAGAACAATCAAGGCAAAGCATTGATCAGAAAAGGGAAAATGTGTAATGCTCATGGGAATTAACGTTTCTAGTACTTACAGGGAAGGATTTAAATTAATCAGAGGGTGGTTACGTGATGGGCTTGAGATGTGTTCCAGTATATCTGTGAAGTGTGGAAGCATGTTTTTCCACTAAGTGTTTCCATAACTTTATAGACTCCAGAGAGATAAATTGCGTGCTGTCCATCTGACTGTTAGATGGGACAGAGTTTAGCACAGTGTGCAAGCTGAGGTGGACACACTGGGGAAGGGTTTAAGCATTCTCTCGAACTACCATGCTTGCATTGCCACATACTGAGTGATGGGCACAGTGAGAAAGATTAGTGCAATTTTCTCATAATATATTCAGGCAATAAGCCCCGGGCCGGCGAGAGGTTAATAAACTGACAAACTAACATTGTGACATTTGGACGAAAAGACAGGAAAACGAACTAGGAATAGAAAGGGGCCTCAGTGGTGGTAGTGGACACGTATATGTACTTAGACATGACATTTTCGAGAGACTGTTGCCACATATTAAACAACAGGAGGAGATGGCCAGAATTTGTTTTCAGGGTTTACAGAGGTTCTATTTCAAATCTGGCGCCCGAGGACTGAACAAATGAATTGAGGTTTTTAAATGCAAAGTTTTAACTCAAATGCTTTATGGCAATGAGATCTGGGTTTACTGTTCCTGTGAACCCCTTGAAGTTGTACAATTGCAATTCTGGCACCAAACTCTAGGGCTCTCAAATGGCTGTCTGAGCAGTGCGCTGAGAGTCGAGCTGGCGATCCAAATTATCACTTCCCTGGCAAAAGCCAGACAATTCGCTTATGATGCCAAAATAAAACTAAATGCAAACACAAATTCCGAATCTCCAGCTGGGATTCTCAGTCACGGAGAGCCGCCCGAAAGTATATAAGCCGGAATGGTATAAGAATGGACTGGAATTAAGCCTCGGGAAAGGTTCCTGGCTGGAAGAGGAAGAGTCAACCATGACCAAGTTAAAACAGAAATAAAAACCTGGTACAAGGAAAACTTGCTGCGGGTGGATGGGGAAAAATCTGTGCTCTACCATCCCTTGCAGCCTATGTACAGTATGAGAGGACCCTGTGTGCCCTGAGCCCGACACTAGATTTAGATTCCCCAGAGGGACAAAGACTACCACTAAAAGCCAGGTAAAACCTGCGTTCACTGGCAAAAAGAATAATCTGGTAAAGGCTCCTGCTAAATTTCAACTGTGATATGGGTGCGGATGAAGATCTGGTGCACTTCATTTTGTTATGCCCATTTTATTAAAGGGAGAGGATGAGATAGTTGAGACCTTATTTTATAGCATGAAATACTAGATTGTGCAAGGAGGCAGTGTTTTTAACTGTTGAAAGTGAGCAGTCCCCAAAATACAATACAAATTCCCCAATGAGAGTCAACAACGGACACACACGAGGAGGGAATGAGACCAGGACCAAGTGCGGGTGAAGTTCAGAGATAAGGTTTATCAAAATCAAATAGCACACACAGAGGACTCTGGACACTCTGAGAGCACTCTGCCAAAAAATACACCGTCAGTAAATTTTAAAGGGTTACAGCGTCATCAGTGACGAAATACATATAGTACAAAAATTATATTAGAATTGATGGGGCAGTTGGCCCAGTATGGATATGTAGTGACCGCTTCATGTGATTGGATGATGGTTTGGCGGGACGTCGGACATCACGTGCACACTCTGGGCTGGTCAGTGCGAGGTGAAAGTCATGTTGGTTCTGAGTGAGGCGGCTGGTGCTAACTAGCTAATCTACACATTACTTCAAGGTATACAAAAATCAATTACAAGTTACACCTTGGCACTTAGGGAGAAAACCATATATTTCATATGTACATTTTTATTCGCTCGCTGCAAATCGTTGACCAGGTGAAAGATGTGGGGATCGTTTCTTTCAGGGGCATGGGAGCACAGACTCAGTGGAGGGATGAAAAGAATCCATTTGTTACATCGAGACATCCGTAGGACATGAGCTCAAGCAACACAGGCGTGGGAGGGGAAAAAGGTGGGGGTCATCAGCGCTCGTATTGTGCTTCATTGCAGCAGGGAGAGGAGGCCTCGGCAGGACAATGAAATTGAAAATACACGTAATGGGTCTTGAGTAACTTTCACAAGTGCCATCTCTACATATGACCTGTGAGGGGTTTGATTCGAGTTAAAGTTGTACTTTTACATGCATTACGTTACACAACACTGGCCATGTCCATTTTATAGCAAGATACATTTTTAGTTGTTACCAGCCATGGGGCCACGGAATTTACATTATTTCACATAGTTCTTCTAACATCATACCTATTCGTATATATTATTTTGACATCAATTGTCCTGGACTGTGGGGGCAGGGGCGCCTGGGTCCAAATCTCTTATCTACTACAATCAATCAGCTAACAGGACAGTCACAGAGACACCAGAGGGGAGGTGGAGGGGGGAATAGTTGGCTGACTGTGCGCGGACCTAGGGGAGAGGTGCGGGCTTGCAGGCTGGCATTTCTGTGAGGCCTACTAACACATATACAAAATGGAGTCGGTGTTCATACAATATTGAGTCAGTAATCTGCCCTCTTGTAGGTGTTGCACCTGTATGTGTCGTTCCGAGGCTGTCCGCCACCTTTGGCCAGAGGCGCACGGCCAGTCATGGAACGAGAATAGTGTGCATGTGGGGATGGGAATGGAGGGGAGAGGGGGTCTAAACGACCTTTCCTCTCATACATTCCCTCCTTTCGTTACTTAAGTAACAAATATTGTAAGTCTCCTAACCTTTGGCGCTCATTCTCTTCCGCTATTGCTTCATCCCATGCGGGTGTTCCCTTTTGTGGCATCCAGGCCCTGCATACTGCCCTCAGGCTTTCCCCTGCCCAGACATAGTCATCGGGGGTGCAAGTCATGTAAATGCAACCCCTATCCTCTTCCAGGTCCACCCAAACCGCATCATACCATTGCAATTAACGGAGCTCTTTGAGTGTTGTGTGATAAATCTGTCTACAATATACCCTGTGTTGTATATAGCTGTCATTCTGTATTTTAGGTCTGAGTCATCCCCTGTTTGTGCTTGCGCCTTGTGCGTTATCTCTACCACCCCTTTTGCACAGCCCATTGTCACCATCATCATTGCACTGTTGGGTACCGCATCTGTGCAGCACCTAAGGCCTAATTGGCATACACAAAAAATTAAAAGAACAAAATAGCTTGACAGTCATACCGAGCCAGGATGGAACCCACGAAAACAGATTGTCAACCACGTGTTAGGCTGCACTCCTTCTTCTTTCATTCGCTCACCAAGGTTGTGCACTGCTGCTATAACATTAGATAATGTTCCATTGTCCGCATCTGCAGAAGGTATGAACGTGCAACATGCGCTCCCGATTTTTTGGCACACACCTCCGTCCATTGCTGTCAACAGGTCTAGGACATACCTGTTCTGCATCGTCATCAGCCGCAGGGCTCATAGCTCCACCTTTATCACGTTGAAACCCTCTTCTGTGTCGTTGGCCAGTTTGATCAGCTCTCAACGAGTAATCTGGAGCCATTTTGCACTGGCTCGTGCCTGGATGCTTGGGATGAGGGACACAAAGAATGTTTCTGTGGATGTAAACAGCCAAAATTGATCAGGGATCCGTGCCAGAAGTTCACAGGATGCCTTGGAGATGTAGTTAGATGATCTTCGTTTTTGCGACAACGTGCTTTGCAGCTGCACCTCTGAGAGGGCACTGGATACTTGGTTGTCGGCAGTTCCCTCCACCCTTGGATATGACTTTCAGGTCTCACCATCAGGGTGCAATGCAGCGTTGCCAGAGAACATGTGCCCCTCCAGGACTGTGGAAGTTGCAAGTACGCCTATTTTCCCGCAAACCCAGTAAGTGTCCATTAGTGCAGCTGTGTGGGATCAAGAGTGTTTTATTTCAGTTCTTGTTTGTGCCCATGTCTGTTCTTCCTTCTCCATAGAAGCACAATTCATACAGGATCTCTCGCTGTAGCTTGAATGGTTTTTCAAGAGCTGTGACCCATGTTAGTTTTGTGATATGCTATGATCATATCGGGGCACATGTGGTCTGGATCCACTGCAATTTTCCATCTGATAGTCCTCGCAGTGCTTCTGCTTTGCATGTTATCTGTTCTACTACCATCTATTGTCCAAAAATAATGTTCCTTTTATTACGAGGAAAGGTTCCTTCAGGCAAATCACTCCTTGTGGTTTGTGGTAGCATGTCTTCTCGTTCTGCAGTATTTCAAATGAAACAGTGTATGCTTGAAAAGTGTTTTTAATTCTGCACAGCACGAGATGTAGGAGACAATGGGCCTCTGCAATAGGTGACTCTTGTGGCAACAGAACTTTAGGAGTTCCTGAGGCATTGGGTATGAATGAGCATACATAGCAGCTCTCATTTGGCTGTTGTGCTCATATCTGCGTACCATTTGTTGGACTACTGTGGGTGCTGTGGATCTTCTATTTTGTCTAACGCCAGCCCATGATATTCATCGTATTTTCTGCTCCTCGTCCCCCTTTTCCTTCTCCTGTTCCCTCCTTTGGTGTCTGATATCTTCCTTTGTTCCCCGTGTTGGATTGGTTCTATCCCACCCAGCCTATCCATTTCCTCCCCGTTACTTATTATAATGGTATCTCTCACAAAAGTGTCACGTGCATTCTTTGTACTCAAAATATCTGAGGTAGATTGTGTGGTCTCATAGAGTTCTTCATTGGGCCACTAAAATGCAAATGGATCTAAGTCGTTCATTTCATAGATGTCAAAGTCAGATTCCTTGTAAGTATACACGGGACTGTTTAGCACAGGAGTAGGGACAGTGTGATTTTCATTGCGCGTAATGTTTTTGTAAGTCTTGTGGGCCAGATTAGTTTGAATCCGTCCCATATTAGTTGAGACTGTCGTTTAATGAAGTCTACTCCTTCTCCCCGCTCCTTTATATCTATTGATATAAAGGATATTGCCCAATACAGTACCAGGCCACACATCATGGAAAAGAAAATAATTGCACAACAAAACAGTCCGCATTCATAGGAGTATGTTCGTAAAGTATTCTCTCTGTTCCTATCTCTATCTATACTGCTATCGTTGACATTGGGGGCCCCCGTCATTGCCATGGATGGTCCTACAGAGTGAAATATTAAAGGGGTTAAGTACACATTCATATAATTATTTCTTTCAGCGTTTCACTCTTATTCATAACTTGTCATTTTTCATTATACTTTTTGCCCATTTTACTTCTATTGCAGCTTGTTAAGCACACATACAACTATACACTTCTGTTCTTTTTACAAAAAATAAGAGTGACAGAAGAAGGAAGAGAGATGAAAAGCCTTTACCTAAAAAGAAACCTTTAACTACACATCTTTGCATTTTCCACTTCATTACTCACTATTTCATTATTCATAACGTCGCTCATTTTACTCGTATTTACATATTGGGCCTCATCATGACTTGGGCGGTAACGCCGGCGGTATGGTATTAGCCCTACTGCCGAACTCCCCGGCGCTAATAGCGCCGGATCACAAGTTCGGCGGTAATGTTAATCCCCATTCCCCATTGAGCCCATTCGGGAATGCCCCATTCCCCATTGGGCTCAATGGGGAAATTTCACGCTAATATCGCCGGTGGATTTTCCGCCGGCGCTATGAGCATGAATTTTCGGTGGATTTCCCTCCAGCTAAGAGCTGGGGCGAAATCCGCCGAAGTCCTGATTTGGAGGACCCTTAAATCCGGCGGTAATAGCGCTAACGCCGGATTTAAGGATTACCGCCAAAGTCGTGATGAGGCCCATTGTCTTTTAATTCACTTAATAGTACTTCTTTTTGTATTGCAGTGTGTCTATCTTATTTTATGTTTGTTTTGTTCTCTCTGTGTTGCTGTGTTCCTGTTCTTGTGTTACACTGTCATAGGCTTTGCGCACATCGGACAAATGTATCCACTATCTTAGGCTCTTCACCTTCACCGCAGTGCTGGTGCAATATACTACTTCATAAGGTCCATGGAACCTGGGAGCATTCCACTGGCGCACAAAGCTACGTACGTATATCATCTCCCCTGACATCAATCGGCAGTTTGGGCTGTCTGTGGCCGGGGTCATTGTGTCACTCTCATTTTCTTGTGTGAAGGGGGCTGCTAACTGTTTCGCTATCATCCTTGCTGCATTTGTCAGTTTTCTCAAATAGTCCTGCAATTCTTCCCCCAGCACTGTGGCACTTCTGTGTGCATCTGACTGTCTTCTCAGGGGAGATTCTGCTGTGTGCATATGTCTCCCTGTCACTATTCAATGTGGGGACAAGTGGTGGTCCTTGCTTAGCTGGTTCCTTAATTCAAATATTGCTAACGGCAAGCAGTACACCCAGTTTTTCTTCAGTGTGTGGCATAATTTGGACAGTCTACCTTTTAGGAGGCCATTGATTTTTTCAACGACAACATTGGCCTGCAGGTGATAAATCAAGCATCATTTGTGCGTGATGCCCAGCATTGTTGTTACCGCTTTGAAAAGATCGTTGACGAAATGCATTCCATTGTCGTAGCGTATGATGTTGCATATTCCCCAGTGGGGGAACACTTCTCTCACTAGAAATGTTGCCACGCATTTTGCATCTGGGTGTGCGCAGGGACCTGCTTCCACCCAGCGTGAAAATGGGCAGACCACCACTATCAAGTATCGTGATCCATTACACCTTTTTCCCATATCTGCATAGTCAATGTGCAGTTCATGGAAAGGCCCAATGAGGCGGGGCAGTGTTCCTCTTAACGTCATCCCAGAATTATACGTTTGACATGTTGTACACTCTATTACAATTTTAGACACATGCTCGTGTAATCCTGGCACAAACCAATTTTCTTGTATCTATTCAGCTATGTGTTGTTTTGCATTGCGGGCGGGGAGGTGGAGCTGCTGGAATGCTATTTCTAGCAGTTTTACCGGCATCACCACCTTACCCGTGTCATTTTGTCTCCATAGGAGGTCTGTGGATGACTCGCTGCATCCCCTTTTTCCCCACAACTCCTTCTCTTTGGGCAATGCTTCTTGCTGCAGCTCAATTATTTGGGATATTGGCATTGAGTTATATCCCTCACCTTGCCCTTCCTCCACATGTTTTTGTAAAACAAATTCTTCTGACATTTCTTTTTTGAGAGAGGCTGCCTCTTTTGCGGCAGCATCCGCTGCTGCATTTACTAGTGAGGTGACGTCACTGCTGTTCGTGTGGGCTTGGCACTTAACCAGGGCTACTACTGTCGGTTCCTTTAGGGCCTCAATCAATTCCATCAGTAGTTCGGCATGCTGTACAGGGGACCCGTCTGCTCTCCTAAATCCTCTTCTCCCCCACTGTGCTAATCCCCCATGCACTGTGGTTGTCATATACGCAGAGTCTGTGTATATTGTTACTGCACAATGCTGGGCTGTATGCACATATGTATTTATGCACACAAGGCACCAGGACCTGATTGTATCCAGACAGATCTATATAAAAGTGAGGCAATCATTTGGGCACCATATCTCCTACAAATGTTCAATTCTATACTTGCAGCGGGAGACATTTCAGACTCCTGACATTTGCCAGTAATTGTACCAATATTTAAGAAATGAGATTGCCACCAATTACTGATTAATATCTTTGATGGATACTACATCTTGTAACATTTTTGGCAGGGCAATCCATGTATATCTGGAAGAATGGATCAGAGAAAACAAACTTATAACACATCCTATAAAACATCTTCAAGCAGTCTTCCAGAAAGGTTTACATACAATTGACCATGGATTCAGACTCTATTTTCTTAGGCAAAAATGCGCCAACTTAAAAAGGATGCCCTTTTATATGGCCTTTGTCGATCTAATTTGGCATTTGATGGAGTCCCACCGACAAGGTTTGGGGGATGCTTGATAACTTAGGATTTCCATTACCAATCCTGGGGTCATTAATTTCATTATATTCAAACACCATGGCAGTAGTACGATAGGGATTGGAGGGAGAATGTACCTCATGTTTTTTCAAAGGGAAAGGAGTAACACAGGGTTTTGTCTTGCTACCAACCCTCTTGCATTATATATAAATAACATAGCCCAACTATCAAAAATAAGATGGCAGGATAGCAACACTTTTTAAGGGGTCTCTTGAATATAAGATAGTAGAATTGGATAGACATTCGGATTTCCCAATGGAACTCTTCAAATTCATTTTTAAAATTGGCAATCCTTTATACATTCTAAATATGTATAATAGTCCCACTACTACCAACCAATTGGATTCAATTACCCTAATTAAATTTGAAATGTAAGAACTTTTTTAGAAAGCTACCTGATAAAGATGTAACGATAATAGGTGGTGGAGATCTCAATATCAAATGGGGTAATGGTCCATTAGAGGGTTTATCTGAACCTCAGGAAGATATTGTGCTATGCATTCCAGCTTTCTCTATGTTGGACCCAAGAATTTCTGTTGAAGTCATAAAAACTCACCCTGACGTACCAATGCCTAATAAGCCCCCAGCTGCCATCTATGGACATCGTACCAACACCACACTGCTCCCAGTAGCCCATCGCTTAGGCAAACCACAGGTCTAGTCCCACAGAGTGGCAGAAAAATGCATGTTAAAAGCAGATGCAGGGCCATAGGCCCCCTGTCTGACACAGTAATGAGAAATCACGCAGACCTCATCCATCCAGCCCAGAGGCTCACTGGCACCATACCACACCACCCATCAACCGCCTTTTGAAATGCATGCACTGTACACCAGCCACAACCTCTTACAGGAACCTCTAACTTGGCTCCAGGATATCAGAGGTTACCCCGCACTAGCGTCCAGTTCCTACTGCAATGAGAAAACTCCACCTCAGGGCCAGAACCCGTACTATGCCTCCCTTGGTCATCAATTTTCTAACAGTGCCTGTGCTGTCGCTGCCCTTCCTTAGAATATCATCGCCTCCCAACTCTGTGTCCTTCACTTGTTCCACCATTTCTAAAGGTGGTTCAGCTGTAAATATTTCAAAACCCTGTATGTGAAGCAATTTGAAAGCAGCCAACATTGCACTGGCCCCCGTCTTGGATTTCAGACCCACCTCGGTCACCTGCACAGTGTATTTAAAAGTAAATTTGATTAACTATATATTGTCTGAGGAGAATAAGTACAGGTCTGGAATTTAATTTAGGGGTGTCAAGATAGCACCTCGGTTCAATGATCTGTAGTTGTGCAATTGTTTCAAACATTTGAGCCAGAGTCTGGGAACGGCATAGAGATCTGTTTCTTCCATGTCAAATGCTTGATCCTGATTTAATGTCAACGGCTCCTTCCGTTTGTCTCTCCTTGGACTTCGTTCAACTCTGTATGTTCCTTGCCCTTCACGGGGATACTGCAAAGAACTCTCTTCGGACCAATAGGCCTTCTTCCTTCTTCCGATTCCACCAGATTATCCACAGCCGATGTTTTATTGGCACTCTCTGTCAGTGTCACCTTGTAAGTTAGTTACCCACGAAGGAAGATGGGTGCCAGTTTAAACTTTTGAGGATGATGTATTTTAATCGGTTTGCCC
The DNA here is from genome assembly GCF_040938575.1 of Ambystoma mexicanum. Lineage (NCBI taxonomy): Eukaryota > Metazoa > Chordata > Amphibia > Caudata > Ambystomatidae > Ambystoma > Ambystoma mexicanum. The sequence continues at coordinate 948,962,028 of NC_090931.1, read as the reverse complement.
CCTTTTAGTGATAACATTTCTTTTTCCCCTAAGTTGAAGATGGGAGCCAATTTGTTTGGCTCTTTCGATGTCTGTGGCTCCGAAGAGGCAGTATTATTTTGTTCCCCTTTATTTGCGATTGGTTCATTGTGATTAGGGGGACTAGCCTTGCTTTAGCCACTCTTTTGTTCAAGTGTTTCCTCTGTCTGGATGCCAAGTCACCTTGGTTATTTGTAATTTTTCAGCCTTTCTTTTCTTATTCACCTTGGATGCTCGCTCATGTCTTGTTTCATCCAATGTCTCTGTCTGTTTTTTTCCCTGCTTCTTTGCACCATTCTGGTTGATGCTAGAGTGATCCTTCCCAGGGGTACTCAAGTCCATTTTACCTGGATCACTTATTGCCTTGATAAAACTAGATGTGCCTGTATTGTTTGCTTTTTTAGTTTTTGGTTCTTTGATTTTTTTGCCTCCGGTTCATCTGGAGGTAGAGAGTTCTTCCTTCCCTTTAGCAATGCTTTCCTTTTAACTCTCCTTCTCCCCTGAAAATGTTGTTGTGAACTTTCTGTCCAAGGTTCCTCTGCAGTCCGACCCTCTTGTATGGAATTGGATGGACTGTTTATTGGGATTACTGCATTTTCAAGTACCTTGCTCTCAACCACCTGAGCCATTCTTCCAAGAGTGATTCAGAAAGGGGGGGTATCATCAAAGTTAGTGGCAGACTTGGTCTCCGTCAATATAGGTTGCTCCTCTTGTGGGGGTTCGTTTTCATAGTAGTAAAATTCAGAAGTTCTATAATGAGGGCTTGTGTCTCCTGTTCACCCAATTTCAGTTCATGCAAGGCTTCTTTTAACATGTTTGCCTCCAAGGTTTGTTTGGCCATGTCCTCCGTCAAAGTTGTTAGAGATGGTATTATTGATGTATTTAGTCCGTTCTTAAGGCCCACCATAGAAGGTTCACATTGCTCCATTTCTTTAGACATTTCTAGCAACCTCCCTGAGTGAGTCGGTCCCTCACGCTTCAGCAGCTCATACACGTTAACCAACGAGTTCAAGACTAAGTTAAGGGCTACCAATGTTACTTTGTTGGCTATTGTGTCAAACGGGACCCTTCCTAGGGTATTTTGATCTAGTAATTCCCCAACAGGTTGCCTCGATTCCTGTGTGTCCAATTGAGATTGGACTATAGAGTGTATTTCTAGCAAGGTGTTTTGAATTTCATTTCTTGTTTTAGGCGACAAGGTCAATTCCTGAGAAAAGCGTCTTCCCTTCGTAATGGAGCCCGTATCTGGGTCCAGATCCAATGGTCTGGAGGATGAATTCCTATCATCCAGTGTACCTAACTTTAGGTCGCCCATACTTCGATGTCTCAGTCTGGGGAAGCATTCCTTAATTTTCTTCTTAATTTTAGTCACAGTAAGAGTAAAGTCTGTTTCCATTGCCAGAAAATGTTGGAGGTTTGTAGACCCCCTTTACCTCTCACCACATTGTTGCTGCTGTTGGGGCGATCAGAAGCGTGCACTTGCAAGCACTTGATTACTTCTTGCCCTGCTGGCATATGTTGTCTGTTTGTAAGTCCAACAAAGGTGGGGTGAGGTTTGTTGTTACAAAGGAACTATCCCACTCCGGTGCTCGTGGGTTATCTGTGAGGTTTCCCGCTATGCAAAAAGTATTTAGATGTCATAGCTGCAGGAAGCTTTCCTTTTCTGTTCCTTTGTTGCTTGTTTATCTCCCTCTCCCCGTGTTATTTTATTAACAATTTTAGAGGGAGGATGAAGCATTAAAACACCTTGTTCAACTATTAACAGAGTTTAGCAATACAACTTGCACCTTGTCGCCATGTGCCTTCACAGCTGTTTTCGTTAGTGAAGTCGAGTACCTGTGAATATCGATGTCACCGGCCCTTGATAAGTCTGCGAGCATAAATACAAATAAGACGCAACAATGTACTTGCAGAAATAAAACCCACCCTGAGGGTCCCCTGGTAGATAGACCTCCTATTTGCGACAGGTCACCCACTAACTCTGAGTGTAATAAAGAGGTGTGGTTGTCTAATAGAGAACCGGTTGATTCCAATAACGCAGAGGGTGGATATTGGCAATGGTTGCCCACAATTTTCAAAACACACTTTGCGCAAATGTCTCAATGACATTGAATCAATCATGTCTTGGAACACAAGAGGGATTGCGTATATTTTCAGCGAGGATGGGTTAATTGATATTTTAAGTAATTACTCCTTGATTGCATTACAAGGGACGTGGCTGTGTGAACAGGTCAACTTCGATGGTCGAGCAACCATCGCTAAATTAGCAACTAAAGGGACGAAGGGGAGACCAAAGGGGGGGATATTGCTACCTGCAGGAGCCCCCTGGAAAATTGAGGAAATAAAAAGCCTGGTGTCAACAGTATTAGAAGCAAAACTGACCCTTGGAGTCACCCGCTTAATACTGATAAATGTCTACGACCCACCGATGAATGTTGCGATGGCCGTGAACATCAATTCAGTGAGAGCGATTATGAAGAGATTTAATAGAGCTATCCTGGTACTTGTAGTGGGCAACTTCAATGCTCTCACTGAATTAAGAAGGTTAAACCATTATGATGTGATATGTTCAGCGCCTCTGAGTAATAAAAGTAATGCTAGAAAAAGAGGGAAGAAATGGGAATTATTAACAGAGGAACATAATATGACAAGGCTAAATGGATATTACTTAGGCAACACTCATATGGCCTATACTTGTGTAAGTGGAAAATCAGCAGCCACCCTTGATTATATATTTGTTAAAAGACTTGGATTACAGTTAATTAGGGACATGGCAATAGCATATCGCAGTGACAGTGACCATCTCCCATTATGTTTATTATTAATACCCCTACCAATGTAAACCAGTAAAACGCAATAGCTACAAATGGGGACATAGCCATTAATAGCAAGGGGAATAGAATAAGATGGAACAAGCAAAATATAGATAAAGCGTCTAATGTATCAGAGTCTTTATTAACTACATTCAACGAGACTTATGGAAGTGTAAACAGTCGCACTGATAGGGAAGACATTTATTATAATTGTTTTTATTCAAACCGTTGTTTTATTAGTTTGGTCAACAAAATTTTACAACATTTTTTGTATATTTCGTAAATCTTTGCAATTATGTTTTGCATATAATTTCAACTTTTCATTTCATTTCATTACAATTGATTATGAGTATACGAGTCATTTAGTTACTATCTTAACAAAAAACTCTTAAGAATAATAAATAACATTAGAGCAGTTCATTACTGCGTATGATCATCTTTTTAAAAAACAATAATATTTATCACAATGGGTAAACCATTCCAATTAGACCCTATTTAGGAAAACGTCTTTGGCAGATTCTCTACTCTGCATAACACATTTAGACACACGTTAGTAAATGTACAGTTGCCAATATGAAAACATACAAATATAGAAACAAAGGGAAAACTTCCACTCAATGATATACAGACAGTTTGTGTACTGACAATTAACATACAAAATATTAATTCAGCCATTCCAAGCTTTGATACATGGTTTCAAGTTTCAGATTAATGATTGTTAAAAATCTACAAAGCGACAGGATAAGTCTTATACTGTTACCCCACATGCAAGCTAACCAAAGCCACTCTCTTTTGAATAAATTCATGGCTACTCCTTCTGTATCAAATATTTGTAGGCAGATTTTCTCAAAATATGGACAGAAAATGACTAGGTGTTGGTTGATTCAATCTGCCCCCATCATTACAGAACCTACAGCCCAATTGACTAGCAATTTTTAGAAATGAATGCCAGCATCGAATTCTTTCAAGGGTCAGCAGTTGATTTAATTTGAATCGGAGATACATTTCTCTAGCTTTATTACAGGGAAATTGAATTATGTAAGGTTTATTCGGTAATCCTGTAGTGCTAAATTTTGCCTCCTCTTTATACAAATTGAATTCAGACATTCCATTTAAGGTCTTACACCAATCCTGATCAAATATACGAAGTTTAACATGTATTAGTCTGAATTCCAAATCTGATGGTTTAAGTGCAATTTCAGCAAGTAAGGAAACCATGCGATCATAATATTTTGTAATAGACTGAAGGGGGGAAGCAATCAGCATCTGGCCCAGATCCTCATATAAGCAGTTAGTTGAAGGATATAACATTTTGGCTAAGTTTGACAATAGCCGCCAGTTATAGCGCGCAGACAAAGCTGTAAATCCAAGTTCCTGCCTCAATAGTATGTTGGGGATAGACTTAGCTAAGCGCAGAGCCCCCTTCCATAACCATCCTTGAAGTTGATCAAGGAAACTATCAATGTCTACAAGGCACATGTCTAGGGCAAACAGAAGTACTGATTCAACTTTAAGGATATACAATTGAATTAATGGAATTAGTGAACATTTGCAGTACTTCACATAAACCATTCGCATTTGGGTTGCAAGGGGAGCCGCTTTTTTGTTCAATGTCTCTTTCCACATTGCCAAAGAATTTGAGTCTGAGATTGCATAGCCAAGCTATCGAATCGAAGGGACTATAGCAATTGGAAAATCATCAATAGTCCATTTATATGGAGAATATTCCCTCTTGAGATTCCTGAATACCACAATGTTTGATTTTTCTACATTGCAATGAAGATTGTGGTTGCTACAGTAAGAGGCGAATAGTGACAATTTGGCTTGAAGTTCCCTAGGGGTGCAGTCAAAGATCACAATATCATCGGCGAAAGCTAGCCAATGGATTTTTAAATGACCAAGCCTCGCCGGATATGAGATCTGCTTAGCCCAGATGTCGCTTATACCACATAAATATAGATTGAAGAGGGTGGCTGCTAAGTTGCATCCCTGCTTCAGACCAATATCGATAGTAATGGCATTAGTGGTTGCACCCGCATTGTTGACTCTTACAAGATAAGAGGTGTTTGCATGGAGTTTAGAAATTAAATGTATGATATAAGGAGGTATGTCCATGGATGCCATTTTTTCCCAAAGCAGTGCACGTATCACGCAGTCAGAATCGGATGTAAGATCTATTAATGCCATATACAAGGGACCAGAATTCTGTACTTTTGCTTTTGCTAGGAGATGGGCCATTATTGTTGCATTAAGTGCAGTCCCCATCCTAGCCCGAAACCCAATTTGGAACCGTGACAGGATTTTGAGCTGTTCGATCACAGTTTGTAGCTCGCGAAGCAGTAGAATGGCAAAAACTTTAGCGGCGGTATCAATTAGGGCAATAGGTCGGAAGTTGGAAGGGTCAGATCTTAAGCCCTTTTTATATATAGGAACAATAATGGAAGATAACCAGGAAAAGGGAATAAATCCAGTCATTAAGATGTTATCAAATTGTTTTTTTTAAGAATCTGAGCCCCCATTGCTGGATTTCGTTTGAGGACACAGGAAGGAATGCCATCTGGGCCAGCTGCGCTGGAGTAGTTCAGTGCGTGTATCGTATTTTCAATATCAAGTACGGACCATAACGAGAAAGAACGGATTACCGAACCAGTATTCGAACCAGTATTCTTTAAACCTCGATCAGCAAACACTACAGGGAGGGAGATTTTTTTTTCAAAAAATGCTTTCCAGGAGTCCGCAGATATCATTGATGCCTGGTCTGTTGGTAGTGCCATGGAACCCGCCCTGAGCATAGCCCATGTAGATCGTCTGTCTTTGTGACAAAAGGTGCAAAAATGTTTTGATTATTCAAGTTATACATGAACTGTTTGTGGTTTCTGCATTTATTGCGATATGTATTAAGAATGGGTTTTTTCCCTCAGAAATTCCTCCCATGGAAGAGAAGCTTTTCTAAGTTCGTGCAGAGCCGTGTACTTGATTTGTTTAGCTACAGAAATTGTGTTAGTATTGGAGTATTGTGATAAAGGCAAAGGAACATTACACCTCTCTCGATTGTTACATTAGTTATAATGTTAGATAACCTGCAGAGTTCAGCTTGCGCAGAACAGTGATAGTGAGGGAATCTGTAGTGATTCGAGAGTTGTGTAGTAATCATGTCATTCATTTTATCACAAAGTTTTGTAGACCAGGGAATTGACAAACCGGGATGATCCCCTTCCATAAAAGAGTGTTGCTGATCATTACCAAGCATGGCCACATCGACCTCTAGATTCAACTGGATTATGAAATAGTCACTACAACCAGGATCGTAAATAGCAATTTTACTAGATATTTGCTGCAAGTTCGCTGAAATAGCAAAATAGTCAATACAGGAAGAGGCCATACCTCTTCTCCATGTATGACAACCATCACTAGCATCAAAAGGAAGAAAATCAAGTTCCCAAGGTCCTAGTCTTGCCAAAAAAACCATACCTATCCACTGCCAACTGCCTAACCCTTGCTCGAGCATTAGTGCTGTCGAAATTGGACTATTGCAACGCACTATACTTAGGGGCCAATAAACATACGTTGCAAAAGATTCAAACACTACAGAACAATGCTCTTAGAGCTGCCTTAGGAATTCCAAGAAGGGAGCATATTTCAGAGGCTAGAAGACAATCCAACTGGCTCTCCACAGCGGACAAAATCAAACTCAAGACAGCTTCTCTAACTTTCAAAAGTATCAACCATCTAGCACCCAAATACCTAGCTGCTAAATTCAACAGAAAAATCTCCACTAGACCTACCAGAGAAGCATACTCCAACCAGTTAGTGATACCCCCATTTAAACTAAGTACGGCCGGAGGAAACAGCTTCCCGGTCAAAGCTGCCCAACTTTGGAACTCCCTCCCGCCCGGCCTGAGATCTACCCAATCCTACGCTCTCTTCAGATCTAACTGTATCAACTGGATCAAAGAAAATGACCGATAGTCCCGCCCTACACTAACATAACTACTGTCCTACAGACGTACTATGCACATAATTATATACTCTCTATCTTCCTACTGCATATTTCCTGTACATATTATGTTATATGTTTATATTATGCACATTGTATATTCTCCCTACTGTCCTGCATTATGTAATTTCTACGATGTATAACCACCACTTGTAAGCATGCGTAACCTGTAAAGTTTAAAGTATCCTTGAACAACGCGTCCGGTTACCCTCGGGTTTGGTGCGCGCTATAAATAATAAACAAACAAACAAACAAACAAATTGACCTCTATAACTCACTTGATATTGACCATCAGTAATAACATTGTACATATTCAATTTTAAGCAATCGGCATTACAATCTCCTCCCAACAGTATTCCACAAGTTGGATATAATGCTATAACTTCATCAAAAAGATTATCATGCTCTTGGAAGACAGTTGTTATTTTAAGTAGTGCCGGATTGTGATAGAGAGAGACAATGAGCAAGGGATCATACTGTTTATCATTTAGTGTAACCTACAAGGCCAGTGTTGCCATGGATTTATATTCTGCCAAAATATGTATTTTTAAATTGGTATTTACACAGATGGCTATACCGCCATATGGCCTCCCAGAAGGGCCTTGTTTAGCTTTAATTTGGTAGACAGTATATCCAGGCAACAAAAGGCCCTGCTCACACATAGTTTCCTGGCATAACATAATATCACATCTAATGCCTAAGTGCACATGATTGATCCATGTACACAAGTTTCTAAAACCACACGAATTCCATGACAAAATGGATAATGCCAAAGGCTGGTTACTGGGGAATGTTGTCCATCGCTGGGTTTAAGGTAGTGGCTAAAACAGATAGCCAAGACCAGTCCTTGCTAATATTTGATAGTCCTACAAGCTGAGCGATTACAACTGCGTTAATGCCACCCTGTGAATCGCCTAGATTTGTCTTTGGCGAATTTGGAGTGATGACCGGAATTGGAGTTTCATTAAAACAGATCGCATCATCGACAGAATCAAAAGGATGCGGCATCAGGCCAATAAATCGTAATTCTTCCATGTATTGCATCAGCAAGTTAGTGATGATGGCTGATTGCACTTTGCACACCATACAATTATTCTGAATTGGTGGCAGAGTGACCCACTCAATGTCAGCCGTATTCAGTGTGCTTAATGCTGGAATTCTGCTAAATGCTTGCAACAAGGCAGAAAGATTAAGGCGTTTAATTCCATTTTTATCCAAAATAATTTCCCAACCTATGATAGTCATAGAGTACTTGCTCGTTTCACCCATACCAGCATCGTCCCCCCTTTGATGCTTTGGAGATTGGGACCGTTGACCTTTCTTAGAGTTCTCCAGTGCAGAACCCTGCGAATTGGGGAAGTTGCTAGCAGACTCAGGGCAATTTTCAATATTTTGCAAGTGGAACGGCACATCAGTAGGTACCGAAACCAATCGGGGTACGTCGTTGGCAAGATCTGAATTACTGGTGGTGGATGTCATAACCACCGCCTTCCCTGCTTGGACAGTTTTATTCTCAAGGGGTTTGAAAAAGTTGGATAAATGAGTTTGAGAAGAGGGCTGTGATTTGCCTTCTGTATTCAGACGAGTTGTTGGGGAAGGAACATGGCCATAACTGCCCAAATTTTCGACCGCCCTAGAGGTTTTTTTGGGAATGGTTACACAAGGGCCAAAACCACCTTTAAGAGCAGTCTGTTCATCTGGGCTAAGATGTTGCAGGGCATTTTTGGATTCTACGGACAGTTCCTCGAAATTAATACCTTTTTGTTCATTGGTATATGACTGACCGTCAATATTCATAGAAGTTGTGTACTCATTAGACTTTGAGCTTTTTTAAATTTGTTTATTTATTTATTTTGTTCAGCAGTGCCTGGGCAAGGCACTTGTGCTGCAATCTTCCTGTCAGCTTTTCTTTTTAAGGCTCGAATGAAAAGTCTTTTTTCCTTCCTCGAGGTAAAATTATGCCCTGCACCTGTCGAGGGGACTTTGGTAGGTGCGGTAGCAGTGCTGGCAGTAATAGAATCGGTTTGAACATTTGCGTCCAACAGTTTTGTTAGGGCTGAGGGACTATGAGAGTGGAAACTTTGACAATCTTCGATGTTGCCTGAAAGAGATCCCACCTTCTGTTCGTCAGGTTCAGGTTGTAAGAAAAATAAAACCTGTTCTAGTTTCTCAGCATGTAGAGCGACCTCCTGGCATAGTTGTGCGTGAGTAAGAATATGACAAGATGTTTCAGGCAGTGGAGCAACTACAGTCTGGGCAAATGATTGAGGAAATGTGTAGATGACACGAGGTGCCTCCTGATTCGGTATTTCATGGACAGCAGCTGATATGACATTCTGTTTGCGTAGTCACAGAAGCATAACAAGGTGCAGTCGCTTTCAGAGGCGGCTGATCACCAGGTTCATGTCTGAGACTATCTGCAAATATAAATCCCTCCAATTTATTGATTTTTAGAAGAATCTGAGTCAAGGAGGACTTGCAATCTCTGATCTCATAATGCGTGTATTCATGTCCTCTATCTAATAAATTCAATATCCTTGTTAGTACAGGATAAGAGGTTTCCAGGGATTGCTTGTCCTCAGATGGCTCCAATAAATCAAAACCCAAAGGATGATTCAGGTGTTTTTTGCTAGGTGAAAATACAAGACCTATTGCAGGATCCAAAGCCGCAGTTGGGTTTGAAGTTGGAGAAGAAGGACAAGAACTAGAGTAGGGAAGATTCTGAGAGTTCATTTTGTGAACCTCTAAATGCAGGGGGGATATTGAAATCATCAGAGTCAACGGCTTCCTTGCTATGAATATGCACGTCGGCTCTCTTACAACTTGGAAGTGTGACAGGAGTGGAGGGACCTTCCGAGAGCCGTACCCGTTTTTCAAGTGCAGCAAGCACAACTGGAGCGAGAATAGAATTGTCAGAAGGAGAAGAGGTTAATTCCTCATTTGGACGGTTATCTGCAGAAAGTGGATCGTCCATGCGCATGCTAAGGAAGCTCTTGCGCGCGGGCTTTAAGGGAACATTAACATTGCTTGAAGTGGAAGTGCTAGGCAGAGAGGCATTACTGTCCGCTACAGCCGCTTGCGCACGTGCATAGGAAAATGCTACCTCATGGCGTACCAAATCCTGATCAGTAGTGGGGCCCGACATTGCAGACAAACAAGATACCTTACTGGGAATAGGCAGTGTCATTACCAACATGCTGAGACAGCGCCATTTGTTTCCTTAGTTGTGTTTTGGTCGTATATGCTTTTTTTAGAACAGGTGAGGTGAAGGCACGACCACTGCGAAGGCTAGATACCATTTATGATCAGTTTGCTACAATCAACCAAAAGCAGCCTTTAAACCGCAAAGAATGCAACGAATTTTGGAACACAGTGTTAGTACAGAATCACAATCTTTCATTAAGCAGGACCCGCCTCCTCACCCTCTCATCCTAACAGCCAAACAGCCACTTGCATGGCCACTTCGATGCGCGGTGCGCGTGCTTCTGATGTTTTGTAGGAAGTGAGGCAAGGCTGGGGGCTGGAGGAGGCGGGCGGGAGGCGGGACCAATCACCAGATTGGCTGAGGGAGAAAAAGAAGAGAAAAAGCAGTTACACTTGGGAAATGTGTAACAGTGTTTGAACTAAACAGAACGCTGCGGCGAAGCCACGGCTAGTATTTGAGCACAAGTGGCTCAAAGTAATATAAACATATAAACCACTTGTTCATTACTTGAATTAAGTCCAATGCTAAGTCCAGCGAGGCAGCAGTTTGTCAGGTCAGAACAGTTCACTGTGGGGCAGAGTTTCGGGGCAGCCCAACAGCCACTTGCATGGCCACTTCGATGCGCGCGCGCGATGCGCGTGCTTCTGATGTTTTGTAGGAAGTGAGGCAAGGCTGGGGGCTGGAGGAGGCGGGCGGGAGGCGGGACCAATCACCAGATTGGTTGAATTGAGTCCAATGCTGCTGGAGTTTCGCCGGCAAGAAACTTCCTCTTGCAGACGGCACGAGCAGCGAGGCAGCAGTTTGTCAGGTCAGAGCAGTTCACTGTGGAGCATTGTTTCGGGGCAGCCCAACAGCCACTTGCATGTCCACTCCGATGCGTGCGCGATGCGCGTGCTTCTGATGTTTTGTAGGAAGTGAGGCAAGGCTGGGGGCTGGAGGAGGCGGGCAGAAGACATTGTACAGGCCTTCGTTAGAATCAGTGCCACCATAAAAGACACCTCAATGGAGAAGCGTAAATACAAAAAATCAACTGAAAGAAGTAACAAGGTACAACTAGACGAATAATAAATGATCTTGAAATTACGGTTGTTAAACGCAATCTTAGGAAAGCTATTAGCAAAGACATTCATAGAGAGACCAGTCCCAATCCTGCAAGCGAAGTCGTGTTACGTGTTAGCATTACTGAAGCTGGTTGATTGATCATAAAAGAACACAGAATGGGAATTTGTGGAAAGGATTTGCCCAGTCTGCATTGGCAAAAGATACAAATCAGTTTTGGGAGATAATGCGAGGCACACAGCCACGCAGTCTACCCGTCATTGGTGCGACCGAACCTGACTGGGAAATACATATTAATAATACGCTGGGCTCAGATAAAGGTGAGATTGATACAAGCACAATGATAACTGATACTTGGAAATGTCTGTCAACTCCACATGAAATAGCGAATATCATCAGACATTTAAACAAGTCTAGAGCTTCAGGCCCTGATGGTATATGTAATGCTGTGATAAAAAAAACCGGGACAGGTGGCTGTATGGGCTCTACTATTTAATCATATTGGTACAGCAGGTGTCATTCCAGCAACATGGCGAGAAAAGCCAGATTTTGCCAGTACACAAAAAAGAGGCGATGAATTTCACTGCGAATAATCGCATGATGGCGATGATCGATGTCGCTTCAAAAATACTAGCTAAAGTACTGTTAATTGAATTAAATGTCTAGATTGATACACACAAGATACACTCTAACACAGCATGCAATCTACTGATATTAACAAGTGCAATAGAATATACGTGGGATCGAAGAAAGGCTAAAGTCTATGCAGCATTCATATAGATTTTTCCTCTGCGTTCGACACGATTCTAAGAGGGTGGTTGTGGAAAAAATTCAAAGATTGGAATATACCGAGTGGACTGTTGAAGATGTTAATTTTGCTTTACTCTGATACTTCAATTAGAATCAGGTTAGCTGGGGAAGGCAGACTATCAGCACCATTCAAAACTAGACGCAGAGTAAAGCAGGGCTGTGTGGTAACGGCTACCCTTTTTATGGACTGATTCATGGATTATTTGCGTTGAAAAAACGGGATTTGTGTGCCATTCTGCCCGCGAATCCCTGTTTAACAAATGGGGATTTGCGGGCAGAATGGCGCACAAATCCCGTTTTTTTCAGCGCAAATAATCCATGAATCAGGGCGTTAATCTTTACCTGTCAGACATGGGGATGGAATTTACAACTTCGGTGTTGTGCCCTGTGAAGGTTGGTCGCTACACTTTAAGCTGGCTAGCAGATGCCGATGACTTAGTTTTAGTCGACCACACACCCCAGGGTTTTCAGAAAGTAGTGGAACAACTTGGGTCGTATGCTGAAAAGAATGACTTAGTAATACATTCTGCGAAGAGTAAGACAATGGTATTCTCACAAGGTGCACGTAAAGCTCGCATTTACCCATCTACATTAAATGGGGAGATACTTGAAAACGTAGATATTTATAAGTATCTAGGGTTGCACCTACAGAGTAATCTAAAATGGGACAGACACTGGAATTAGACAACGAATAAATGTAACCATGCACTGACTGTGATTAACCGCTTTGTGTATAAACAACTGGGCATGTCATTTGAAACTGTCCTATTATTTTACATGACAAAAGTTAGATCCATCATATTCTATGCTGTTGAGATATGGGATGGGAATTATACAGCTATCTTGTGGAGATATGAAGCCAGGGCACTTCGCAAACTGTTTGCCCTCCCCTCGACTCTACCAGTCGAGTTAATCTACTTGGAACTAGAGATGGCTGGTATGACATATGACGTAACCAGGAAAATTATGAGTTTCTGCGACAAAATGTTACAAATCCAGAATTACACTGTGATTGGGGAATTCATAGATGCATTTCTATGTACTTGATAACTATCTCAAACTGGGTACTTTAGGGAAGTTTCTGTGCACATTTATAAAATGGGAAGAAGGATGCTGTGGTATGGGGCTGGACGGTATAGTTTATATGATAAAAAGCGGCATTAAGCAAAAGATGTATGTGCTTAGCAATGAACAGTATTTAACTAATCTGTTCGTGTTAAAAACCCATACCAATTTCTGCAAATATATTATAAGTAAAGAGAATAAGCCCCAATACATATCAGAATAGCCAAACAGTGCAATTGCAAGGCAATATCTAAGGCTTAAATTTAATGTGAGCATTGCCTTATTGACCAAAGGTGCCCAGTTAGGGATTCCATGTGATAAGTGCTATTGCAGGTTGTGTGATATTGATATCCCTGAGACTCGTGAACATCTCTTAATTGAGTGTGAAAGCCTAGCAGAGTTGCATTGGAAATATTTCAAAGAATACAATAACAAATAAGGTACTGCTGATTTTGCTAGAGGATGGTTTTTCTAAAAGGATGTTACCTAAATCTGATATATTATATAGTAAAATTCTATTTGAAGTGCACAGAAATTATGAAGATATTGACCTGAGACATTGGTTTTAACTTATATGCTCTCTATTGCGATTTTAAGTTTTTAAATTGGTAAATTGATTAAATTAATGATATAAAATGTTCACCAACGGTGCTCAAAGGACCGAACGCACTACATATGAGGATAAAAGGTCTGAATAACACGGAAAACTCACAGCGAATAATTGATACATCAATGGTGACAAAAATCGATTCAGAGAAACCATGGGGATGGCTAGCTGAGACCCTATCCTCAAAAAGGAAAAATTAGACCAAATGCCTTGATCTTCCACAAAAGCAGTGGATTGCCTCGTGGAACACTCGAGGATTTCGTCATTTGTTCGAACATGGCGGCAGACATTATCTGTATCCAGGAATGCTGGTTACAGGAGCCTCCCATCACAAACGGAGCCTCGTGCCTGTTGGACAAGGCATATAAAGGGCAAAAAGGAAGACTATCTGCACGTCTATTAACCATCATAAAAAACACTTTAAAAGGAAACATAGTGCAGATCACGACTCCATCTCTCCTCATCCAAATTATAATAATCCAAGAAGAAAGAATTGGGATGACAGAAAAAAACACTCAAATAATATTCAATCTTTATTGGAATAGTATGGCCAAAGATGCTGAAGACTTCTTGGACATAGTCACCAAACACATTGATGAGTTAAGAGCGGAACACCAAAGTGCTTCCATAATCATATGTGGTGAATTAAACATAGATTGTATTGGAAAAAAGAAAACAGAGGGCATAACTGGCCAAAAACAAAGAAAGGAATCACAAACACAAAACTGGTTGAGGGAGATGAAAATCCGCAACCTCCTACAGGTAAACAGAAACGTGAATGGAGACCTTCACGGAGATCCAACCTGGACATCGTACAACTCAAATACAACTTTGGATTCTTTTTTTGTTCACCGAGAAACCTTCAAAACAATGCATTCCTTAACGATATTACCAACAACTAAAAGTGATCATAGAATGCTCAATCTCACCTGCATCTGCCCAAAAAAACCAAAGTAATGGCAGCTCGGAAAATAAAGCAATGTGGGAAAATAACGTCAACTTGAACAATGGTTTAAACAGGCTGAGACTGTCACCAAAAATGATACCGACGCTCAAAAAACAATTGAGAATTGCCAGATTGCGACAGAAACAGGTGTTGAATATGGGGCTTGTCTAGCTGCCTTCAGAGAAACAAAAGGCACTAAATGAAGGCTAAAACTATCAGGCTGCATACATTTAATCCTGTGTTGGCAGAGAAAAAACACCAACTAACAAAAGATCTGAAGGCATTAAATAATCAGAAGGATCTGAATGTGACAAATAAAAGGAAAACATTGAAAAATGCTTATCGGAATTGGGTAAAATCACACAGAGCCCACCTTTTTCAAATAGATTCCGAACAAGTGCTAATGGCAACCAATAACAAAAATGCCAAATTCCTATCGTCACTACTAAACCAAAGGATAAACCTTCAAGGCACAGAACAGATCAATCCCATTCATGAAGCTAAATGGGTACAACATTTTGAAGAAATCTACAGCCAGTTGAATACAGATGTTGACCAAATACAAGGAAGTCCAAAAGAGACAGCATGGAACATAGAATTCAAGAAGACCAAATTCTGGGGCTTATTAATAAAGCCAGTACATCTCGGGCACCTGGACCTGACGGCTTTCACTAGCGCGATATTGACACAAGCCCCAGAAGTGTGGGCAGACATGTACCACGCCTTATTTACGAGAATTGTTAACACCAAACAGATCCCAGAAACATGGACGAAAGCAATAACAATTCCTATCTTCAAGAAAGGGGACAGGGCCAGTCCTGAAAACTATCGCCCAATATCACTACTAGATGTCATAGGAAAAGTCTTTGCGGGCATCCTCTTGAAAAGGTTAAAAGAATGGATAATAACATCAGGAAATTATGATCATAGGCAAGCTGGATTTGTAGAACGAGTAGACTGCAGCCTAAATTTATTGATACTCAACCTTCTGAAAGCGAAAACCTTGCAAGAAAACCAGAAACTATACCTAGCGTGCATAGAGTTGATCGACAGATTTTGTGGGCCAATATGGAGCGAAAGGGTTGCCCGAAAGATCAGGTAGCAGCAATCAGAGCACTCCTTACTGGTAGCTCCATTCAAGTGCAGCTAGATGAAAACGGCAACCTAGCCCATGTAATACCAACCAAAAGGGGCCTAAAACAAGGCTGCCCGCTGGCATCAGTACTTTACAACTTTTTTATCCTGGACATGAAAGATCGGTTCGAACCACCAAGATCCTGTTCGGCAAGACCGGGTGAAACCGCAATAGGCCAACTACTTTATGCAGATGATCTACTTATCCTGGATAAAACAGCTATCGGCCTACAAAAAAAGCTAGCTGCCCTAGATAAGTTTGTCGAAGAAAATAAACACAAAATAAATCCAGAAAAATCGGAGATCATTATAATCAAAAAACCAAGAGCAAAAGTACAAACCTCTTTCAAATGGTGCGTAGCAAATAAACCCATACCAATAATAAAGAGTACAAAATACTTGGGAGTGATCATCAGTGCTGACTGGAGCGATCAACCATGGATAATGCACTTGCAATGCAAAATGGACCAGCTAACAGCACAAGCCCTAACGTTAAAGAGAAGATTTTGTAAATTCTCGAAACAACCAATACTCGACTTTTACAATGGAAAGATGATTCCATCTATAACTTATGCTGGCGATACAGCCTTGAGAATACCGTTGGCAACATGGGACAAGCTTGAAGCCAGGTACCGGAAGAAAGTACTGAATATTCCGATGTGTGTACCAATGCGCGTAGTACGACATGAACTGGGGCTTCATTCTATGCAGGTACACATAGTGTGGAAAGCTCTATTGACATTCAGAAAGATAGTCTCCACAAATTGCCCTCCTCAATGCGAGATTTTGAAAGCTGAAAATGAAAGAATGCCATTTTGGCCTTTGAGTGCCTGGAAGAAAAAGTGCAATGAGATTCTGCAAAATCTGAATGTATCAATTGAGACTCTCTGTACTCAACCAAAGCGGGTTAAAATAGTACTTCTGTCTGCAGATTGGTCTCAAACGGAAACTGCCACAGCCTCCTCGAATGTCCATATTCTATCCAATCACTGTGGTTCCAAAATGTTTGCCCGGAAACTTGAAAAAGAGTGCTAACCCCAAACATCAGGGTCTGATTTTACGATTCAGACTCAATATCCTGAGAACAAAAACAAACTGAAAGAAATACGGAGAAGCAAGCGACAACATATGCCGGCTATGTAAGAAGATGAAGAAACCTTGTGGCATCTGACGCTGTTTTGCCCAGAGCTAAGATCATAGAGAGTAAGAATATTACAGACATCATTAATGCCAGCCTGCGATTTAGATCCTGATTTGTGGTGGACAGCGTTGTATGATGACCCAAATCAAAAGATAACAAGAGCACTTGGAATGTTTTTGGAAACGATGTAAAATACACTGTCAAGCAAATTATCACCGTCATAACAAGGAAGAAGGGATGTTTGTCTCAGGATCCATCCATACGTAGGGAACAATCCAAGATGTGCAATACACTGCCAAATCAAGGTATAGAGGACAATAAGATCGGGCAAAAAAAAAAAAAACAAGGGGAAACCCAGGGATCCTTGGTTTGGCTATGTAATGAGGGAATGCCATTTTCTTTTGAAGCAAATGTTTGTGCTCATTTACACTGAATGCTTAATAAAATAAAATAAAAATATAATAATGTATTATGTATGTATTTTTAATAAGGAATTGTATTATATTGTTGTAATGTTGTATACACAAAGCGTATTGCTAAATGTGTATTAAATAAATGAATTAATAATTAACCCGGAATTTACAAACGGGCCTTGGTTTTGTTCTTGTCATTAGTTTTGCTACAATACGAAAAGAGAGTCCAATGTAAACAGTGTAATTTTGCAATTTAACCCGCTTCGGCAAGCTGCAGCGTAAGAGCTGCAGCATATGAGCTGATTTAAATGGTAGGTGGCAAATGAAAAGTGCATCCCTACAAGGGGTTAGATACCCTCGTAGCTTGAGAAGCTGGTGCTGGAGCTGGCCCTGGAAACACTGGAAGCGCTGAGTGGTCGAACCAGCAGATGCTCTGTTGTGCGGCTCTTCCTCCCAGACAACCAACAACCACGAACACACACTGCTTGCACAGCACACACACTCTGCACTGACCACAGGTTTTTGTGTGCTGAGCTCACCTCCTCGCTCTTGTTGCTCCGCCTCCTCTGGTAGCAGCAACTGTAAGCAGACTGCCTCCAAGGTTTGTGCTGGGTAACTGGGCACACAAACACACACTGCTTGCACACCACTTTATACTCTAATACCGAACACACCTCAGTCAGAAGGCTTGCACAGAAAACCCAACCTAAGGACACGACATACACGATAGGCACTGCATCCCTTATCCAACATATTGAGACCTCACCCACCCCTAAAACAACCTTCTCCTGACCAAACCCACCAAAACACTTAACTCCCACCTAGTTACACAGTGCTAAGGCACACTCACTACCGAGATTTCCGCAGCCAAGAGCACTCATCCCACAACCGCCGCTAACCCTCGCCTCCTCCATGCAGCTCATAACACTCCCTTCGCATGCCCTTGACATAAGTGGCCTCATCACATCACAGAAACTAGACTTCCTACCAATCTCAGAAACATTGCTCGATCCAGCCTCGGGCCCCGCTCTCTCTCTTGCCCACCCAGATGGATTTACCATACTAAGTATTTGAAACTGCGCTTTGGGATCTTGCCAGAGATTGCTCTTAAGAAAAGGTGGAGACTAGAGTACCCTAACTTATGTCCAGCTTGCTCCAAAGCTCAGGAGACAGTTGCACACTTTATGTTTTATGTTCACACTATGCAGATATTTGCCAGGTAAATTTAAACCGTGCCTGAAAAATTATGAAGCAAGCACCCTATTGGGAGTTTAATTATTAAGAAAGATGTTATATTTGCAGTTGTAAGCTTCCTTTCCTTATGCAAGCCAGGTGACGCAGACTTGCTATATAAATCTGAAAACAGATGACACTATAGTTTAAAAATAAATCCACTAAATCAGAAGAAATTATTGTAGTTTAGATGGAATAATGTTAACTAATTCTGGAATTGCCCACATTTTGTATTTCATGGTGTCAAGATTCATATCAGAAAAGCGATTAATTGATGGAATTCGGATTGATAGCAAATTAATTTGTGAAATTATTTGCATTTATTATATATCACTCTGACACTAAAAAGTAAAAAAAATACATAAAATCTATTAAAACAACAGACATCATAAAAATAGGAGAGAAATAAAATGAAACAGATAAGAAACATAACGATGCATAACATTAACCTAACATTTAGGTCCAATAGTTTAGTATATCATCTGTTTAGAGTACATCAAATAAAATTAGAGATCGCACACTTTCATTAAATCTCGGATTCCTTGTTCGGTCACTTTGTCTATTTCTGAGAAGATTTCTATTAGCATTTTAACCAATGCTAACAATAATGACAGTTGAGAACTTGTCATAAATCTGTGCCAGAAATCATCGGTGAGAACTGCCGATGTTGAATGAATAAACCGCTCAAAGCTGTGCACTCTTTGATCAAGAAAAGCAGGACATAACACTACCAAATGAAACAATGTCTCAGTAGAGTCAGATCCACACATCTTACAGGTATGTAATTCCAGCACAACTCCTAATTTAAGCCCTACGACTTCCAACATAGGGAGGCAGTTTAACCAATCACGATGTTTTGAACATGGAAATGTTGCCAGGTACGATCTTAGCTGGTTTGATGGTAAGTACAAAAAAGGTACAAAAAATCCTTTCCCACATACAGGTTTAATTGTGCGAGATCAGACACGTCCGTACCCATGTCCCATTTTTTTTATTTTGTTCTTAGGGACGATTTCAGATTATGTTCCATTTAGATCTAACATAGTGGGAAAATAGTCACATCTTTTCTTCAGCTTTTCCAAGGAAGGATTTGTATCTTGCGTCATTAGGGCTTTAAGATAGAACCCAAGTGAATGTGAACCTGCCTGATCTAAGCCACCCACCAGGGGTAAACGTACTAACATACTGGAAAACCAAGATACAAGACACAACTCCAAACTGATAATGCTTATTGGAACAGAATCTGGGAGACTGAAGACCTGTTTCAAGATTTTTCCTTCAAGTGCGTCAAAGAACTTCCTGTCTTTGATGTTCATCAATTCACATTCATACAGCACAATTGGGGAAGCTTTGAATCTATAGAGTTCAATCAATGTAACAAGGGAGTACAAACACAGTTTACGTTTTGTTACTTTTAACACTGAAATGCAGGTTGAGATTTTTGCTTCGAATTGAGCTACTTGTTCACGCTGATTTTTAACTGCTATCTCGAACCCAAAGTAGCAAATAGAGTCAACTCGTTGCATTGTAACATTATTCAACTTCCAGGAGTACTCTTTTCTCTTTCTTCTGCTTGTGCTGATCATAAAACAAGATTTATCTGTGTTAATTTCTAGAGAATTTGCTTTGAAGTCGTTTTCAACTCTCAGAAGTTGCCGTTGGCGGCCTGCTGGGGTTTAATCCATTTGCAAGATGTTATCTGCAAATGTGATACACCTCAGCTTCAGCCCTACCCATGTTGGTACAAAACCTCCCCATTCCTCACTACTGTGCCACAGATCTGATGAAAACAGGTTAAATAAAGTGGGGCGAACACACACCACTGTTGACTTTTTTCAACGTCATCTCCATAGACAAGTCTCCAGGTGTGTTTAGCCTAACTCTTGTGACATTATTAGATTACAACAACTGCATCATACTCAGAAGAGATGGGTCTATACCCCACTCTGAGAACTTCACCCATAACGTAGCGATGTCAATGTTATCAAATGCAGATGACAAATCAATCACTGCAACATATAATGTACGCCCCGAATACAATCCTGCATCAGAAAGACAGGCCTTCAAGGCAAGACCACTTTGTTTTGTGCCCACACCCTTTCTGTTGCCCGTCTGTAGCAGGCTTGTTCTGTGAGTTTTGTCTGCCGAGGTCATTAGTTCCTTAAGCACTATATTTGCAAACACGTCTGACGATGTATCCAGTAATGAGATTGGTCAATACCTGGATGGTTCAGTGCTGTTCTCTTTTTTTTAAATTGGGACAAGAATTGAATCAGCCCACGAGGAAGGGCGGATATTCTTTTGGGTTAAATGAGTAAATAGATGGAACAGAATGTCTGCCCAAAGAACCAGATAATCTTTAAAGATACTGTTCATTAGTCAGGGCCGCTGGCCCTCAAATTCTTTAATTTACTAATCACAATATCAATGTCTGTTCGATAAAAGACAATCGATTGAGAAGGTGTGGTTGATTGAGGTATATTCACTGGATCTATACCATCCTTGTTTACATCATATTCATTTGAGAAAAACTCAAACCACGCCCCTTCACTCACCCCTGTAGCTTAGGTGACTACTTGTGATTTGTTTTTATTGTTAAGAATCTACCAAATAGCTTGTGGATGTCTTTGCAAAATCTTGTGTGGGAGCTTCTGGTTGTTGCCAATGTATTTTTGTGTGCTATGTAGTTTGCACCAATTTCTATATTGTTGTTTTAAGATTTGTTTGTTGTCTGCCTTCTCTGCCCAGGTCAGATATCTATGTTTGAGCAGAATCCTAATTTCTTTACACATTATGCGTTTTCGTTTCTGAATCTCCCTGTCATTTTTTTCCTATTGGGGTGGAGAGGGGATGTAATTTGTTAGGTGGTCTGTTTACTATCAGTTTCTTCAGTCTGGTTATTCATTTGGGAAGGTTTTCGCGGAGAGATTGCTTGCATTTCTCTCCACTACTCAATGTATTCCACCATTCCAAAAGCATTGAATTTGCTTCTTTTGGATTATGACAGTATTGGGCTACCCTGTTTAGAGACCACTAATGATTTATTTGACCGTGGCTCACTGGCTACCTGAAGCCCCTCTATCGCCAGAGATATTTGCAACTTTGCATGATCACTCACTTTAGTTTTAATGATTTCCAGCTAACCTATTTGCTGAAGCTTGACATTTTTAACAAAGAAATAGTCGATGACAGAGGCAGCGAAAACATTAGACCACGTTGGTGTATCTTTAATGAGACCTCCATTTAGCAAGTTTGTTTGAGCAAAAGCCCACCCTGAGAGAAATCTAGACCAAATCCTCGCCTTCTGTACAATTTTGGTAGTTGGTACAATTCTCCTATCCCCATCTAAATCCTCCCAATCCAAGTCTGCAACTAACCATTGACAGTTGAAATCTCCCGCTATAACAATGCAACCTTGCAGGTTCTCAGTTAACCAGGAAACGAAAATATCGTCCACTTCATTCATGACCACCTCATGCATGTTGTTCAGATGATTGAGGTAGATATTGATCACGAGGGCCATGGGACGCACAGGATTTCCCGTGTATCCATGGTCACCGTGACCAGTATCGCTTCAGACTTAGTGATGATTTCAGTTAGCACTCTACACATCTATTTAGACTGCACTGTAACAATTCTAGAAATCCAAATGGTGACCATTAGCGAAATGGCTGAACCAAGACAGGCCTCATTTGCCTTTACCTGAAGTTGTGGTTTTCAGCTTTACGGTCAGCAATCGGCAGGCTGTGAAATTGGTGGCGTTCCCAAACCTGCTCATGGCTTGGCAAGCATCAACCCCATAACCAGGTCGGACCAAATAAAATGTGATCTTCTCATTTAAACGATTTCCCCTGGTATTTGTCCAATGACAATAACATACTTCATTTATAATATGTTTTTATACACATTAAAATATTTTTTGGGGGGCATAAGTGTCTTGCGGCCAATTTCTTGGGATTGTGAGTCTTTAATAATCGGGTGCATTAGTAAACTGAAGGGCGTCCTAGTATATTGCACCCTGAAGAAATATGGGGGTTTCTCAAGGCACACTAATTAAAAGAGAAAGGTTTGTCATGAACTTAAGAGAAGAAGGGTAAAGGTATGGAAAAGTAAACATCTTAATTTTGCTTTGTCGACATGTGTGGATGAAGGGGTCTAATTTATGTTTAAAAAAATACATTATCACCTCAGTCTCTTCCTACTCACAGGGCCTGATTGACAAAGCATGGGAGTTTCCCATTCAAAAGCACTTTGCGAATCCGGCCCACAGCATTCACTAAGTAAAGGAGAAGCCAGTACCCGGTAACGAGCAAAACCTACTTGGCCGTTTAAGTTATTATTTTAAACCTTGCCCCTGCCTGGGTGTTAAAGATCTCACCTAACACTCGGGTTTGGCCTCATCCTCAATTTCTGAGGGCTGAGAAAAGAATTAGATAAACTTGCTTTTATGAAGATGTCTTGGTAATTCATCAGTACCCGTTGCTTCTACAGCTGAGGACGGAGCTCAAGGGCTCTTCCCTAACATCTACGTCCACACACCCTCCACTCCCCACCCTACCTGAGACTAGCTGATCTGATCCCCATTGTTTCTTCCCCTGGTTGCTTGTAGATCCATTGCTGACAAATTGCCTGCCCTGCTGTTAGATCCCCAGTGCATTGTTTCTTTGGTTCCCTAACCATTTTCTTCAATTTACGATTGTAAAATGCTCTGTTGCTTCCTTAGGCTATGTCGGCGCTCAATAAATACACTAATAATTATTATTATTATATGTAGGAATAGTTAAGTATAGCAACACGAATGTAAACATGGTTGATTTTAACCACTAGCAGCACATTCACAGAGGTTTTGAAATGTGCACAGGAATGTGTATTCCAGTTTAAGGGGAACACGTGCCGATGTATGTGAAGCGCTTCATTTGTTTATACTTTTCACTTGTACAAAAGGAACGCTTGTTTATTTGTTTGTTTGTTTATTTTATTTGTGTAGCGCCCCTGACCCAGAGGTATCTGGGCGCTAATGAGTAAGAAGACGGTTACAGGTTACAGTTCAAACAAATAGTACACGTAACACATAGTACACATATGAATGCAGTTATAACAAATCTTGAGCAAAGAGTAGATACCTGCATACATGGCCGGGTAGGCATGTATGGATGTTAATCGCCTTCCCATGTTCAGTTTGTGAACCGTAGCAATATTCTTTCTTTAAGTTTTGCAAAACCTTTAAGAATTGACCCCATGATCTCTACACTTTTTCGTTGGCCCACATGGATTCCACTCCTGTGCTGCCTTAAATATGAGCACTGAGAATGCCCCTGCTCAGAAAGTGAGTTGCAACGTGTAATAATATTATAATACATTAGAATGATACATTTAAAAGCTGTTTGGTGCTATGGAAAAACACCAGGCTGCCTGCTGGATTATGTCACAAACCCGTCATCCAAACTCCCACCATACATAATCGACGTGTTGGGGTAGCATACACACTTTGTAAATTAGAG
This sequence comes from Ambystoma mexicanum, assembly GCF_040938575.1. Lineage (NCBI taxonomy): Eukaryota > Metazoa > Chordata > Amphibia > Caudata > Ambystomatidae > Ambystoma > Ambystoma mexicanum. Next base: position 948,938,086 of record NC_090931.1, on the reverse strand, counting down.
CATGTACATAATATAGTTTTCTAGTACAATTAACGTTGTTAATAATATGCTTCACAAAAAAATCATTATAGAATAAATACCATATGTTTCTTTTTCTTTTTTGCCCTTCACGTTACAAGTAGTTTTTGAATAAATCATTCCAAAACGACATAGATGGCGCCATATTTCCTGATGATGAAACAATCTTAACAGCTGTAGTGCCGTTAATTTTAAACTTGTTTTGATTACTTCAAATCGCGCAGAGAAATGGAACCATAAACCTGCCTCGCGCTCTGCAAAGGAAAAGCAGCATAGAACAACAGTGTCGCAGTAAGCAGCCACAAAAGGCCTTTAAAATAGTCCTCTTTCTACTCGCCTTCATTATGCCTCGCTGGTTTTATGGCGTTATCTGACACAGAATTGGAGAGAGATTTGTAAAACACTATAGCATTTAAGTCATTACATTTTATAGCTAATTTCTAATGTGGATTTGATTTTTTACGAGCAGCAAAAGAATCTAATTTGCATCAGTGACAGTAACTAAAGAAATTTAACACCTGGCGGTGGTGGTACCAGAAATTGAATATGAGCTACTTGAGCGCTAAATATCTCATTCATACTTTCAAGGGGAATTGTTCGTTTATTTATGTTCTAATCTCCTGTTTTGCATTACCCACAAATGTTGATTTATGAGCAGGGAAGCGACGGAAAAAATGCATATGATGTTGTATGGACATACTGCCAGCAGAGTAATGAGTCGGTTGCTGTATGCATTAAAGAAAAAAGCAATCTGGAGCCGTTTTAGCGTTTGCTGTTTCAGTGAAGACACAACCGTGCAATGCACCCACTTCAACACGGTATTTGTGTAGCTGTCTTTGTGATGAGGTTGGGGGTTCCATAAAAAAGCATCAAGGAAATAAAGAGAGGACACTAAAAAAAGAAGAGTGCTGACAGAGATCAGGCCAGCAACACATCATCTAAACACCTTCGTCGTGTTTGCGAAATATGAAGCACAAACCGGGCCAAACCGTAAGAAACAGAGCGGCAGCCAAAGGCGATGTTAAACGGTATAGGAAGTGACACTTTACATAGGCCGCTTACAATTAACACATTGACGCCATTTTGCGGAGCTCCTCGCGGCGATGATGCTCTTGTCAAATGTGTTTAGTGCGCCAAATCTCCCGGAGCCGTCAGCTCCACCGCGAGCTTCTGACAGATTGAAGGCTGGAAGATAGGCTATCATGACAGATGGAAACTGGCACCGTGGCTCGGCTCGCGCCAATCGCAGGGGACCTGCCCCCCTTATCCTGCAGGGCTCAGCTTCGCAACCTTCCCTCCTCCTGATGAGAGCCCGGGCTGGCATTGTTAAATAGCGCATCTGGGTGAGTTAAGACCGCTCTGATGAAAGCATAAGGCGATGCTCTGTGAAGCAAAAGACATCTACTCACACAGCTGCATTTAAGATGGGTCTGGATAGGGGTTAGGACGAGAATGTACCTCGGACAATGTGAATAGAAAACCCCAACCCTGCATTTATGTGCGGTGGGTAAGGAATTTCGGAAATTTACGATATTTAGCTTGCACTATATAATTTTAAACTGGTGAACAAGTCAACAGCAAACAATGTAGACGCTCCTTTCAGCGACCTTCTGTCACGGGTTCAACTCCCCCTAATAGTTCAGCCTTCCATCTGTATAAGGGTGATAAACTGAGTACAATTACGTTTGGAAATAAAAACACTTACAACGAAAGTACTTCCAGATAGAGGAACTTGTCACGAACCACTATATAAAAAGATACCAACTTTTAGAAATATCTTATGCACGCTTATGTTTCATGCACAGATAGGCCTCAGAAAAGCAGACCATAGACTGTGTCTATAGTGCTTGAACATTGCAACACCAATTTAGGTGGAACACTAGTTTTAGTAATATGAATAAATGCCAACAACGCACACTTTGATGGATTGACTATGGTATAGTGGGCTACTCGTTTTATTTTATTCCAAAGGTAAGTATAAAAGTTTACAGATCGGGGACACACCTCCTCTGTTTCAATCATCTTAAGGTGTCTAGGACTTCTCTTTAGATTAGTGGAGGTGATCTGATCAGCTATGCCATTTTCAAAGATGTATCCAGCGGCACCCTTTGCCTCCTTCTCCCTTCTCTTGCAAGTCACCCAACGTTGATTATGTCCATCTTCATCCTGCGCCATAGACGTGTCCAGAGAGTGGCCTGGGGTGGCATGTGCTAACCTCGGAATCCGATTGGCCACCCCATTATCTGAAACTATGATCATTATCTGGTGTGTCTGTGTGTGTGTGGGTGTGCACATGCATGACCGTACTTCATGCCACCCCTGTATAAGTCAATTCCCCACTTGGGCCACCCCAGTCAAAAGAGTCTGGACACTCCACCTCTGTACCAACCTCTGAGGGCACACGTCACCTGTTAGTAGCTCGTTTTATAAATATTGTGTCTATATACCTATGGTATTACTCATGCTCCATCTATCTAATAGCTAGTTCTAGCATACTTCTCTTTCAAAAAGATGATAGGGTTTCCTATATCTGCATACACCCCAAGAGGAAAAAAAAAAAAAAAAGATGATAGGAGCTAATTTTTATGAAATGGCTCAAGTTATCATAGCCACAGTACCATAACCCACCATTTTGTGGGTTATAGTGGGGGAAGAGAAAACCCAGGGACATGTGAAAACAATCCAGGGACAATCCCAGAAGTAGAAAAGGCACGTATGAGGTTAAGAAGGATCACGTGTCTAAACGGGGATAATGGACGTGCCCGAGCAACTCCACTGATGTGGCGAAACAAGCAAAAAAGAGAAGAAAACATCCTTGTCAAGGACAGGGAGGATGGGAAAAGAGGGCAAGCTATCCCTGGCAGCGGCACCTTAAGTCAGGGAGCTGCAGGGGGGGGTGGGGAGGTGCGGGAGGGGGGTGGTGTATCCGCATACGAGCCTTGCAAAGAAGATCCCTGACATGAGGAACCAAAGTCAGATGACATTGACCCCCATGTTAACTCGGCACCAAGAACACCTTGTTTTCATCAACTGCACATTTGTATTTGGGTTTTATGCAGTGCACACCTACCTGGGAAGCAACAGAGCAATGTACATGTCATTAAGGGTAACATCTGAGGTAAAAAAGGGGTGGTACAATATGTCACATGGGAATTTCTGGCCATGGGGGTGGGTTGTGACGTGAACATACAAGGAGCCTGGGTAGCACCTAGGTATTGACTAAAGAGCAAGGTTGTGAGTTTCTTCCTGAACAGCAAGAGTGCTGGTGTGGTCCAGATTGTCACTCAGCTGTTGGCCTAGTAGGTAGAAGCATAGCAAGAGAGGACCTACTTCCTATTTTTTCCTTGTTTCATCTCAAGTCTAATGATCGACTGGCTCCTGGAGGAAAGTGACCCACCTGAGCTATAGAGTTTGGCAGTTCTGTAGGCAGGTGAGCAAACAATTGTTGCCTTGGATTTGATGACAGCAGTCTTAAAGAGTATTCTAGCCAGGAGCTAGTGCACCTCCCTTAGAATAGGTTATGATACAGCAGGTTGGGCGACTGTAAGTGGGCCCATGTGTGTCGTGCTGCAATGCCACTGAGGAGGGTGCGCCCTCCTTTGATGTGTGAGATTACCAGTTGTTGGGTGAAAAGAAGGGTTTTGTCTTCTGTAGGAGGGTTGGCTGGTACCAAAAGCAGACAAAGTGTATGTACATTGATTAGGATAAGGCATATTTTGCTTTTCAAACCTTTATGGCTCCTAGGACACCAGTTGTTCTAGAACTTCAAGAATGAGGTGCAACTGCCTGGTGGGCAGCTCAGGGGTCAAGCATTCATCTTTCAGATGGGGTAAGCCTGTGTTTCCCAAGGCCATCTCCGCTCTTCCACCTTCCAAGACCAATACACTGAGTACCATAACATTGGGTGCTAATAGCTATTATTACAGCCCTTAGAAACAGGAGGCATCCAACATGAAGCGCTATGCTATTGAAACACGTGATATTATTTGTATGCATTGCCTTGAAAGCCTCAGAAACAAAATATGCATTCGCCAACTAAAAGTTATCATCCTTTCAGGATTACACACTGTCTGTTTTCATGAGATGAACACCCAAACTGCACGTAACCCCTTCCAATGCTAGGTGCATGGACATCTGTGCTCTCAGATCCTGTACACAAATGACATGTCGTTTTCACCCCAGTGCTGTCAAGCCATTTGATGCCTGGTCTGCTCTTTATAAACCTGAAACAATAAATAAATTAATAGGACGTCAGAGTGTGTTATAGTTCCCATTCCTTCTTCGTGTATTTGGAATAGATGGAGGGCACATTGTTCTGCCATCTCTGTCCGGAATGGCATTCTTCCCGCTCATGTCGGAAGCAGGCCCTCCTGCAAGCAGGCGAGGTATGATAATCAGCTCATTGGCCAGTGAAGTTGTTTTCCCAGAGGCTCTTTTGTGTGCAAAATCCTCACAGTCAATTGACATGTGGACATCGTAAAGCTGATGAAATGCAATTGTAATGAACATGAGGGGGAGGCATCTGTAACAGCCTAAATGAAGGACCCTTCCCTCTTGACATGCTAATTCCGAAAATCTGCTCTCAGCTTGTACTCCCCCTGGACTGCAAATGGAGGCGAATCTCCATGAATGCATATTCAAGCCGTGTATTAGCCTCCGTTGCAGGTCGGAGCTGCAGCCGGGACGGACCCATTCTAATTTCCAGACAGATTATACTGCATCAAACGTAGTAATGATCTGACAGTTCATTTGTGAGGAGAGTCCCGCAGTCAAGGTTTAATGCATGGACAGGCGCAGGTGTGGAGCCAACTCCGCGAAAAACAAGCCAAACACTGCTGTCAAATTATCCGAGTTAGAACGCCTGATGCATGAAGGAAGGTGAAGTGCATTGCGGAAATGAATGCATTCATATTTTAATCATCCCGAGGCAGCAGTTCGTTAGATGCACCCTAGTTATGGTAGATGACATATAACCTGCCCAAATTCACATTTACCCAGCACACCCTTAGAACTTGCACTACATGCTAAAGTCAGAGAGGGGATGGATGTTGTAATGCCAATAATTGAAACAATGGTCGTATTACGCGGCGCATGCAGTCATATGTTCCCTTAACTGCCTGCCGGTGGCAGATCCACTTTCACACGGCAAGGAATGGCGACCACAGGCAGCCATCTCTTGGATAGGGATTGTTTTCCGGAACACAAAAAAACATCTTCCACCAACATAAATATTGTCAGGTTGAACGTTCAATGGCTTTCTGGACTCAATACATTATGGCTTATTGCCAGGCACAATGCTGCTCTATCCGAGGAATTACGGGGTAAGACTGACTGCGTGCGCAATTGCACTCTTACTCTGCTAATATTGTGAGAGAAGACATCCTTCATTACCATCAACCTTCTGATCAGTAAACAGCAACTTTTCCTCTCGAACCCAGCTGATTTAAAATGGCCGCCGTTATTTTATCTGTTGCCAAGCAAACACCTTTGCCAAGCCGTGTGATCTGATTGGTGCAACGTTATACTTTTTCGGCCAGCACCACCGGAAGGTGAAAGTCGGCCCTCCTTCAGAAGGCCCCCTACAAAAGGCCAGAGCCGTCTGTGCCTGTCCGGGAAATAGGAGCTGTGGGCCACTCACTCTGCCCCATTGCCTCGAGCCCGACTCTAGTGCCTGACTTCAATAATTTCAATCTATTGTAAGTATCCCCCCTGTATTTTGCCAGTCATAGCCACTTACTTGCAACATCATCTAGCCTCACCCCTAAAGGTTTTCCTTGCATCCCTCATTGCAGTAGTGTAACACCACTACCCTTTTACATCCCACCTCTCCTTTTACCTACAACTGCACCTCAATACCCGCAGTAACACTTGGTTATAATATAACCCAAAGCCTTCAGAGCATGGCACCCCCTAATGGGCTATAATTACTGCTCCTCATCCAATGACTCTTCCGCAGACTATGACTTCAGCCCTACTGAACAACAGCCAAACGTGGCTCTGCTAATCACTTGGCTACTCGTCTTCACAACCAGAGCTTCAGTTCTGAAAATCACTTTTTTTTTTCATAACAACATTTTATTAAGGTATACAATTCAACATGACATCAATGACAATATGACGACATTTAATTATGATATCTCAGTGGTTCCAGAGCCAGGGATAGAGATGAGTCAATTAGTGTTTGTATTAGCTTCCTTGTCCGCCACCATATCCCATCTTGGTGGACCTATAGGTGGTTGTAGGCAGAGCATTTCTGCATGAGATCTATGTAATAGTCAATCGAGGGGGCTACTTTGCAGCCATCCAGTTATTGTTGGCCTCCTAGATAGTGCTGGGAATCTCGCTGCATAATCCATGAAGGGATCCCAAATGTTCATAGTCTTATTGAAAGTATTGGTTCGGATAGCAGTCACCTTTTCTGCCACCGCGATATCCCAGCATTTGGCCCACCATAATGCTACTGAGGGACCATCGTCGTTTTTCTACAGCCGGGCCATGGCGATTTTTGCTGCAAGGAGTAAGTGTGTGCATAAGCGTGGAATGTGCCTGGGGATTGGAAGAGCCCCCCCCCCCCTGTTTCCCCTAAGAGAATAATTCTGGGGTCCCAGGGTATGGTGATTCCCGTGATATCCTCAATGTGTTTGGTCACTTCCCTCCAATATGTCTCCGCCCTTGGACAAGCCCAAACCATGTGAAATAGGGTACCAGGGGTGGAGCAGCCTCGCCAGCAGCGATCAGAAAGATTTGGATTCGCTCTATTGATCTGTACTGGAGTAACGTAATATCTATAGCAGAGCTTGTAACCTCCCTCCCTATTTGTGATACATTGCGACCTTTTGTGCAGTCTGGCCCAAATTTTAGCCCATTCCTCAAATTCTATTTCCCGGCCCAAGTCCTTCTCCCACTCAATCATGTATCTTTCTTTTCCCGTGGGGTCAGCCCTATCTAGGAGGTGGTACAGAGCCGAGATTTTACCTCTTTTTGTTTGGGTTGTGAGGGAGAGCTCCAGCGCCGTCAGCTCTCTGGAACATTTCTCCCAAACCGCTCTATGAGACAGCCAATACCGTATTTGGGTGTAGCGAAATTTCTCACCCTCATTTACCCTGAACTTCTCTTTGCATCTTTCAAATGTGATGGAGGAACCCTCCTCCAGAAAGTCACCCATCCTAAGTAGACCACCCTCCCGCCACGACTGAAAACCATTAGTATCACAGCCCGGAGAAAACTCCGGATTGTTCAAGACAGGGGTTAGTGGGCCCAATGTGCCCTTTATACCCTATTTCCGCGCTGCCGCCTTCCAACTTCGGACAACTGTTATCGTGGCCGAAAGGGGGCCTTTATTCACTTGCGCATTCATTTCTGGCAGATGTGGCAGGTCCGCGGGGTTACCCGAATACCAGCTCCCCTCGATCTGCGTCCTCTTTGGCTTGTCCTCATCTTGCACCCAGGAGAAAACGTGTGATAGCTGGGCTGCTAGTGTATACCTGGCTATATCTGGCACTCCTAGCCCCCCCAGGTTCTTGTCTCGCCACATTATTTGCTTACCAATACGAGGCTCCCCCCCCATACAAAGCTCTGTAATTTCTTTTGCATATCCACCAGTACTGGGCCCGGAATGCGGGTCAGTATTGCTGTGCAAAAGTATAGCCACCTGGGAATTATATTCATTTTTATGGCTGTGATTCGCCCGAACCAGGAGACTTCCCTAGAGGACCATGCCTTTAGGTCTTTCTTAAGAGTTGTAATAAGTTGCAGGTAGTTTGCAGCATATAGATGGCCCGGGTCTCTAGTGATCCATACCCCCAGGTATTCAATCGCGTCTTTCACCCATGGGATCGGCATTAATTGGCTGAGGGCGGCTCTGTCTTGTTTAGAGATATTGATCGCCAGGGCTGATGATTTGTCTAGGTTAATTTTGAACCCTGACAATGCCCCAAATTCGTTAATTTCCTTCCATAAACATTCAAGGGAGGAGGTCAAATCTGATGCTGTTATTAATACATCATCAGCGTAGATAGCTATTTTATATTCCCTACTTCCGATCTTAATCCCCCTTATCTTATCATTCTGCCTTGTTTTGGCTGCAAAGGGTTCCATTGATAGAGCGAATACCAGAGGAGAGAGTGGGCACCCCTGTCTAGCACCCCTTGTGATTTGTATTGCTTCGGATCTACCATTAACTCTCAGCCTTGTAATGGGGGTTTGGTAGTTGGCCATCACCCATGTGATGAAATTTGGGCTGAATCCAAAATGTTCCAGGATTGCACGTAGGTACCCCCAGTCCATCAGATCAAACGCTTTATGAGCATCTAATGATATCACAGCAACCCCGTCCCCAGATCTGTGGACATGTTCGATAATGTCTATCGTTCTCCGAATATTGTCGTGAGTCCCTCTCCCTGGTATGAACCCCATCTGGTCACTGTCGATCAGGCCTGGTAAAACCGCTCTCAACCTGCCCGCTAATATTTTGGCGAAAATCTTATCGTCATTGTTCATAAGCGTAATCGGGCGGTAAGAAGAGGCCAACTCTGGAGGCTTCCCTGGCTTGTGCAGCAGGACAGTCACTGATTCCGCCATGGTTCCGGTGACTGAGCCAGATGACAGAAAAGAGTTGAACAATACCATCAGCTGAAGAACCAGAAGCCTGGAATATTTCTTGTAAAAGGATACGGATAAGCCATCGGAGCCAGGAGCCGTGGATTTCAATGATTTAATGGCTTCCGTTATTTCCTCTGTCGAGATGGGCAGTTCGAGGTGCTCCAGCTGCTTCGAGTGTTGTTTAGGTAAGGACTGGAAGTACAGCAGTAAATTGTCTAATACTGTTGGTGATCCCTTCATGATATCTGCGTGGTATCTTGATAATTCATTGATTTTCTCTGTATCGGTGTAGAGGGCTTTCCCGTCGGCCCCAGTTAGTGTGAGGATATTGTTCCTGCTTCTGATTTTCCGCAGTTTCTGCACTAGTATTTTGTTCGCTTTATTAATAAAACTGTCTTGTGAATGCTAAGGATTTAGCTGTACGATCGGCGCAGTGCATTTCCAAAGCAGTTTTTGCCTTTCTGAGCTCTCTCTCGATTTTTCTGGAATATCACTTTTTCAGATTTTTTTCCAGTTGGTTCACGTTCTCTTCCAGCTTGGATGCAGCGATGTTCGAGACCCTTCGCTGCTCAGTTCCTGCACTAATCAGAGCGCCCCTGACGACTGCCTTCATAGCATCCCAGATGATATTAATAGGCAAAGACTCAGTTGTGTTTTCTTTAAAGTAGTTAACAATTGTGTTCTCGACCTCCATCTTGATGCATTCGTCCAGTAACAGAGCGTCGTTCATTCTCCAGTGTTTTTGGACCAGGCGTTTTTGCCCCGATATAGCTAGTTTTGCAGTTACCGGGGCATGGTCCGAAATCATGCACGTTTGTATTGATATTGCATCCAAGCATGGGTAAAGAACCCCCGAGATCAGTAATAAGTCAATTCTCGAGAAGCCTTTGTGCACCTGGGAGTAATGGGTGTAGTCTCTTGCGGTCCCGTTGAAGAGCCTCCAGGTGTCTACGATTTCCGTTTCCCTTAATAGCTTGGCTAGTGCTAATGCTTGAGTGAAGTCAGATTTAGTGGGCGGCAGGGTTTTGTCCATTTGTGGATCTGGCATTGAGTTGAAATCTCTGCCCATGACTAGGTGCCCTTCTTGAAATGCCAAAATTGTTGGGATTGAACTTGTGATGAATTTAGTTTGAGCTGAGTTGGGACCGTAGATTGCAGCAAAGGTGATTGGGAGTTCCTCAAATAGCCCTTTGAGTAAAAGGAACTGGCCGTTTGGGTCTCTTTCTATAGTAATTTTTGTTAGGGGGATCCTGTCACTCAGGAGTATGGCTACTCCTCTTTTCTTTTGGCCAGCGGTGGCGAAGAAAGCTTTTTTTGTATTTGGTAAATCTTACTCTGTGTTCATCTTCTTGTAATAGATGAGTTTCTTGTAGAAAGACAACGCCCCCGCCTAATTGCCCCAGTCTTTGTTCAACTGATTTTCGCTTCCATGGCGAGTTAAGTCCTTGCACATTCCATGATAGGATTGTTATTTCACTTGTGTCAGCCATAGTCTCTTGTTCCTTTTGTCTAAAATTAAGCACGCTCTCGCCTGCTGATCTCCACTAGCCATCCTGAGGCCACTTTGATGCTTCGGCATTGCTTCAATAATGTCGTTGGGATGTCACCATTTGAGCTTACGCGCAGGGTCGAACCGATGAATCTCCCAGACCCTGGGTATTTGAATGTCTTTCGTTGAACTCCCCCCCGTGACACGAAGAAGTACGAAGAGCCACATCCTACAGCCACTGGGAAACTGGTGGCCTTGATGCGCTCGTATTGGCCAACTGGGCCGCCGAACCATCTGTGAACTAGGACTGATGCATTATATCCGCACTGCCAGGACAGCGCCGTCAGGGCTTGAGTGAGGAATTAGACTCAACGCGAGGGTCCATCTTCTTTTGGATTTGTGTAACCTTCCAAGGCGCCTCTTATCAATCGACTGGTTCCGGAGTAAAGCTTCTGTTCCCCGCCGTCATTGCTGTAATTTTATTCTAGATCACCTAGGGTTGGGTTTTTTTTTGGGCGGGCCTCGAGGTCTACGTCTTCAGGCAGGTTTCGACCATGATCCGTCGGGAGGATTGCTGCGCTGGGATTGGGTTGGCCCTTCAGAGTCTGAGCCGCCCCCCCGCAACCCTGATGCCCATGAATTTGTCGGCCTCCTTCAGTGATCGAATTTGTGTTAGAGTCCCCTCCCATGTGAATTTGACCGAAGTGGGGAATCCCCATTGGTAGGCAACCTATTTCCCCCGCAGCCATTCAGTGAATGACCGCATGGCTCTTCGCTTCTGTAGCGTTGAATTCGCCAAGCCTTGGTAGAGTGCTATTTTCACTCCCTGGTATGTTATTTGGCACATTTGCCTTGCTTCACTCATGATTTCCTCCTTTATTTGGTAGAATTGAACCCTTACCAAGACATCTGGGGGGGAAGCTGGATACGGATCTCGGGATCGACCTGTGTACCCGGTCCAGTTCTAGAGGTGCCTCATTCGGCAGGGTTATGATGTATCTGAGTAACCCCGAGACATGGGGCCTCATTACGAGTCCAGCGGTAACAGAGGCGGTAAAACCGCCTGGTTACTGCTGGACTCGTATTACCATTCCGCCTCCGTGACTCCCGGAAATACCAGGGCATTACAACCCTGGTGTCCCGGGAATTCCAGAGGAGGAATGGTGTTAATCCCCGTTCCCATTGAGTCCCGTAGGACTCAATGGGAACGGGGATCATGGAAACACCGGCACCATCTCGTGATGGTGCTGGTGTTTCCATGTCCGCCTGCAGGCGGGCGGTGTTAAACCCGCCAGGTCAGACTTGGCAGGTTTGACGCCTCCGCCTGCAGGAGTTGTGATCGCCCGGCATGGAAACAACAGTGGCGGCGGGTTTACCGCCAACGTTGTTTCCATACCGGGCGATTTGTAATGAGGCCCGTGGTTTCTTAGCTCTGAGTCTGGCACGGACACTGGGATCCCGCGGATGCGGATATTGTTTCTCTGTGACCGATTCTCTGCATCCTCTTGTTTGGCTTCGAGAAGGTCACATCTTTCCTCCAGAGCTTTGATTCTGTCTCTGTCGAGATCATCCTCGAATCCCTGATCACAAACTTCTGATTCAAGCTCCACCGTCCGTCTCTACACCTCTCCCACTCGTTTGTCCAGGGAGTTTATTTTTCCCATTACTTCTTTTTTGCTCTTGTGAATTTCATTTGTCAGTGCGGTGAGCAGTTCCCGCAGGTCTGCCTTGGTTACCATTTGTGCTGCGTTGTTAGCTGATGGTGCACCAATAGGGATCTCCTCCTCTGTGGGACCCTCGGGCCTCTCCCCTTTTTTGGAGCGATCACTCGAGGCACCAGCCATCAATACTGCAATGTCCGTCTACTTGGACACCTTACCACTCCTCGACATCTTCGTTTCCGTCAACCCCCAGATTATCCCCCTCCGCAGTAGATACGCTTGCTTGATCTGCCCCAAGGAGTGGGAGATATGTAGTATGCGATGGGGGATTAGGGGGGAAGTCCAGGCAAAGCAAGCAGGTCCCCCACAGAAGGGTAATTGCGCACTTCCGGTTGAAGAAATTGCGTGTTGGTGCCGTGTGAGTGTTCGCACCCAGCCAATCCCCCTTATCAGATTGAGGTGGCAGAGGGGCCCTGGCGCAAGGGTAGTGATTTACCGTTCATTCCGTCGTTCTAACTTCAAGGTCGAAAGAGCGTTGCTTCGTGTGCACACTAGTGCAGCTGCTCGCGTGACCTCTCTCCCATGGAAACCCGCGTTTCTGCTGCACCATGTGGGCCATCCACCGCAGCTATGGCCCGCTCAAGCTTCGTGGTGTGCCTCGTTGTGATCCCGTGTTGGGGGTATAGTTAGTCCAATGTCCCATTCCTCTCATCGTGTCGACATGTCTGCCATAAGTCCCTGTGAGGCAATTGCTCCACCCGCCTCCAGCACAACCGCGGCTCTGGTGCAAGACCCGCAGTAATCGGGCTAGCCGGGTGTCGGATCCTTAACTCCCGCTGCATCGCTAAGTCTCACTGCGGGCCGTTCCTCCCACGGGAGCGTAGTTTTGATGTGCTCCGTGGGATCTCGCCGCCTATGGAACACGCCCCGGTGGGTCCCGGGTCGGGCTAGGAGCCTCTCCTCACTCAGGGATGTGGGGCAGAGCGCCTGCAGTCCTGGATGAGGAGAAATGCGTTTCACCCACACAGGTAGGCTCCCCCAGCTCTGCGCTCCGACGGCCGGGGATTCTTCTCCGCTCCCATCCGGGGCGCCTCCGCGGGATTATTGCAGCCAGAGTAATGGGGAGCCGCATACCTCCCGACCACTTCCGCTGTTCTTTGGACCTACGTCGCACATCTTGAAGGCAGTGTTGGATAGTTCAAGTCAGTTCGCCCGGTGGCCCATTCTGTTCTCCTGTGCCTGCATCACCCCTGCTTCGCGCGGATCAGTAGCGGCCGCCATTTTGTCGCAGGGAACTCCCGGATTTTGAAAATGCATCCGAATTCTAAGATTCGGTCACCTTCCAGGAAATCATTTGCCGTGCAGCATCTGTTGGCTGAAAATCACTTTTACCTTCCCCCTTCTTTCACCCGCTCAGTGGCCCCTGGGCTCACTGTTTTGAGTGCCTGTAATTGTTCTGTGTATAGTGCACCGACTCTAGTTATACAGTGCATGTATTGTATGATTCTGCCCACTGTTATGATTGTACACAGCTATGCCGGATCTCTATTGACCTTGTTGTGCAAAAGATTTGATTCTTGGGCTGTTATGTAGCAAAATGCTAACCTAGTGTACCTCAGGGCACCATACATGCCACAACGATGATGTTTACATACTTACCCTGTTGACTTTAAATACATTAAATCTGTTAAGTATTTCAGTCAGGCGATACACCCTGGTCCCAGCCTAGTATGCGGCGCACAACTGAAATGCCTATTTTGTTATATATATATAGGTTCAATATTTGAGAGATAAACCACTCATATCACACCCCTTATTCAAAAACCCCGGGTCACAGTGGACCAGGAACCAGGCTGGTTGGTAAAGGTAATATTTATTTATTTATTTAAAATTCAAGAAAATCATACACTTTTTAATATATGGGGCAGCAATCACCAATGTGGTGACAATAACAATAGAAATGTAGGCAATGCACTTGAATTAACCCTTTAGCAACACAGATAGAAAATACCAGAGAATAGAGACACTTTTTAATTTTTAGAAAGATATCACTCAAGTTAGGATTTCCCCCTGCAATATTCCTCAATCCACACATAATCAATTCTAAATGGATATAAGGAAGCAGAAGGTCATCAGGAATGAGGAATAAGAAACAAAATTTGAATCCAACCTTCCTTCCCCAAACAAGAGAGAAAAACGGATTTGAAACCTTGCACTGTTAAAAGGACACTCAGAAATGGCTGAATAAAACAATGAATGTGTGCAAAAATCATTAAATAAGTACAATTCTCTACTGGAACAACACTGGAAAGTTATAAGAAATCATAAGCAATAGCTTAAGCAAAAGCATACAATTCGAAAATGAATGGAAGATTTAAAACAATTGACAGTAAAAATAACATGTCTAAAACTTTGCAAAAATGCTCATTCCCGCCTGAAATTAACCAAACATTTTTTGATAAATGGATACATTTAAACAGGCATTGCTCAGCTATGTATAGTCTTCCTCTGAACAGCTGATTTTTAGATACATTTGCAAAGCAAATAGACATGTGTAAACTGAAAACAAAGCCCCTGGTTGATTTCTTTCCAAGCTAAGATGACTGGGCCTGTCATTCAGGAACTAGACATGGTTTTGCTAATGCACAATGACTTCTTCTGGGCACGGACGGGCCTTTTCAATCACAGCAGTTTCATAGTACATGGAAGGATTTAGCGTCAAAACATCATTTTTAAAAGTTGGAAAAGGTGTCATTTTAAAGGGAATTTTGGGGTTTTCAGCAATGCAATATTGCCTATTTCACTTAATTCAATGTTAAACGTTGCAGAGCACACTGGCACACTCCTGCGGTGTGTACTCTGTTCCGCACCACCTGAAATGTGTGTGGCACGGTGATGCAGCCATTTTGTTTGGTGGTTGTAAAAACGCAGTTTTGAGATCCTGGCACGCACAGGAGTTAGCGCAGCCATTTTGCTGTTTCTTGCACCAATGCAGCAAAGTGATGTGGTAAAGCACATCTGAGTGGGTCAATATATCCCACAATTAACTGATTCTAGAAAGCTGTATTGTACCACATTTAGCTGGCCTATAAATTAAAACTACTCCACGCCACTCTATGTGCATTGTTAACTTGCGCTGTGATTGATTTGTATTTGCCCCTGGCATGACGAGCTGTATTACTTCTGACCTGCTCCCAAAGTGATTATAGAAAGCTGCACTATACCACATTTAACAGGCCCACACGTGAATTACGGCTAGCCTTACTCTGTTCTGTTAAGCCACCCTGAACCTGCTTCACTGCAAAGTGCAGCAATAACTACACAGTGCCTACCCATTTCACGGCACGCCGCCCCATAGACCTTTCTCTGGCTACAATTTGTAACACGGCAAGCGCCACTGTTAGCCTCTTGACCGGTTCTCAACCGGCCTCACTGCTAATTAGCCTCAAGCTGCTCTATTTTTGGTCACAGCAACACATTTGTTCCGCACCTTGCGTGATTTACTCTATCCCAGTCACACCTACAGATGCTTTAGCTGACGTGTCCTATCCTATTCTGCTTTACACAAGCACTCACCAGCAGCAAGTCCCTGATTCCCCACATTACGTGAATCTTCACTGACCAACCTATTCAAGGCTGCCTGCTCCCCCAGCTACCTAATCCACCTACCCACCATCCGCATCAGAAACTCATTCCTCACACTCTGTACGGCTGGCGCCAACTCACGACCCACACACCCACTGCCCCCCCAGCACACCCAACCATACCATTCCGGGAGCCCTCATCAACGCCAGATCACTTCTGGCCCATGCTCCGGACATTGCAGACATAATCACGTTACATAATCTAGATTTCCTAGCTATAACAAAATCCTGGCTCAACATAGCATCGGGCCCAGTCCTGTTTTTTGCTGTCCCCGACAGTTACGCCATATGCAGGAGGGACAGACCCAATGCCAAAGGGAGAGGAGTGGCCATCATAGCTAAATATTCCTTGAACATGAGAGTGGTGCCCCTAACTCCCCACACCTCCTGCAAACTCCTCTCTGTGAAATTGTCTCTCTCAGCCACAGACACTTTAAACATCTACCTCATCTATAGACCCCCAGGGCCCACACAAACCTTTGAGAATGAGGTCACGCAAATCATCTCTTCTGAAACCAAACCCAAACCACAAACCATTGTATTGGGTGATTTCAACCTAGGCCTGAACGACCCACTCGATAACAATGCTCTCTTCTTGGCTAATACTATGTCAGCACTCGGCTTTGCTCACAAGATCCAGAATCCCACTCATGTGAAAGGTTATATATTTGACTGGCTTGCAGATATCAACTGCAACTACACCATCATATCTAACTTTCCCTGTCCCTGGTCTGACCACCACCTTATCACTTTCAATATCAATACCAAGATCAGCCCAACCAACCTCCCCAATATAGTCCCAGAGGCTCCCTCGAGAAACAAAAAGAATATCACAGCTAACAATCTTCTCCCACTAATGCATCCTGTCCTGGCTTTATCAACCGACGACACTGCCGACCCCACCACAATGACCAGACTCTACAACGACACAAAACTGTCAGCTATTAACAAAATTGCTCCGCTCGCGCTACGCAAAGCCAAACAACCAGCACACCTAAATGGCTGGTTCACCACCGAGTTAAAAGATCTAAGAATGACTAAAAGAAAAGCAGAATCACTATGGAAAAAATCGCCCACCACAACTAACACAATTATCTTCGACACTGCCTCAAGGGATTACAAACAACAAGTACTTCTGACCAAAGGCTAATTATACAATGACAGAATTTACAAAGCTAGCTCCAATACTAAGGAAATATTCCTTATCTTCAGAGAGCTAGAAACCCATATCCCACCACCAGAAAGCTGTAATAAATATGCTAACTGGTGCAAGAACATTCAAAATGTGCTTCAAAACAAAATCAGTCGTCTCCAATCTACTATTGAAGCCAAAAAGAACAGTCTAGCCAAATTACACAAAACCCTGCCTCCTTACCACCACCAACCTCAAGGAGCTCCCCCAATTCGATTTAACAAAGGTCACCATCCCAGTAGCTTAAAACCTTCAAGGTGCCAAGGTGACCCCTGCCCACCCACAATCATCAAAGACTGCGAACCCCAACTTACCCATTCATCACCAAGTTTATCAATGCCTTCTTCAGACATAACTGCGTCCCAAAGGACCTAAAAAATGCATGGGTGCTACCCCTATTTAAAAAAAACACCCTTGACTCCTAACACTCCTACGAACGAACTACAACCATATAACAACTGTACCATTTCTCTTGAAAATTCTTGACAGAGTAGCATACCTGCAAATTCAGAAATATCTGGAAACTAACAGCATCCTGGGGCTATTCCAATCTGGTTTCCACCCGAGACACGGGATGGAAACTGCACTACTTGATTTAAAAACCCAAATGGGCAACCTGAGGGACAAAGGGAAACTAGCTGTGCTTCTTCTCCTAGACCTCTCCGTTGCATTCGATTTGGTGGACCACAATATTCTATATAACCACCTAACATAAGTGGCTAACTTCTCAATGCCACACTATGGATGAAATCCTTTCTCAGCGACAGAACTATGAAAGTCTTCTTCCCTACAGCCGAAGCACCCCCCACCCCAGTCGCCTGTGGAGTGCCACAAGGCCCCTGCGTGGCCCCCACTTTGTACAACATTTTCACAAAGCCACTCTTTGACCATCTCGACAACCTGGGTGTCACCTACACTAATTACGCAGATGACACCCAGGTCCTCATCCCAATCACAGGAGACCACGATTCCGACACAGCCACCATCAATGCCATCTACCTGTCCTGGCACAGCACAGGTTATGTTTAAATGACGATAAGACCGAGCTGCTCATCATTGGCTCGCAACACAGAATCGCCAAACTAAATAACCTCTTCAAGTCCTTCATCATAGATGGACACACCATTAAAGTCACTAAAGAGGTAAAAATACTCAGTTTCTACTTAGACTCCTCACTCAATCTGGACAAATGAATAAATGCCTCCACTTCAGCCTCCTCATACACATGCAAATTATCACCGGACAGCTGTCTTACTCTAGCCAGAGCATTAATCCTTACACGCATTGACTACTGCAATGCCTTGTATGCCGGCACTAAAATCCAGAATATACGGAAGTTACAGGTCCTCCAAAACAATGCCCTTAGAGCCGAACTCAAGGTCCCCAGATCAGCACACATTTCAGCCATTAGACACAAACAACACTGGCTCTCAGTACATGAACGTATCATGTTCAAATCACTTACACTTACCCAGAAATGTCTTCACCAGATGGCCCACGCCTACCTGTCTGACTGTATCACCCTGACACAACGCTCTAGACCAACTAGATCAGCCTATCAGCACCGCACCGCCTCTGCACTCCCAGGTTCAAGCTCCAAAATGCAGGTGGCTGCAGCTTCCCCACTATTGCCAGCAAACTCTGAAACTCACTACCGCTCCCACTCAGGGCGCAGGAATCATTTTAGATCTTCCAGAAACAACTCAAAACGCACCTCTTCACTCAAAGACTAAGTAACTAAGTATTCTCATTAGACCATCTAGTCATCACCCCCTTGCTCTTCATTGAATATGCATTCTCTGTATGTTATTTAAGTCTCATCATCTACATGTATTGTCATTATCCTGAGCTTTGTCTTTCTTTTTTACCTACTCGTGCAACAATTGTAATTTCTACACTCTGTAAGAAAGCGCCCTGATACCTCTGGGCTTGGGGCGCTATATAAGCTCAAAAATAAATAAATACATTTTAAAAATGCCTATACATTTGTGAACTCAGAAAGCACTGCAAAAGGTATGCTGGGCCAATTGCATATTAATGAATTATGGATTCTCTATGTGTATATAATTTAGTTTAAGTTGGAAACTATATCAAACAATAAATAAAAAAATAAAAACGAGTGTAAAGTGTGGCTTGAGTGAATCTGCATTTGCTAGGGAAAGACATTCCTAATAGGGTAAGTGATTATTGGAATACCAGCTCCTGTCATTGTAGTCTAGTTGAATGGTTTTTAGATATACTGTAGACATGCATATATAATACTCATGCACATGTACTAAAATGCACCGTTTTGTGTGTGTATATGTAATATCAAAATAGCATATACAACAATCATTAGCTAATAATGTTCATGGCATCAGTGCACCACATGTAACCTTACTTGAGTCAGCGACTTGTCTTACTAACTCTAAAAAGCTCATACAACAGTCACCTTATTGCGAACAGCATTATACGTTGCTATAGATTTCCCAACTTCTCCATGCAGGCCCCAGCAGAGTGAAGGCATAGACAGGGTAGGCAAAACAGAGGGGAGTCTGGGAAACTCTGTACCAGCACAAACACAGCACATTGACATGCTCTTGGGTGGATGGCCCCTGGGAGAGTCTCAACCAAGTCTTTATCTCACTGTTCTTTTCACAGAGAACACATTTCCCTGCATTTATGTCTTTGTCCTGCCCAGGGGCAGTCCAGCACTGAAATGCTAGGCAATTCTTTGAACAAGAGTACCACACTAATCCCATACACATGTTTCAGCCTAGTTGGGCATCATCAGTGAGGTAAAGCTGTGCCTCTCTAAGAGCAGTGAGCAAAGGGTCCACGTCTGGATTCCCCTGGTAACTTAGGGTGAGACCCAAAACTTGGTATGCAAAACAGAGGGGGGTCTGGGAAACTCTCTACCAGCACAAACACAGCCCATTGACTTATTCTTGGGTGGATGGCCCCTGGGAGAGTCTCAACCAAGTATTTAGCTCACTGCTCTTTTCACAGAGAAGAAATGCCCCCGCATGGGGCTGTCCAGCACTGAAATGCTAGGCAATTCTCCTCTGAATAAGAGTACCACAGCAACCCCATACACGTGTTTCAGCCTAGTTGGGTATCATCAGTGAGGTGAAGCTGTGCCTCTCTAAGAGCAGTGAGCAAGGGGTCCATGTCTAGATTCCCCTGGTAACTTAGGGTGAGACCCAAAGTTACTTGGTATGCAAAACAGAGGGGGGTCTCGGAAACTCTCTACCAGCAGAAACACAGCCCATTGACTTGTTCTTCAGTGGATGGCCCCTGGGTGAGTCTCACCCAAGTCTTTAGCTCACTGTTCTTTTCACAGAGAAGACATTTCCCTGCATATCAGTCTTTATCCTGCCCTGGGGCAGTCCAGAACCGAAATGCTAGGCAATTCTCCTCTGAACAAGAGTACCACAGCAGCACACGTGTTTCAGCCTAGTTGGGCATCATCAGTGAGGTGAAGCTGTGCCTCTCTAAGAGCAGTGAGCAAGGGATCCACGTCTGGATTCCTCTGGTAAGTTAGGGTGAGACCCAAAGTTACTTGGTATGCAAAACAGAGGGGGTCTGGGAAAGTCTCTACCAGCACAAACACAGCCCCTTGTCTTGTTCTTGGGTGGATGGCCCCTGGGAGAGTCTCAAGCAAGTCTTTAGTTCTTTTCACAGAGAAGAAATTTCCCCGCATATCAGTTTTTGTCCTGCCCAGGGGCAGCCCAGTACCGAAATGCTGGCAATTCTCCTCTGAACAAGAGTACCACAGCAACCCCATAGATGTGTTTCAGCCTAGTTGGGCATCATCAGGAAGGTGAAGCTGTGCCTTTCTAACATCAGTGAGCAAGGGGTCCATGTCTGGATTCCCCAGGTAACTTAGGGTGAGACCCAAAGTTACTTGGTATGCAAAACAGAGGGGGGGTTGGGAAACTCTCTACCAGCACAAACACAACCCATTGACTTGTTCTTGGGTGGATGGCCCCTGCGGGAGTCTCAACCAAGTCTTTAGCTCACTGTTCTTTTCACAGAGAATAAATGTCCCTGCATATCAGTCTTTGTCCTGCCCAGGGGCAGTCCAGCACCGAAATGCTAGGCAATTCTCCTCTGAACAAGAGTACAAGAGCAACCCCATAGAGCAACCCCATACACGTGTTTCCGCCTAGTTGGGCGTCATCAGTGAGGTGAAGCTTTGCCTCTCTAAGAGCAGTGAGCAAGAGGTCCATGTCTGGATTCCCCGGGTAACTTAGGGTGAGACCCAAAGTTACTTGGTATGCAAAACAGAGGGAGGTCTGGGAAACTCTCCACCAGCACAAACACAGCCCATTGACTTGTTCTTGGGTGGATGGCCCCTGGGAGAGTCTCAACCATGTCTTTAGCTCACTGTTCTTTTCACACAGAAGAAATGTGTAGGGTAGGGCCTGAGTGGGCAAGGCCCACCCAAAATCTGTAAATGCCCACTCAGCAGCGCTGTGTGGGCATTTACAGATGTGAATTTCACTGCGATGGGCCCAACTACATTGGCTTCAGACCCCCTTGTTAGACAATCCTGGCTATGCTTCTGCAGCACAGAAACAGGGAAAGAGCCCTCCAACCACAGCTGCACAAAGATGGAGCCACACTCGGAGGTCATGAGTAATTGTTAAAATGATCAATTTTGTTTATTCATGTTCAAAGAAAAGAAAGATTGGCAGTGCAAGGGCAATGTCAAATATGCCAGAATGACCACTGATGACACATTTTGGCCCCCCTCAATCGCTATGTTATCAAACACGGTGGTTTACAAGCATGACCAATATTCAGTTTAATGTTAGTTTAGACACAGGAATGTCACTCTGGCACGTTGATTGCCAGGGTGATTCCTTGCAAGACACCCCCATCTAACTAGGAATGATATATTCTTAGCTATATGGAAAAATATTCTCGAAGCCAATGTGCCTAATGAGATGCTAGCAAGCAAGGAAGAAGACACTCCAGTGTCTAAACTAACATTAAACTCAATATTGCCTTGACAAAGACAAAGGGCCTCATTACGAGTTTGGAGGTCCGGGTTCCCTGAATGGGGAAATACCGGGCCATTCCGACCTAGGAGGGTCCGGTATTTCCCCATTCAAGGAACCGGGACCCAGTACATCCCCATTCCCATTTGAGCCCCTATGGGGCTGAATGGGAATGGGGAGCATGCTAACAACGGGCCCGTTAATGACAGGCCCGTTGTTAGCATGCTGGGCTGCTCTCGGGACCCACTAAGGACGTCTGGTAAAACCAGGCATCCTGAGTGGGTCCTGCGAGCGGACCTCGTAATGAGGCGGTATGGGGTTAACGGCACCGGCAGTTCTACCGGCGCCGTTAACCCCATACCGACAGGGTCGTAATGAGGCCCAAAGTGTTGAAGCACGTGTAGGCTGTGACCACCATCATTTTGGAGAGAATTAAACACAGTATTATGGACGTGAACCCTATTATGCAGTTGTATTTTAATTTTTACTAACTCTAACATTTTATGTTACAATAGCAATTTGGCTAAGCGCGAAGCTCTAGTGAAAAATGTTACCCTCTCTTTTCACAGTGTTCCACTGTGATCAATGGTAATGACAATTAGTGTAACATGATGCACTCTGATACACCACAAAGGAGATCCTATCTCAGCTGGTTGCAAGTCCCTT
This sequence comes from Ambystoma mexicanum, assembly GCF_040938575.1. Taxonomy (NCBI): domain Eukaryota; kingdom Metazoa; phylum Chordata; class Amphibia; order Caudata; family Ambystomatidae; genus Ambystoma; species Ambystoma mexicanum. The sequence continues at coordinate 948,915,830 of NC_090931.1, read as the reverse complement.
CACTTGCTGGTTTGAAAATGTCTCTCAGGCAGTGCCCAAGATTTTCCAGTTAACACGATTAAAACATATCCACCATCCAGTGCACATATATGAAAAAATACCATGTTGATTTCATTTCCACAGTTAGATGCTCCACTTGTGACCATGTTTTTTTATATGGCATCCTGGAATCCAGGACACTCACGTCTCCTTTCAGCAGGTCCCAGGTTTGAACCCAAATATCAGTGTTTTATCTGGGTCATCTAAGCCCATCCTTTCAACAAGTCATGTCTCATCTGCAGAAATGATCCGTGCCAAGTGGCAATTAGATTCACACTGCACGCCAAATAAATGACTCCACTTACTCCCTTACGTATGGGGAAGACCACTGAGACAACATTCTCCTCTAAGTACAAAACCAAATATACAAAAACACCATCTTTCAGAATGACCAGTCCAGTTTACGCAGCACAATGACAGCACCTTCCAGATCATCACTGATGACTTTGACACATAGATCGAGGAAACCAATTCCTTGAACCCCATCGACCGCAAAGCCATCCTCAATATTCTTGCAACACGCATTGGATTTGACATTAAAACCTAAAGTGGTTTACCTCCAACCTCACCGGAAGATGTCAGCTTGTTCAGATGAGTACATTCCAGTGTCACTCCATTATCTGTGGTGTCTCATAGGGATCCATCCTCTCCCCAGTCATTTTCAACATGTACATGGAGCCACTGGAGCTGCACTTCATCAGCCAGATTCTGGCAACACACTTCCTCACCAACTACCCAGCCTCAACCTTGCCCCTCTGAAAGCAGTTTGACATGCCTGACTCATCACAGGTCCAAGAAACACATATACATTCCTAAAGCCCCAAGCAACTGCACTGGATAGCCCCCTAGGCCCACATCCCTTTAAATAAGTCAACACCATGCACAATCATACACTCTGTGCTGAGGTAAAATGGTATTCAATAGATTTAACAACCATCAACAAGTACCAGGTACTGTAAGGGCATGTTACACACATTAACCACTGTCAAAACCCACCTCTTTCAGTCATTCTTTCTTATCACATCTCCGATATTCTGCATTATTCAAACAGTTATACCTATACAAATTGTGCTGATTTAAACACTGGAGTCTAAACATCAGTGGGAAACTTGAAGACACTATGGGGCCGATTCATGGAATGATAGAGCAGAAAATAGGCTACCTGCGCCCAATCTTCGCACACAACTTAGTTTGACGATTCATGGAATCGAATGCTCAGCACTTTTGCTGGACTTGCGTGGATTTCGTGCTGGCCTGGCATGCCACGGCGAGCTGTTGAGGGCCTTGTGTGAGACTCTGCGCAGAGGGTGGGCATGGCCTTCAGAAAGGGTGGTGAAGGGGGCGGAACACCAGAAATGGGGACTAACTTGCCAAGAAATGGGCATTCCCTCGCACGCCCCCTATTGCATGGAAAGAGACGTATTCATGGAATCTATCGCACAATGTCGCTGCTGGAAAATGCCTGTGCAAGTCCTTCATAGGATCCGCCACCCAGAGGCTAGCGTAAGTACTCTTGCATGTAGGATTTTCACTTTGCAGGTGGGATTGCATGTTGGATTTCCGGGTGCATGTACTCAATCACGGTTCCGATGTTACATATGGGTGCACTTAAGCTGTGTAACAGGGGGCAAGAACGTTTTACTTCGGTTCACATGCACATTTCCCAGAGTTATTGTCAAGTTTCTATTTTCCATACGTGTGTTGTCGGGGTACTGGGTACAGTTACGGGGGACCCCACACAGGCTCCAGAGTCACAGTCCTGCTTACGGGGGACTCCACCCACTGTTTGAAGGGTGCGTGTATTTGCACCCGGGGGAGTGTGCAAAGCTAGCTGATCTGGCAGTTTCCTGCTTCGTGTGTGGGCCTGCCGCCGGTGTGCCAGCCGTCACTTACGAATTTGGTTACCTTGCGCAATCAATTCCATGAATATGCCTTGCACCCATTTTAATTTCTTCCCACAGGCTGGCGCAGTGTCCTTCTCGGCATGCGGCCCTTGCACGATTTCTGCACTAAATTCCACAAATGGACCCCCATAACAGGGGTGTGCAACCTTTGGATCTCGAATTGTTTGGGAGAACAACTCATATCAGCCCTAACCAGCATTGTTAACAGTGGGGGATCATGGAAGTTGTAGTCCAAACATCTGGGAACCCAATAGTTGCAACCCCCTGCATGATGTTACATTTGTCAGTCTCTCGCTGTTTCCCTTCCCTGGAATCCAGGTACAAGGCTTCAACATGAACTGGAGTAAGAAGAACAGGTGTTGCTGTACAATCGTGATTTAACCACTTCAAAAACATGTTGTTTAAAACTGAATTATTTTTATTTATTTTTTATTTTCAGTATAGCCCAGCCAATTAAGGCTTTTTATACATAATTAAAACCAATACACAATTTATACAAAATATATGTCATAGGATAACTAGACACAATTTGACATAATCCCTTTATTAACACACAGTTTAAAAAGATACATGTTCTTTCTTTTATTGTCATACTAGTTGTATAAAACAATCTTAAACAAACATGTCATAAGATAAAAATACAAGCATTTCTTACATATTACATAGAAAATTAGTGGAATCATTAAAACCAACACATTTCATAGTGAAAATTCATAAAACCTAAAACCAGTTAATATAAATACAAACTTCCAAACTCACACCACCTGAGGTTCAAAATTATTTCAAGTAAATTTGGGCCTTTCCAAGTCTAACGTGCATAACAGATTAATAGACTACCAGTCCCTTTCTAATTCACCATTTTAGTTGAATAATCCCAACAGGGCTCAACAATTTAATTATGGTGCAGGATAGCCCAATCTCTTCACCAATGGCCATCCTGTTGTACATACCTAAAACATCCAAGTGCTCAATATCATGGGCATACCTTGACCACATCTGTTCCCTCATACTCTGTAGTACCTCATATTCCATCCCAATATGGAATCTCATTTGCAGAAAACCTTGCTTTTTGCAACAACTGCAATCTCTGATTTTGACACCGGTCACTGAGCACTTTTGGATAGCCTCCCCTGTATTTAGTACATTCAATTGGAAAATCAAGAACTGGGATCGCAAGTAGGCATTGGGGAACCTTTCCAAATATAAAGGCATAGTGCCCCTTCGTCTGTCGATGACCACTAGATTCATACACAGACTATGGGCCTCATTACAAGTGAGGCGGTAAGGGGTTAACAGCACCGGTAAAGGTGCCGGCGCCGTTAACCCTGTACCGCCTCATTACGAGGTTCCCTCGCGGGACCCGCTCTGGACGTCTGGTCAGACCAGACGTCCTTTGCGGGTCCCGCGAGGGGAACAGCATGTTAAGAACGGGCCCGTCATTAACGGGCCCGTTGTTAGCATGCTACCCATTCCTATTGAGCCCTAAGGGGGCTCAAATGGGAATGGGGATGGTCCGTGTCCGGGTTCCCTGAATGGGGAAATACCGGGCCCTCCAAAGTCAGAATGGCCCGGTATTTCCCCATTCAGGGACCACGGACCTGGACCCGAGTTTGGAGGCAGCCATGCCCTTATTAAGGGCATGGCTATCTCCAAACTCGTAATGAGGCCCTATGAGAGTTCATACCATCAATTGTACATACCCAATCACAGTCGAGAGATTTCTTTTTCACTTTTGCCGGATTTTCCACCAGGTCCCTTGTATTCATATTGCATTCAGTTACCACCTGTTCAGCCTCACTTTTATATCTTGACAGTGGCACTGAACTATCACACGACATGGCCCCATCCAGATCCCTATATAATGATCCTACACATTGGACCAAAACATTTCTGTAGAGTGACAGCACCTTCAATTATAGATGGCATTCCAGTGAGGTGAGACCCATTTCGAACGTCAGCTTGTCGACAGGCAGGCAATCGAGATGTTTCAGGCAAAACAATTATCAAATTTCGTGTGTACCAAGTTTAGAAAAGAAGGAGTTAATGAATCAGTGCGTCCAACATGCATTTGATGCTAAGCAACATTTTAGTCAGGTGGGACATTGTTCCAAAATCATTTCCCTAAAAGAATGTCCAATCACCCTCAGTGTATGCCTGCTCATCATGTCTAGGCTTCTGCAATACAACATCAGATATTTAGCGGTTTCCAGGGCCCCTTGCCCACATAGATGACAACCTCCAGCATTACTGTCAAGACGCACCCTAGAACCAGTACTCGCAGGGTGTTGACCAAATTGAACTTCAAATGAAGGTATTCATAATATGATAGAATAGGATTTGTGATGTCATCTTTGATGTCGTGGGTGTTAGTCTTAGCAGTGCACGGTGGTGGCGCGAGTTATGGTTGCTTAGCTTACCATAACTGGCGAATTTCAAGGGTTTTTCGGTTTTACTTGGAACCAAAAAGTCCCTTTAACAAAGTTTTTTCACTGAATTTCATAGGTTTTTAGTAGCGCAACTTAACCTTAACGTCCCTTTAACAAAGTTTTTTCACTGAATTTCATAGGTTTTTAGTAGCGCAACTTAACCATAACGTCCCTTTAACAAAGTTTTTTCACTGAATTTCATAGATTTTTAGTAGTGCAACTTAACAATAATGACTTTGACTTTATATACATATCATATGGAACTGACTGAATCTCTTCTACTGTACTTGATGTCCTCAAACTCATATAATGTTCGCTGACATGTTCGAAGAACAGTACCACTACATAAAAACTCTGAGGTGAGTATGTTAGATTGTTATATCATAACATAGGAACATTTAACAAATTCAAAAAGAAGCACACAAACACATTATATGTACTAATACATAAGAAATGTAACCCATATATACAACACACTAACCATTCATTTAAATGCACTATGTTCTAAAATGGAATATACCACAAGAAAATAAATTGGCTTCCAACATAATTACCTCACAAACACAACAGAACTGAGAACAAGAGCAGACCCACTGAGTACATAGGACATATCTTACCTGAAATAGTAAGTGTACTTAATTTTATTCATATATTTATAAACTTTCTGTATTAGATAAAAAAAATATGATCTTTTTTTTTCTCTCACAGAAATATCTGGTACTCTGGAATGGCTAGAGGAACATTTCCCACATGAAGAAATGTCACAAGATAGTGAAACTAATGGTAAACACTTTATAATATAAACCATTTAATTATTATTATTTTGTATACATTTAACATATATATATATATATATATATATATATATATATATTTTTTTTTTTTTGTACAGAGCATACCAAAATAGAAAATACTTCAGAAAAACCTGTTATGGATAACACTTTTCACAGTATAGAAGAAAAAATTGATTTATTGTTGACTAATTTTAATAATTTGAAAACTTTTGTGGAAGATCATTTTAAACCAAAAACCTCGTACCATTGCCCCACATGTACTTGTCCCTCCTCACCATATCCCAGTCAATTATCCCCAAACCCTCTCCATAGCCCAAAACGTTTTGATGAGACTTTCATCCCTTCTTCACCTAATAACAATCATGATGAAACCCCTAATTCTCCTGTTTTTGTTTCTGTTTCTGCCTCACCTTCTCTGTCATAAATTATTAATAAATGTTAAATAAAGTTTAATTTTTATATTGTGCTGTAAATAGTTTCGTTTTTTTTTTTTTTTAAAACAATGTAGGTGTCCGTGGACAGTGCAGGTGTTCTGAAATGTTCGTAAATAAATGAAAATGGAGGTGTCCTGAAGAACACTATACCTGTTCGTAGTGTTCGCTAGCAAGTTCAAACTGTTCTAAGAACACACGCGGTGTCCTGAATTGTTCGTAATTAAATGAAAATGGAGGTGTCTTAAAGAACACTATACCTGTCCGTACTGTTCGCTAGCAAGTTGAAAATGTTCTAAGAACACAATTGGTGTCCTGAAATGTTCGTACATAAACGAAATTGAACGTGTCCTGAAGAACACTATATCTGTCCTTACTGTTCGCTAGCAAGTTTAAAATGTTCTAAGAACACACGCAGTGTCCTGAAATGTTTGTTTCACTTGTGACGCAATTTTAATAAGTTCAGGACCCGAACAGTGTCCGGAGAACATCAACGCGCATGCGCTAGCCAATCTCCATGCATTTGGTGTCCTGCGGACATGTGCTTCCTTCACGGACTTGTTCGCGAACGGATCATATGATCGCGCCCACTCTGATTGCGTGTTCTGAATGCGGACACTGTTCGGGTCCCGAACAAATTAAAAGTACATTTTCAATGAATCCATAATATTTTTCAATAAAATCTCACCATGGCACAAGTCCCACATAGTAATCCAGAGTTTCTACATACCTTTTGAAACTTTTCAAACTTTTTTTTGTGTTCGATCTGTCCGCGGACAGCGCTCATGTCCGCGGACCGCGCACAAGCACCCCTATAAAAGAGCACACCCTAGAGCTTATTCTGGTGCTGCACCTGCTTCAGCACCACCCCCACCCCCTCCACCACCACCACCTCCCCAAAGGCCTGAAGAGGGTTACAGGAGTGAGGATGCGGAGGAGGAAGAAGAGGATGATGAGAATGAGGTAGAGGAAAACCCTACTACCCGCACTAGGGGTGAGTCTTGGGTGTGGCGGTTATTTACCATTCATGGGAATGTTCCTAAGGCTCGTGCGAACCGTGTTACCTGCAATGAGTGCAAAATGATACTCAGTCGCGGGAAGCACGGTGAGTACAGCTTGCAATGAGTGCAAAATGATACTCAGTCGCGGGAAGCACGGTAAGTACAGCTTTGGGACCACTACTATGAAGCGACACCTGAGGTCATTTCACTCTGGGGCTATTCGCAGAATTGTACCTTGCAAAGAACGTAGCAGGTTGATTTCCTCTACTTCATCCTCTGTTTCTGATCCTGTCACCACAAGGACCACCTCTGTGGGACAGCGTCTTCCTCAAGCTGCCTCACAGGCCATACAGAATGCTGATGACCCTTACCTTTTCGAGGGTCACAGTTGTATGTATGTACTGTGACACAGTACTCTGCAGGGGGGAGCGACTTCGTAGTGCTTTTGAGACTATCGTCTCAGAGCACGAGAAGATCTGCTCACTACCCAAATAAAACCCACTCTACATCTTCCTCTCTCAGCTCGCCCTTTCTTATCCCTGTGGTTGGTGTCCCCCCCTTTACCTTCCTTCCCCCTCCTCTCCTAGTGTGTCGTGTATAAAAAACCAAAATAAATACAAAATATCAAAAATAAAAAAAAATAAGGCTCTTTTCAGAGCCGCCTTTCACAGTTAAAAAATAGAAGTGAAAATAAATGAAGCAGGGCCCTTTGTATTTTTTAGAAGTCCGCGGACAGTTCGCGAACATTTAAAAAATTGGGTTGCTACCCCATCACAAACATTGCAATTTTCTCTGGGAGGAAGTGGTGGCTCTGAAAAGAGCCTTTGGGAGGTGTTTGTAAGTCAAAAATTATAAATGCTTAACACCTACTTCAAAATGGATATTGTAATTCCAAAAAAGGTTGCAATGCATTTTGTACATTTCTCAGAAAAATCTGATTGCCACCATAAGTAAGATGGACTCCATCTTTGCGAAAAATGTTTGTACTACGAAACAGAATATTTTCATTGTGAAAAGAAGACATGCCAAAATCTTTTAGAAAGGCACAAACAGCTTTATTAACATTGCGCCTTGCTTTTTCCATTTGTGGACCAAATGAAGAAGAACGAAGCCACATTTGTCTCTGCGCAATCCGTGAAAATATCACTTGAGAATTAGGAAACATGTCCATAACCTTCCCAAGTCCTTCTTTCATAGCAAATTGCAAAAGAATTCCAGTCACATGTCCTAAACTGTTCCCTCCGCAATGAATTACAATTATGTCTGGATGTTGCTCTGTCTCCAAAGTAGCACAGAGAGGTAGCAAGTCCAACCACCTCATTCCACGTACTCTATGCCAGTGTACTTCCACATGTGGGAATCCAAGATCTACAGCTACTCCACAGCTTTCTGCATGCACCTTTAACCAATATATCCATGAATCTCCCAAAATCCATACAATCTTTTTCCTAAAATACACAGACATAGCTATCTGTTGTTCTCTCAGCAAAAACAGTATATGAGAAACTCTCTTCTGGCACAACACACCCACTAAACTTTCCTGACCAATCCCTTTTAGTATTAATTCTCATTTGCATGACTTCTGAACCCAAAAATCCCCGGATGTAACTCCCGATGTCTGCGAACTACCGCCATGTCCGCGGACATATCGTAACATGAACAGCCCTTCTACCATTTCCACTTCACTCTCTCTGCCATTCCCTCATTGGATGTAGCTAAGAAATCACATGACCATGCACCAATCACATTCAAGACCTCTACATCATCATAGATCAGCACTGCAAATGTACTGTGAATCTCTATGAGTACAAGTGTCATATCATTGGCAAGCACCATCTACCAGAAATACTGTACAAGTCTCCAAGATTTCTACTTGCAGCTCCATGCATATCCATATGCATGAACACAAACTTCAGGTATGCATATTTTCTGTACAGTAGATGAACACATTTTCAAACAGACTTTTAGTTTGTGCAATCTGTAAAATGAATTTACTGTATTTTTTCAATTTCCTAAAATCAACTATCACTTATAAACCTTTATACTATTTACTTTCTTTATACACACACTCAAATCATGTTAAACTAACATTTTTTAAATGAAATATCTAGACTACATACATTCAAACAAAATTGCATGCAAGCACAATCTATGTTTAAATCTTTAAAAAAAATACTTATACAATTTCATATTTTTTTGTTTTTATTTATTTATTTACTTAATTACTTTAATTTAGACATGACATTGAGGCGCTATTACCTAGAACAGCTTAGTTACAGAAATAGTGGTATTCACTGGTATATTATAAATTTCAAAAGACATAGTAAAGATATTATTTTTGCTACAGTTAGTCATTCAATACAATTTGTTCATTGAGAACATATCATATGTACTGAACTGATGCAATGTATCTTATGTAAATAAATTAGTTTAATTGTTTTAAAGAAGGCACTGAGGATTTCAATTAAAAAAATCAATATCTAAATTAAAAACAGCGCTATATACAAACAAAGTTACTAATTTGAAGCTTTTACAATTGCAGTGAAGACCAGTCTCCTGAAAAGAAGCAGCCGAATTCGAAGAACAAAGAAGAACTAAGAAGTTACCTGTTAATTTAAGAAAAAAAGTAAGTACAATATCACCATAATATTTGTATTATTAATCAAACATACTATAACCTTAATACAAGCTATTTCTGTGCCTAAAAATAGAGATTGTGTACCATTTTGTCCAAAAATCTCCATGTCTTAAACAGCGATTTACAGCCAGAATGGCCCACAAATTCCTATTTTTGGACACACAAATTACCCAACTGAACCGCTACAATGTTCATATTATAGAACAAACAACTGTTTTAATTGTATACATTAGATTTACTATTTGTACTTTTCCACACCACTAGCTTACTTTTTTTTTGTCATCTGAACCCCAGTTTAGTATTACATAGATTCAAGAATACCTATCCCTACTAGTTGTAGTTCCCAATGCACAATCACACACCATTACATACATCTTTATCATCTTACTCAAACACTCATACACACAGCACACATACATTCCAGAACACCCCAACCCATATCTTCTTTATTTTTTTCAACAGACCCTAAAGAATGCCTACCAAAAGTCAAGTCCGTAGAAAGCAACGCAAAAGTAGAGCAAATGAAAATAAAAGTGTCCAACATAAGCATCCATCTCTAGCAGAATTTGTAAAAAAAAGTTGAAACAAAACAGCTAATACAGTCATTTAGTGAAACACAAGAAGTTTCAAGTACAAAAACTTTGCCTCCTCTATCAAAATGTAAAACAAACCAAAAAACAATTAACAGAAAATCAGCTATCACTACAGATAAAACTACTTCTTCAAATTTTAATATAGTGCAAAGTAAGCATACCAAGAAAAGTATTTTAGCCAAAATGTACCGTCACAAAGTCCTTCAAAATCTTATAAAAACAGGAGAGAAATCAGGTTCAATGCTCAAAACCTATCGTAGGAAATTAATCTTAGAAGCGTTGATGGACAGTGCAATTCTTCTCAAAAGAAAGTTATTTATTTTACTGTTAAACAAAATGAAACCACTAACAAAACGAATAACAAAATTACGAAAAAGACTTCTCAATAAGCGAAATGTCAACAGAAAGAACTTCTTAAGTATCTGCGGAGGTGAATGGAATCACACTACGAACACAGAACCATATTTTAATGAGGAAGCGTACAAACAAAAGCAAACAAATACAATTGCCATACATAGCAGTGGTCGAGGTTATGAAAAAGTGAATAATACCATAATGGTACAAGAAGTACTCCTTACAAAAATATGCCCTGAAAACTTAGAATTACCCCTCCATTCAACTGAATCAGAACGTCTAGTGTACAAATGGCCATGCACGTCAATGTGTAACATTCCCAAACAATGTTTCAAATCTTTACGCCAATTTCTCAATAAATATGTAAAAAGCAAAGACAAAATCAAAATTAAATTACTGCAAAATATGGATACCTGTCCAGTGCGCAAGTACACAGGACTACAAGGACATTCATTGGCCTGCATTACAGGACCTACTTGTAAAAGCACTTTCCATGATATCAAAAGGATATCAACACATCATTCAACTATAAGAAATCTAGTCTATAAACTGTACTATGCTAAAAGTCCTGCTTTAGCACTAGCAAAGTTAAATAACATCCTTCTACATGGTACAGCAAAAGACCTACTTGAAGGAATTCACTATATCCAGAAAAAATATTTTGGAAGTGAAAGCCATCTACAGAATGAAATAGCTTTAAACCAATTAAGCAACAATTCTACACATGGCAACCTTTTGCTAAACACATACAAAAAAGAAATACTAAAATTTAAAAGTACATCAGCTGAAGTACCAAACCATGTACCATTTATGTGTATGTTGCCGTGGAACTTTTTATAAAAGTAACACAAAAACTGTAGACCTATCATACAAAATAGAAGACAATGAAGATTCTAAATGGTTTGAATTAGCTCTCTACCTTGTAGCAGAAAATAAATACGAAATAACTGAGCCCTTAATACTTTGCAGTTACTGCACTACAAAACTTGACAACAACCAAACTCCTTCACGTGCTATCACAAATAATTTGGAATTATACCCAGTACCAAACCCCTACAACAACTTAATTTATATGAGAGCATCATAATTCAAACAGTACACCCATTTCAAGCAATAATACGCCTTCAACCAAAAACAGCAAAATTACCTCACTCTGAATTGTTAAAAGGCATTCGTGGAAAAGTAGTTCATTTACCATTAGATCTAAAAGAAAATGTGCATACTCTAGGTGTGCAACGTCCAATGCAGCAATCTTTAATTATCTTAGTAAATGGAGTACCTACAAAAGACAAAAAAATATGACAACAGCTGGTCGATTTATATAAAGTTAGACAAGCCTTCCAATATCTTAAAGAGAAAAATGAATATTACAAAGAAATTAATATTGAAGAAAACTTGAAAGATACAACTGAAATAATTCAAGAAACACAAGAAGCTGGTCAATTTGAGCTACTAGATCCTGCTACAATATCAAATACTTTAGACCATTATACAATTCATCCTTTGCACTGTAATGACACCGTAGAAGATGTACTGGAAACTTATCAAATGCGTCAAACAAAAGGATCGCCAATCAGCATATGGGAAAAAAGTATAGAAGCACGTGCTTTTACTCTACTCTTTCCTACTGGCAAAGGACGAAGGTATGATGATAGACCTATTCAAATATCAGCTTCAGAATACCGCTCATTACGGATGTATTCTGAAGATCCCAGATTTAGACAAAATGTGGAATACATATTCCACCTACTCTTTGAAAGTGAACTAGCAACTTTATGTTACAGAGTTGCACACATATTAAAATCAGGATCACACTTTCAAAATATGACAGCTACACAATTATTAGAAAAAGTGCAACAAAAGGATGAGGTTTTACAATCAAATATTACAAATCTATTAGCAAATATGCGTGGCACTAAAGAGTACTGGTTTCGATGTCATGGAGATGTACGTTGTATGATCAGAAACCTTCGCCCACCCACTTGGTTTGTTACATTAATTTGTGCAGAATATGCATGGGAAGATTTACATGATTTCCTACGCATATCAAATAAGAAACAAAACAAACATAGATATACTAACACCTGGAGAACTTTGTTCTTTGGATCCTGTTAATGTTTCAAGATATTTTCACCATCGCTTCATTGCTATGCTACATTTTATTTGTAATAAAACTGTTCCTCCCCTTGGAGAAGTGCAACACGTCTTTTGGAGAAAAGAATACCAAGCCAGAGGAGCACCACATATCCACATGCTTTTATGGATTATAGATTCTCCTAAATTTGGTCAAGACAGTGATGCCACTGTTTTACAGTTTACTGAAAAATATGTCACTTGTGAAATTCCATCAGAAGCCACAAATAGTGATCTTCATGCACAAATATTACAATTTCAAAGACACAAATGTGGAAAATATTGTCGTCGCAAATACAAAAACAAAGGGAAATACTACACCAAATGCCGATTTGGTTTCCTTAGACCAGTTACAAATACAGGTCAAGTGAACAACCTCATGTCTTCAGTTAGACACAGTGTTAAAGGTAAGTCACCTAAAAATACATATTACATAAAAAGAAAAGAAGAAGAAAAATATATCAATGATTATAATGCAATCATTGCCCACTTATGGAATGCAAACATAGATGTGCAGTACATTGCAGACAATTCTACTGCAGTTGCACAATACGTCACAGCATACTTAACTAAAGCAGAAAAGACAGAGCTCCAAGACCTCTGGAATGACCTGTCATCAGATAAAACAGTATCTCAGAAATTATACAGCTTGGGCATAAAAATGCTCACCCATAGAGAATGTGGATCATATGAAGCATCTGATCGTTTAACTGGTACTGCATTGTATGGTAAATCTGAAAATATAGTATGGCTAAGTCTTGGTCCAGCTAAATCTAGAAAAAGAGTTCTAAAATCATATGAAGATATAGAAACAATAGCCAAACATTATCCCAACAGCCAATACATTTTAAAAAACAATTTATTGGACACATACTACCCAAACAGAAGTAATACTTTGGAAAACATGTGTCTATACCACATAGCCCAAAACTACACATACAAAAATAATATGAAACCTGATGAAAAAAAAGGTAAATATAGAGTGACAAACTATGAAGGCAGCTTAGTTAAACTCACTAAACCAAATGTAATTAATCATATCAAATTGTCATTAAAGACTCCTCAACATAAAGAAGTATATTACATGTCCCTGTTACAACTCTTCAAACCATGGAGAAAAGAAGAACAATTACTAGATAACTATGACTCATATGAGGATGCTTTCAAAGCAAATGAAAGCACTATAACTGATGTAAACTTTACACAGTACAAAACAATGTTGCACAATGAACAGCAACACGAAGAAGAACTCCAAGCCCAACTAGATAAGGACACTCCTGACAGTAGTCAACCTTCTGTAACAGGAAGCGAAGAACCACTGGGAGAACCACTAATAATAAATGAGGCAGAATTAGCTATGATAGAAGTAGAAAACACCATGTGTCAGTATGAAGATAAAGAAGAATTAACTATACTACAATCAAAACTAAACAATGAGCAAAGTAGCATTTTTCAAGAAGTAACAAAACAAATTGCACATGGTGTAAAACATGAAAATAAAGAATGTTCCTGCCATAATTATAAACCTATACTACTGTACGTCAGTGGTGAAGCTGGTTCTGTCAAAACATTCCTAATCAAAATCATTAGTAAGTTCCTTCAACAATTGACAAACAACAAACTGTCAGCTGTTGTCACTGCCCCCACAGGTTTAGCTGCCTACAACATAGGTGGTGTTACATTGCACCGATTACTACTATTACCAGTAGAACACCAGAACAAATTAGACTATTACAAACTTTCTGCAGAAGCTGAAATGGGATTACGCAGAGTATTGAAACAAATGAAAATGCTACTAATAGATGAAGTGAGCAGGGTCTCCAACCTGATATTAGCTTTGATTCACCTCAGATTACAAGAAGTACTCAAAACAGACTATGAAGAGCTCTTTGCAGGAAAACACATTATTGTTTTTGGAGATCGGCTTCAATTAACACCAGTAAAATGTGAGCCTATTTTTAAAACATTAGGACACAAACTCTGCCGTAAAACTGTTGGCAGCATTGGAAATGTCAACCTTTGGCAACATTTCCAATACAAAGAATTAACAGAAAACATGCGGCAATCTGCAGATCTCACTTATGCCAACATTTTAAAAAGTATCAGAGTTGGTATACTTTCTAACGAAGCAGAAGCAATATTGAAAACCCAGCACATTAATGCACTTTATGGTGATAATACACGTGCTACAGATGTTATGGAACAATTAGCCCACAAAAATGTCAATTGTATGGCCTTAATGCCAACTCTTGGAAGCTGTTTCAAATTCAATTAAATCATACTAAGTAAAGAAATGCAACCAATCATGGAAATTAGCGCCACAGACAAACTAGATGTACATAGTATGACACTATCCATGTGTGACCAAGCCACAACAAGACTAAATAGTTTAGAAAAATCAATCTCAAACACAGCAGGCTTAGAAAAGATATTAAAATTATCCTTAAATTGCAGAGTAATGCTTAAACGCAACCTTGACGTGGACCAAGGACTAGTTAATGGAGCACTGGGTACAGTTGTTGGCTTTCAAACATACCCACGCGACAACAAAATTCAGTTTGTCAATATACTCTTTGACAAACTTTCAGAAGTAAAAAGGATAGGACGCTCAACAGCTAGATTCCTTCTCTTCAAAGATATGTATGTACGCAGAGAACAATTTTCTCTAACTCTTGCATACGCAGTCACGATTCATAAATCACAAGGTCTTACCCTAGACCACGCAATGATAGATATTGGTAACACAGTCTTTAAAGAAGGCATGAGCTATGTAGCACTATCACGCTTACGTACACTTGACGGTCTATTTCTAATCAACTTTGATGCAAGTAAAATAAACGCTGATATTCCTTGCATTTTAGAATACAATAGACTTCACTCACTATACACCCCCCATCTAAACACATATTCTGTTCCACAAAAAGTAAAACGTTATAAAAGAAAAATAAATCAAACAGAAATGCAACAGGATGTCACTGCAAATCCTCCAAAGAGAGTAAAAGAAACTAATACTTCATCAAGTACCACAAGCAAAAAAGAATCAATTAGGGAAAGTAAACCAGGTACTTCTTTAAAGAAGGAAGACAAACTCCAAAAAAAGCAGTTAGATACAGAACTACCTGGACCATTTAAATTCTCAAATATAGTTGGTGTAAGTTGCTACGCAAATGTAGCAATGAATATTCTATTTCAATTACCACCAATTGTTTACAACATTTACTTACACAGTACAGACCCATTGTGTTTGCAAATGTTAGTACTTTACAGAAATGCAGTAAACAATCCTGACAACACGTATAGTGTTTATGGAATAAGACAACAATTGGACTACTGTGCTGGAATGGTGAAATTCACTATAAACTCACAGGAAGATCCACAAGAATTTCTAATGTACTTACTACAAGTACTGGAAAACAAAAACATACCTATAAATGAAATCTTTCAGATTTCATACATGTGGAAACATACATGCACTCTCTGCAACAATGCGACACAAGAAGAAATCCCCAATGAACGCTTCATATATATATCAATACCAAATTGTGAATCCATTCCATTTCAGCGACTTGTACAAAATGTAAACCATGGTAGATTATGCTCTACCTGCAATTCAGATAATCGCTACACGTTAGTAATACAAACACATAGTAAATACATAATACTAATGCTTCTACGTTACAATGCAGATGGTACCAAAAACAACTGCAAGCTGACTGGAGTCACACATGGTCAAATATCACTTGGTAAGAAAAGCTTCACAACAATAGGTATAATCTACCACGCAGGAGCCACAACCAATTCAGGGCACTACACTGCATATATAAAAAAGAAATGTGGATGGTTTGAATGTGATGATAGTACCATTACTTTAAAGCGGAGATTACCAGGAAATCTTACAAACGCTTATTTGATGTTCTTAAAACCAAAATTTGATAACTAAACTGTATTTAAACCCTAAGTAAACTTGTGTTAAAAAAATATAAACTGTTAGAATACTCCAAAAGCTATCTAACTGCTCAAAGATTCTACAACAACTAATCAGATAAATGAATACCACTAAATTAGACCAAAATATACACAGTTAGAATACGCCAATTGGTATCTAACTGTCCCAAAATTTAACAATATCCAAATAGATAAATCAATACCACTAAAATATTTCAAAAAAATAGACAGTTAGAATACGCCAATTGGTATCTAACTGCTTCAAAATTTTATAATATCAAAACAAATAAATAATATGTTACTGCTCCAAAAAAATACAACAAGCCAAAGTATAAAGCATTAGCCAGAAACAACAAGTGAACACTGAAAACAAACAAACAAATAAACTGTAGCATAACAGAAAAAGGTTTTTTTTTAATGCAACATGGATTTATTTTTCTCCCACAGACCCAATTATTTTAGCAACAAATACAGAAACTGAGCAAATTGCACAGTACTCTGATTTGTAATCTACTAAATATGAGGGTCCAAAATAAAAAGTCTATTGATTATACAATGTAATAAGTCATTACAAAATACTAATACTAACATGCTATTTTCTTTTATCACAGAAATTAACAAGAAATACATGTACTCCGGTTACTACTATACAATAATAAGGAGAACCATAGCAGCATATCACATCCATAGTATCTAATACCTTTGTTCCTTATACATTTTTTTTTCACCCAAAGTTATAAGCAAATATGAATGTGATATGCTGCGGTGGTTGTTGCCAGGGCATAGAGTCTTGGGTGCTTGGCCAAATGCACCCAAGACTCTATGCCCTGGCAACAACCACCGCAGCATATCACATCCATAGAGTCAAACATTTCAACTATGGTCTATGGAAACTTTTAATGTCCGCGGACATTATGAGTGTTCTTATAACACTTTCCACTTGCCAGCGAACAATACGGACAGCGTTTTCGGGACACCCCCTACGAACATTTCAGAACAACGCGATAGTTCTTAAAACACTTTCAACTTGACAACGAACAATACGGACAGTGTCCTCAGGACACCCCCATTTTGTTTATCTGCGAACATTTCAGGACCCTGCGAGTGTCCTTAGAACACATTCAACTTTCCAGCGAACAATACGGACTATGCCTTCAGGACACCCCCTACGAACATTCCAGGACACCGTGAGTGTTCTTAGAAACGTCTTCAGAACACCCCCATTTTGTTTATTTGCAAACATTTCAGGACACCGCGAGTGTTCTTAGAACACATTCAACTTGACAGAGAACAATACGGACAGCGTCCTCAGGACACCCCCTATGAACATTCCCCGGACACCAAGAGTGTTCTTAGAAGCGTCTTCAGAACACCACCATCTTGTTTATTTGCGAACATTTCAGGACACCGCGAGTGTTCTTAGAACACATTCAACTTGACAGAGAACAATACGGACAGTGTCCTCAGGACACCCCCATTTTGTTTATTTGCGAACATTTCAGGACACCGCAAGTGTTCTTAGAACACATTCAACTTGTCAGCAACAACCCCCATTCATATTTGCGAACATTTCGGGACACAGCGAGTGTTCGACAACGTCTTCAGAACACCCCCATTTTGTGTATTTGTGAACATTTCAGGACACCGCGAGTGTTCTTAGAACATATTCAACTTGACAACGAACAATACGGACAGCGTCCTCAGGACACCCCCATTTTGTTTATTTGCGAACATTTCAGGACACTGCAAGTGTTCTTAGAACACATTCAACTTGCCAGCGAACAATATGGACTACGCCTTCAGGACACCCCCTACGAACATTCCAGGACACCGCGAGTGTTCTTAGAAACGTCTTCAGAACACCCCCATTTTGTTTATTTGCGAACATTTCAGGACACCGCGAGTGTTCTTAGAACACATTCAACTTGACAGAGAACAATACGGACAGCGTCCTCAGGACACCCTCATTTTGTTTATTTTCGAACATTTCAAGACACTGCGAGTGTTCTTAGAACACATTCAACTTGCCAGCGAACAATACGGACTACGCCTTCAGGACACCCCCTACGAACATTCCAGGACACTGCGAGTGTTCTTAGAAACGTCTTGCGAACACCCCCATTTTGTTTATTTGCTAACATTTCAGGGCACCGCAAGTGTTCTTAGAACACATTCAACTTGACAGAGAACAATACGGACAGCGTCCTCAGGACACCCCCTACAAACATTCCCCGGACACCGCGAGTGTTCTTAGAAGCTTCTTCAGAACACCACCATCTTGTTTATTTGCGAACATTTCAGGACACCGCAAGTGTTCTTAGAACACATTCAACTTGACAGAGAACAATACAGACAGCGTCCTCAGGACACCCCCATTTTGTTTATTTGCGAACATTTCAGGACACCGCAAGTTTTCTTAGAGCACATTCAACTTGTCAGCCACAACCCCCATTCATATTTGCGAACATTTCAGGACACAGCGAGTGTTCAACAACGTCTTCAGAACACCCCCCTTTTTGTGTATTTGCAAACATTTCAGGACACAGCGAGTGTTCTTAGAACATATTCAACTTGACAACGAACAATACGGACAGCGTCCTCAGGACACCACCATTTTGCTTATTTGCAAACATTTCAGGACACTGCGAGTGTTTGTAGAACAGTTTCAGTTTGCTTGCGAACAAAACGGGCACATGTTGAGTCCTCAGAACACCCCCCATTCAGTTTATTTAGAACACTTCAGAGCACCCGTGATGTCCGCAGACAAATCGAACACAAAAAGAATGTCTAACACATAAAAAAACACAACTTTCATCCTATCTCATACACTCCCACCCTCCCCAAACACTCCTACACACCAACACACTCTACTAAATACAAATTTTGAACAAAGTTTCACTGCGCTGTCCGCGGACGACCGTGAATCCAAGATGGCGGGCGCTACCGAAAATCTGACGCGCTTCACGCTCCACGCCGTCCAATCAGCGAACACGTTGCATGTCCGCGAACATCACGCAAGCCGATTGGCCAATCAGGACACTGTCCGCGGAGCGAACAGGGAAGTGTGTCCGCGGACCGAACACAGATATCACTAATTTTATTTTACCTACTTTTTGGTCATTTTAAAAAAAACTACTGGACGGATTTTCACCAAATTTGCAAAAGCATGCTTTCGGGACCAAGCCGCTGCTCCTGGTCCAAATTTGGTGAAAATCCGTCCAGCGGTTTGGGCTGTAGACACAAGCAAAAATGTTTTCCCATTCAGTATATGGGAAAAAAAAAGTTTTGGGGCCCCCCCTATAACTTTGTCCCCCCTGGACGAATCCTCACCAAACTTTGCAAAAAAATTCAGAGTGACCCAAATACTTTTTTTGCAAAGTTTGGTGAGGATCCGTCCAGGGAGAGCGAAGTTATAAGCCGCCCAAAAAGTGTTCTTCCTATGGAAACAGCAACTTAACCATAACTACATGGCCACTATCGTGGCCATGTAATATATATATGGCTAGTGAGTGAAGGCCCTTGGTTTATTGATGTTAGAATAACACAGATACACCTCCTTGCTCCCTGCTGAACCCGCACTAGTATTTGCCCCCACTCATGCCCCCTGGCACTCGATGCCACCATAAAACCACTGGGTACCTCCATGCTCTGGTTAAAAGAATTATGGCCAGCAATGCCCCACATCCCGCCGCCTTTTGATGTACCAGCTATGCGCCCCCCTGACCCAATGGTATTCTAGTTCACCCCAACCTTAACTGGCCATGGTGGCAGTTTATTCACTCTTGTACTAACATACTATAATGAGGTCTCCTACTAAATCTAACACAGCAGAAGGATAAAAGTATCTTGACACATGCCGCCTGATAAGGCACCTGGACTCATAAAGCTGCCCTTTTAGAATAACGTCTTTATAATGGTAACTTGAGTGCACTTAGAGTTATGTGCTATTTCTTGTGTGATGTTAGATTAACACCCATATTTTTTACAGGGCAGCATAAACTATAATGTCTACTGAATGGGTATGTGTGGCCACAAGGGCACATGTTAGTACAGCCAAGATGTATCAACTCAGACAGCTCCTGACCTGGTACTCCACCCCGATGAGCACAACTAACCCAAAAGCATCATCACGACATCATGCAGAGTCTCACCAATCAGGAGTGCCGACCCTACAGATTCCATAATTGTCATTCTCCTTTGCCCAATCTCATTGATTCATGTAATCCCTAATTCCCACGTCATAGATGACGTGGATTTGTAACAAAATGTAGATGTTTTCTGATGTTTGGCAGAGCTTTATCAGAGTTTGCAGAGTTCTCTGCTTGCCCTATATTGGTTTGGATAAAACGTTTAACTTCACTCGCACTTGGTCCTGGTCTCATTCCCTGCTGGGGTGTGTCCATTTTTGACTCTCATTGTGGAGTTTTAAATGCCTTTTTGTGGGATGCTCACTTTCAAGTGGTGGCCCCGACGTGATTGCATTCTTTTTGTTCCTTTTGCCATGAGACGTCCCCGGACACAGCGGAGATGCACTGGGCGCCTCCTCAAGAGAGCTGGCTGCCTACGGCATACGGTAATCTTAGACGTGCGCACGCAGTAGGGCAATAGGGTACGGGTCCCACTTCACAAAACCCATAGTACCGCTCGCCATTGAGCTTGGGGCAGCGCCGCCTGAACAGACCGGGTCTGGAGGGTCTCGAATCAAGACGGACACGTGAGTATCTAGTGCGAGCGATATTAAAAGGAGTTGAATATAGATAATAGTATATGAGGTCAAGTTAAAGGGGTTCTTGAGGATAAAAGTGGTGGTACTTTTATTTGTTCTTTTCTTTTCTTTCTTTTGCATATGGCCATTAGGATGAGTTAAGGAGATTACAAGGTGAAAAGGGAATACGGGAACCGAGCTCCGAAAGGGGCTGGAAGGCGGCGCCGCATAGTGCTATCTTGACTAGTACTGGGAATAAGTGAAAAAGAGAAGATATGGGTAGGAGTCTCATATGAGGAGAAGACTCGGAGTACAATTTAGAAAAGCTTTCATTCTTTTTTCTCTTTTCTAAAACTCCATGGGAAGCTATTCTGACAATTTAAGGGTTGAACGGTGCAACGGGTTGAAGTAAATGGGATTAATTGGATGAAGAATAGTGTAGAAGAGAAAGGGAGGTATATGTTGCATGTTGTATGTTAAGCGTTCGTCAAATAAATGTCATGTATTGAACACGTGTTTATTTTGTGATCACAATGTTTTGGTGAATTGGTAAAATGACTGTGTAATGTTTCAATGAAAATTGGTCATTGTAAGTGTGACCCGTCAAGATTTGGTACGCAGGGTATACAAAAGTGGTATATTAGTAGTAGAATATTGCCATTACCAGCAGTGTGTACATAACGCCCACCCATAAAAAGAGGGTGTCAAAAGGGGGTTGAGGGATGGAAGAGTAAAATGGGGGCGGAAACACCTTTGGCCCATATTTGCCAAAATTTGCCAGGTTATGCGGAACGTATAACCAAGTACCATGACCAATGGGACACAGAACTAAAAGGGGAAGGGCTACCCCAGATATGGCCCCAAGGAGGATCTTTTGATAAAAGCGTGTTAGACATGGTGGCCACATGCTTATTTGTAACATACAAAGGAAAACAATTGCAGAATAGAAGAGAGATATTAGACTTATTGAGGTTGTTCGAAGAAGTGCCTCCAATTAAAAGAAAGGAATAAACAATGGAACCGATTGCATCTCCCCTGGCAGCAGAAGATAGTGACAAAAAGGTCGAAGGGAAGGAAGGGCCCGTAGAAGTAACACAACTATATCCCCTTTTGAATAAACCAGTGCCCGCTGAAGGATACAGTGACCCAGTGTATGTGTCAAAACCCACTCCCCCCCAATTGCACCACGATCCACCGCACCCCCACCATATGAATGCCCAAGAACAGGTGGACAGGTGAGTACCCCGGCAATATATATTGCAAAATTGACAGAAGATTTAGATTCCAGGCTATCAATGGCCCGAATGGAACTGTCTAGGTTAAGAGATATATGTGAACAAAGTGGATCAAGTACTTCAAGGATCGAGCAAACACAGATGGCACAGACACCCAACAGGTCCATAGAAGAAGGGTGGACAAAGGGGGAGATACTATTCCGAATCCAGGATGAGCCAACCAGAATAATAGAGCTAGAACAACACACACCTGGCGGAGACACAGTGGAGGAAGGCCTGACCTCAGGTGGGGCAGAGGAGTTATGGTGTGACATAGAGGAAGATGAGCAGGAAGGAAGAAGAATAAGGTTCGCAGCAGGAGGGGTGGCTGTGAGGTTAGATGGAACTCCTCTGGGAAGATCAATGGAGGAAGAATGGAATGGAAGACTAAGAAGCAGAGTGGGTAGAATGGCAGTACTGGGAAAGAAAGGGTCAAAGGTGAGTACTGGGAAGGGAGCAAAAGGGAGGTTACAGCTGCCCTTGATACACCGAAGAGGAGGGAGGCCAAATTATATACCCTGGGATGGGTATGGGCCAACTTGTTGAAATTATTGCCCCCGCTGTCAGGAGGTGCAAGTAAATGTATATACGCATTTGAGAAGCACATTGCAGGGGTTCCCTTGGTGGTAGGCGATGTTAAAAGTTTGCTAGTATCCGCAGTGGGTGATCAAGCTGATCGAGTTTGGCCGAAAGCCGGCTTCCCAGGAATAACAGTAGATTGTGACAGACATGACAGTGCTTCTTTCAACAGAGAAAGAGCAAGAATTTGGGATGCATTGAGAGACACATTCCCAGACACCCCAGATTTACAGTCAGTGATGCAGTGCACGATGAATGATTGGGAGGATACAATGGCTTTCATTTTACGGGTGCAGGAAATGTGGAGAGTGGAAACGGGCACAGCCTGGGATCAGTCAACCTCCTTGGTTTACTTTATTTTAAAGAGAGGGCTCCCAAAAAAAGTTCAGAAAGCACTCAATAAAATAGCTGGGATTGAAGCGAAAGGTCGGCCCGAGATACAAAGCATTATAGTACACCACTGCAAAAGAATCAAAGTAAGAGAGAAGGAGATAGCACAGAGACGGTTGGCAGATGAGGCAAAATTAATACAGACAAAACTGGTGAAGGTCACAGCAGCTGTAGCTGCCCCATAGATAGAGAAGGAGAGGAGGAGGAGTGGTCAGTAGCAATACAAGCTAGAATGGCAGCTAATTCGGTGAGAAACGGACATGAGCAGTGGAATGGTGAGGAACAGTACGGAGGGCCACAGTGGCAAGCGTGAGTGCCTGCGGAGGAAGAGGTGGGTATAGAGGGCAAAGAGGGGGTGGTCCAGGGTACAGAGGGTATGGCGGGTACGGAGGTCTAGGTCCACGGGGAGGACAAGGGAATTGTTGGAATTGCGGGAGGTGGGGACATTTCTCAAGGGAATGTAGAAGCAGACCCATGAATACTTATCAAAATGGACAGCAGTATGGCCACCCCCACCCAGGAAGGGGAGGGGAAGGAGGACAGCAAGATCAGAGATGCACAGATGAGCGCAGGATACAGCCACGCAATGTTCAGCAGCACCCACAATGCCATGAGCGCATGGCGCACGTACAGGGGAACCCATTCGTCATGGCAGCAAATGGTGCACCTGCACCCTTTGGTGGAGTGGCTGTGGTATCAGGAAATGTTTTTGACAATGGGGGAACAACAAGGCATTCAGCATAGGACAGCCCACAGAGAGCGCTTGGTGTCCAGTACTATCAACAACCCTTGATGCAGCAGAGGAACCATTGGTGGGGGCGGAGAAAGGGAGCAAACAATTCATTTTTATGGTACATCCGGGAGCTGAAAAATCATGCCTACAAGAAGGCAGGTTTCCACTATCTAATCGTAAATTGGAAACACAGGGGTTCTCTGGGGCAGTCGTAGTTCCTTAAACAGAAGAATTGGATGTAAAAGCAGGGGGAAAACGGTAGGAGCACCTTTACTGTACTATAAAGAATCTCTGATTAACTTGCTGGGGAGGGACCTCCTCAGCAAGCTCAATATGACCATATAATTCACTGAAAGAGGGATAGTTTGCTCGACCCCCCGGGATCAGCCCATTGTGAGTGATGCTGGTAGTACACACATGAGCCACAGCACCAGAGGAACGCAGCATACCAGTAGACCCAGACATGTTCATTCAGGGGTTAAAAACACTAGCGCCAGTGGTCCCAGAGCTAAAATGCCAAGAGTGGAGGGTACCCGCAGAATTTGTTTTTCGCCCTGTAGCACGCACAGAAATAATGCCAGGAACAGTGATGCCCTTAGACTTGCATGCAGTGTAGGTATCGCCGCAAAGAATAGTAGTTATTGGAATGGACATACATGGGTGTCAGTAGTGCACAGTGTTGTGCATTAATGCTAGCATCGCTCTGCGAGATTTGTCAGATGAGGACCTCTTCACAGATTCAGACAGCGATGGGGATATAATAATGGAGATAGCGATTCCTTGCGTTATCATGATACAAACAAGGCAGGTGCCAATGCAGCTAATGGCAATGGTAGGAGCGCCACCTTCCTTTTTCGACAACGACATGCAACTAGTGTCAAATGACCTATGGACCACAGGCCCACATGATGAAGGGCTGCTGCATGAGGTGACACCAGTAAAGATAAAACTCAAACCTGGAGCATTACTGCCCAGAGTAAAACAGTCCCCCCTGTCCCCATAAGCAGAAGAAGGAATAAAAGAGTCAATCTACGCACAATTGGTGCAGGGAATAATAGTTCTCTCAAACACACCATGCAATACTTTTAACCCCTTCAAGAAAGCAAAGGGCGGGCGTTGAAGGATGATCCAGGACCTACGCCCCCTAATGATGTCATACAAAAGGAATTTCCGTTAGTTCCTAATCCTGCATCAATTCTGTGTAGTATACCAAAATATGCATCATGTTTTATAGTAGTGGACTTGAAGAACGCATTCTTCTCAGTGCCACTAGATCCAGAATCTCGATACTTGACAGCATACACCTTGGCAGGGAAGAGATATGAGCATTTCAGGCTACCCCAGGGATTCTGTGAAAGCCCAAGCATATTCAACAGAATTTTACATGAAGATCTAGGAAATATTGTCACAGAGAGCACGATCATTCAATATATGGATGATCTCCTGATTTGTGGAAAAAATGAAGATGAGTGTAGGAAGGATTCTATTACACTTTTGACATTGTTGGCCACAAAGGTTACAAAGTAGACAAGGAGAAGTTACAATATTGTCAGAAAGAAATATTGTATTTGGGACAATTGATATCAAAAGATGATAAAAGAATCATACCAGACAGGGCAGCTGCAATCAAGGCAGTAAGTGAACCAAAAACAGTGAAAGAAATGCAGAAATCTTTTGGCATGTGCAACTACTGCCATGTCTGGATATCAGAATATGCAGGGTATACAAAGCCATTACTGCAGGGACTCAAAGAAGCACAAAGAGAGAGCACAGAAATACAATGGACAGCAGAAATGCATGAGGCCTTTAGGACACTTAAATGGTTGCTTTCAATGGCACCAGTACTCGGGAACCCAGATTACGAACGTGAGTTTTACTTATTTTCACATTCCAATGGGACGCTCATGACAGCAGTATTATCACAAAAAACATCACTAGGACACAAGCCCCTGGCCTACTCTAGTGGTACACTAGATGCACTGATGCAAGGGCACTTCGCTTGCGAGCAGTCTCTCGCAGCCGCAGCATGAGCAATAGAGAAGAGTGCAACAATTATGATGGGGTGTTCTGTGACACTGTGGAACCTTCACTATTCGCAATATTAGAAAGATCAAAGAGCACATTGACAACGCAAAAAGCCACAGCTTATGAAGTTATTCTATCCAGCGCTAACATACACATAGTGAGGTGTAAAACAGTTAACCTTGCAACATTCATCACAGAAGCATGCACAGTGGAGGACATGCAAACACTCGATTGTGCCACATACAGAGGAGAAGATGGAGTCAGTGAGTGAAAATGCCTTGTCGGAAGGAGAAGTTTATTTTCTAGACGGGTCAGCATCAATAAATTCAGAAACAGGGGAAATACACGTGGGGGTGGCAGTTGTGAGACTGGAGGAAGATGAATATGAAGTACTCATCCAACAGAGACTACCAGCCCATTACTCAGCACAAGCAGCAGAGTTAGTAGCACTCATTGAAGCATTACATGCAGCTAAGGGTTGCGCAATAACAATCTATTCAGACTCGGCATACATGACCACAACAGTACATGGGGGATTGGCAAGGTGGGGGAGAAGAGGATTCCATAGAGCAGACGGATCCCCAGTGCAGCACGCTGAGCTACTAAAAGAGTTGATAGAGGCATTAAAAGAACCTACAGTTGTGGCCATAGTGAAATGCCAAGCTCACACAAACAACAATGACGTCATCTCTTTAGGAAACCCGGAAGCGGACGCTGCCGCGAAAGAAGCTTCGTATTTGACAAACGGGAAAACAGGTGAGTACTTAATGCAGAAACATGCGGAAGAGGATCGCCCTGATGGGTATAATTCAATACCCATATCCCAAATATTTGAGTTGCAAGATGGGGTGTCAGGTGAGGAAAAGGAGTTATGGGAAAACAGAGGGTGCAGCCAGTCATCCACTGATCTCCTATGGTGCCAGAAGAACACAGGTAAAGTAGTCATGCCCCGCAAATTACTAGATTTAGCTTTCCAACAGCTTCACTTCCCAGCTCACAAATGCAAACAACACATTGCCGCAGAGATACAAGAAAATTGGTTCATACCAGGGCTGCAGGAACAACTTTCAAAATTAACAATGGAGTGTACAACATGTCAGATATATAATTCAGGAATGACATCAAGAACATTGCGAGGAACACTGCCCAAACCAACAGGCCCCTTCAGAGAGCTGCATAATGTTTATGCCGATATGGAGAAAGATGCAATGGGTCATGCTACATGATAGTGGTGGTCTGTCCCTTTCCAAGATGGGTGGAGGCAGGACCGTGCGCCCACCCAGGTGCGAAGTGCACTGCAAAGTTCTTAGTGCGGGAAGTGTTTCTGCGCTGGGGAATTTGTGACGTAATTTGCTCAAACAATGGCACACATTTTGTTAATAATCTATTTAAATAAGTAACAGCACTGCTAGGCATAACACATAAACTGTGCACTATTTATCACCTGCAATGAAATGGCGTGGTTGAGAAGATAAACGGCCTCCTGAAGGGAAGTTTGTTGAAATTATGCTTTACACTAAAGAAGAACTGGGTGTACTGTTTAACCCTGGCCTTGTTTGAACTGAGAAATCAACCTAGCAAACACCACCATTTGTCCCCACATGAAATTGTGACAGGGAGGTGCATGCATACTGCACATTCTCCACTCCGCAGGCATTCAGATGCTCACTGAAGTGCTACAGTACTAGGGGAAGAATTCAATGAATACTTGACCAAGCTCACAAGAGCCGCTCGTATCATAGCAAAGCAGCTAGTACTCACATTTACACGTGAATAATCAAGTGACACTATAACACTGGCAGCAGATAGTCCAACAGGTCGGCTAATGCAGGGGAAGATGGTGTACGTGAGGAGTTTTGTTCATCGGTGGAACTCTCCAAGATTTCATGGCCCGTACGAAGTAATGTATTGCACACCCACTGCTGTTAAAGTGAAGGGCCTGAGATATTGGATACATTTGACAGACATACGAAAAACTTATGAAAGTGTAACACAGGGAACAGAGGAGAGAATGAATGAAGAAGAAACACAGACTTCATAAGGAAAAGGCGTACATTTAATGGTACC
Organism: Ambystoma mexicanum; assembly: GCF_040938575.1. Taxonomy (NCBI): domain Eukaryota; kingdom Metazoa; phylum Chordata; class Amphibia; order Caudata; family Ambystomatidae; genus Ambystoma; species Ambystoma mexicanum. Next base: position 948,887,799 of record NC_090931.1, on the reverse strand, counting down.
TATGTGACAACTGAAAGGAAAGTTAATAACTAAATATCCTGATGTACATAATAATGGTAATGAAATGAAGATATGTTATTTCTTTTTCTCTCTCTCTCTTTCTCTGAAATAATTATGAACAATATAACAGAAGGAAAGAAGTATAAAGAAATTGATGTTATGGGTTGCTTAATGCACTTTTTGTCTCATTATGTAGGAGAAACCATGGCAACTGAGGAGGCCCCCACCACAAACTACTTTAGAATAGATAGAAATGGAAACACTAATTTTGACTTGCATAGATATTCTTATGAGTGTGGTTTGTTTGTGTGGGCTGTGATATTTTTTACAATGATGTTTGGCCTAGTGATATACTGGGCTGTAGCATTTATATCTATCGATATAAATGAGGGGGAAGGAAATGGAACGAATATGATAAAACAAGGGACCCACCTCATATGGAATGGCTTTAAGCTCATATGGGGACATGGTACCCATCATGATGGCACATGGCACCCCAATGACACAAACGATGAACAGGTAGCCCCACGTCTTATTGCCCCATACAATGCCTCTGAATACAATGTTTATGAACTTAACGATCCAAATCCTTCTGCGTTACCTTGGTTATATGATGACACCACCACTGCTGTAACACCAACATTTGAAACATCCATAGGTTATGAACTAACCACAAGTGTAAAGGGAGAAATTGCGGAACAAGCCGAGAGGTTTAGGGCTTTGTATAATGAATGGGAAAAGTGGGGTGCGGGGGGAACACCTTTAATGCAGCATGATGTAGAAAAAGGAAAGTAAACTGCAGAAGCAATAGGAGAATGAGGGAGGTTGGGAGGAGGAAGTACGATGAATACTCTGGGTTAGGGTTAGACACAATAGAAGATCCCAGACACCCGCACCAGTCCAACAAGTGGTATGCAGACATGAGTTCCACTGCCTAACAAACGCCAAACGAGAGCTGTTACGTGTGCTCTCTAATACCCCACGCCTCAGGTACCCCCAAGGTGCTACTGCCACAAGAACTACCTCTTACAGATGCCCAGTGTCTCCTTCATCTCACCTTATGTAGAATAAAGAACACCTTCCAAGCACACACTGTTTCTTTGGAAATGCTGCAGAATGAAAAAACGTGCCACTCGAGACCTAAATGATTGGTATGCCTGAAGGAACCGTTGCTAGTGATTAAAGGGACATTTTACTCCGATAACAAATGGAAAGAGGAACAAGTTACATGCAAAGTAGAAGCACTATGAGAGTTGGCAGCAGAGAAATTGCAATGGGTCAAGAAAACATGCGCTCCAGTATGGGCCGAACACATCACAAAGCTTACTTGGGTCAGAGCCCTGGAAAAACCCTTCAAACTGCAAAAAGAAATTACATATGAACTGTGCTTCCTCGATGAAGGGAAAACTAACATGGGTCCATATAAGAACTTTAACAAGACGCTCATCATCCCAGATCTGAAGAAAGGGACAGGTGCCCTGATGGACACTTACTGGGTTTGCGGTAAACAGGCATACTTGCACCTCCCATAGTCCTGGAGGGGCTCGTGTATCAAAGGGGGGAAGGGGCTGCCGTCCAGAGGACACACATCCAACGGATGAGACGCCAGTGTATGCCCTATCCACGGACAACATGCAAAGCCCGGTATCCAGAAAAAGGAGGTTGTCCAATTACTCATCCAAAGCATCCACAGAACTCTTGGTGAAAATAAATTCCAAATATGTTCCGGCTGTTCAATTCTGCTGAAACGTTCTTCGCCTCCCTTATTCCAAGTATCCAAGTGCGAGCCAATGCAAAATGGCTTCAAATCACACCCTGGGAGCTGATCCAACTGGCCAACGACACAGAAGAGGGATTCAACGTGTTCAAGGTGGAGCTGAGGGCCCTGCGGCTAATGACAATGCAGAACAGGTATGTCCTAGACCTGTTGACGGCCATGGATGGAGGTGTTTGCTGAAAAATTGGGAGCGCATGCTGCACTTTCGACCTTCTGCAGACACGGACAATGTCCCACGTTATCGCAACCGTACACAACCTCGGTGAGCGGATGAAGAAAGAAGTAGGAGTGGAACCGAGCTCATGTTTCGCCAACATTTTTTCAAGGGTACCTTCCTGGCTCGGATTGACTGTTAAGTTATTGGTACCCGTCATTGTCTGTTTGCCCCTGATTTTTTGTGTGTGCCAGTGGGTCTTCGGTGCTGCGCAAACACAGTTCCTAATGGTGCAATGATGATGGTGACAATGGGCAACGCTAGAGGAGTGGCACTGATGACACAAGAAGCACAAATTAACCATTAAATCTTTTCTATCTGAACTTCTGGCGCAATTTGTGTGGTGGCATTTTGTTGTGTCATTATATTTAAGAGAGTAGTGGGTATACTCTAAGCCTACACACAATGCGACAGAACTCCTGTTCTTGAACTCAGTCATACCAAAGGGAAAAAATTAAAAAGAGTTTGACTTCATGTCGCACTGGGATTCCCCTCACCCAAACCCACTCTAATCAGGATCATATTCATATTTGGAAGATACCTGCAATTTAAAAAGTGGTGAAAGTAGTCTAATGAATTACATAACTGGTCATATTCTTAAGTGAATCACTGAAGAAACTAGTAGAACCTTTGGTGGGGAGAGTTCACTATTTAGACAGACACTTCACCACTATACAATTTGTTTGAACCCTTCTGTTTTCACTTCCACATTGGATCAGTACAAAATAATAAAAAATATGAATACCCAAAGTGATCATGAAAAACATTGATCTTTTATTGTTTACACAAGAGCATCCGGGATAATGTTCACTTAACAATTTTGACTGCAGTTTTTCACACTTGTAATTCTTTGATTCCTTTTTAATAAGTGCCACGCCACCAAACACTAGGGAAATAAATCCCAGCATATAAGGGAAATTGGAGTTTGCACAGTATTCTTTTAGAACATTGTAGATGGATTCATGCCTTCTCTTTTGTGTGATGTGGGGAGGCAGGATGCTAGGTCTGAGTTTTGTGTTATGCAGGTGGGTCTTGTCTTGTGTTGTCAGATGTGGGGAGGCAGGACACCAGTCATGGATCTCTTGCCAACTAAGTTTGGCTTTTGGAGCCAAACCAGATCCCCTAACTCAGGCTTGGCCCTGCCCATGAATTGTTTGGTTGCCCGACCTCTCTTAAATACATTTTAAGTATGTGAAGGGGTGATATAACAAGCCCTTTGTTAAACATTTATTTACTTGAACAGAAATCAGAGCACGTTCCTTTGATTCTTTACTGAATAACTTATTAGCATCTCCCTCTTAAGCTTGAGCAACATATGAGGTTTCTTTTTCAGACGAAATGAAATGAATTTGCAATTGTGCCACTGTAACCTTAAGATGATGCCTACATTGTGATACAATTGCATGCAGCAGCAATATAGAGAAGTCATTTGAACAACATCCCCCTCAAGGAATCACACTAAGCATTTCATATAATGGCAACATCAGTCTATGCCATTGAAAGAAAAGGTTGGGATGCTGCTTCACACAGCTTCAGATTCATTGCACCCAACTGAAGTAAGTCATTATTCTCATATAGCAATTCTTTTCTACTATATTGCACCAATGAGTACACAAGGACCTGGTCTGTGTCATTTCAGACTAACAACATATTTAACAAAGTGTAAATACAGTTCACGCTTGAATCCCTAACAAGTCACAATCTGGATGCCTTCTCCGATTACCTCATATTGATTAGGTGATTATATTCCTAGATAACCTAAGAAAGCGCCAGTGTTATTTTTCATGTATCTATGAAAAGTTATATATCTTCTGTAGATTCCTTCGTTCTTCTCGTTTCCCCATTTAGTGTAGCTTTTACTTGGTAAAAGTCCCAATCAGGATGCCATCTCTGATTATCTTGAATTTAATTTATAAAGTGAATTATTTTTCTAACGGCATTCACAATCAGGGAAGTCATTTGGGGGTTGCCAGGGATTGCAGATGCGACCCCTGTGGAGTCCCTTGCTAACCCTGTAAAACATCATTTTTTTAAAATGGAAGCTCCATAGCACTGGAGTAGCAGGGGCCCTTGCACATAAGGGTTGGAGCTGACCCGGGCCAGTCCTCATCCATCAGGGTGAAGGCTGGGCTGGGGCTTGCAGCGTGAGAAGGAAACACTCAGTAGGGTGAGCTGTCCATGAAATGTGGCACATGGCACATGCCATGTTCAGCTCCATCCCCTTGTCCTCCGGCTTCATTGTGGCCCATGTACAGGAAGCTCTCTCAGCTTCCTGGTTCCTGTTTGTGAGCAGCACGGAGGAGCCGAGGGTGACCTGGAGTAATGGACCGAAGCTGGAAAAACAGGTAAAATGGCTTTTTATTTCAATGTGATTCGTATTATACATGTCTAAAGTGCGTGCCAGATGTATGTATGTGCTATGGGTCAGTGAGTGGTGGGTGAATGAGAAGAAACGTGCTAATGTGTGTGTTTGCATGTTCTGCATGGATTTCAACCTGTGTGGAGAGTGCAGTGAGAGTGGGTGTAAGAGAAGGTGCATGAGTGAGTCACTTGTGGGTGAATGAGTAGGAATGTGTGTGTTTGAATGTTCTGGGTGGAAACAGGTGTTAGAAGCATCTGAAGTTCGTGTCCCATCACTTTCCATGATGTCATTTGGGGATGCATAGTCAAATTACTTCACTTCCTGTGATGTCATCAGAGGTCAAGGGTCGTGTGATGTGACTTCCGCTACCCTTGCATTTTGGTGAAATGATGGCCTGTTGAAAATGCACCAATATGAGTTTTTTTTTTATAAATACCACGGATGGTATATAAATTACCTCTAATGGGGACAAGCCCACCCACATTTACCTGCCTTTGTCTCATTCTGTTGTCCAGACTTGCTTGGATTGGCATTGTGAAAGCAAGCTTCTCACTTTACTAACAGTTAGAAACATTATTCCTTTGTATTGATAAATAGTTCAGTCATGAATAGTAGTGTTGGTTCTTGATGCTACTTGAGTTGATGGTCAATTTCTTATTGTAGTTTATTCACTCCTTGGTCAGTTGTGCTCCCATGTTGAATAGAAATGCACCATTTGTTGACTCTTCCATTGCGCTGTTTCCATGTCTGCACTGAGCATAACATACCCACCTATTAATACATTAATTTTCCTTTGAATTGTTTAACAGGGAACTAATATGATCATGGCCCCAATTAAACTGCAATATTTGATTCATTCAAAACCCCCCTACCCCTACTTGATCTAAAACCTTGTAAGGATCTTCCATTCACATATTGTCAAGGTGGTGCATAGGATATGAATGTTGTAACTCTTATATTTAATGAGATAGATTTTTAACACATGCTAACCTTTGCATGATATTTCAGAATCACATCCCCATTACAATCTATACAGGAAGACATTCATATCCAGTGTGAAGACCTACAAAATGGATCTTTCTCTAGGTGAAACATGTTGATCTGTATTATTTGTTTTTTTGGCCGAATTAGAATAGGATAGAAGATGTATGCTGTTTTTAGTTACTCAACCTTTGGCACATGCTCATTTTCCTCTTTCACTGCACTCATATTTTCACACCTAGGTCAATTCGTTTTCTGTCCAACCAATCATCTTGTGTTTCCATAATATCCTTCTTTATTTATCGATTGTCATTGAGCTATTTGTAACTTTCTACTAATTAAATCGACTCATTCTTAACATTAAATGCTTCTCTGTTATTACACATTGACCTTCAAGAATGTCTCAAAACGCCATTGATGATAAATTATATTTCAGAAACAAATGACATCTTCAGACATCTCCTTAAATAAGCTCATTGTACTTTCTCTGGTCGTGGGTGCTTATTTTGTTGCCCGTAACTCGAAGTTTATCGATTTCACTCTGGAGGCCTCGCTCATTTTCCCTGATGTCACACCCCTGTGTTGCAGGGTCTGTTCAGGGATCCAAACCGGTACCAGTCTACTATGTGGTGTATGCAAGCAAGCCCTGACTAATGTCTGTGTGTGTATAACTACAGCGAACTTTCAGGCTAGGTCATGTGTCTTTCAATGTTTTACCTGTGCTAGTACATCTATGAAATTACGTCATGGCTTCCTATTGCGAGTGACCTCTCTTTCTGGATTTTACTACATGGCCCTGGGTATTCTGCGTGTGGGTTGTTTTAAGATTTCAGTATCAAGGATTACCTATCTTTTCATGATTTGCTTTGTACTTGTGCTGACCTGTCCTTTCCGTTTTATTGATTTTTCTTTTATTTCACTTTCTTTTTTCTTGTTCTCTCATCATTTTTGATGTGGCTGCCAAATTATATATAGTTTTTGTATATAAATATGTGATACGGTGGTCGGTCAAAATCTCGAAAAAAATTCTCTTTTTTAATTATATATTTATTTTGGGGTCCGGGATTAAAAAAAAATGGTAAAAAAAAGAGAGGTTGGGGGTGGGGAACCCCCCCATTTCTAATAAAAAACGTCATAAAAATAATTTCGACTTTTTCTTTTTCGGCCTTTTTTTTCGAGATTTTTTTTCGAGATTTTTTTTTCGGTCTTATGACCATAAACCATGTGATACATGTACTTCTAGATGTCTAACCAGCATTTTAACTAGTGTGACAAAATCTTGGTGTGGACAAATAACATAGGTAAGGTGGTGCCACCAAGCAATTGCGATTTTGTATAGTTGACAGTCACCTTCTTGGGTGCATCACATAGTGCCCTAATGTTTTCAGTCACTTTTGGGTTTTTATATTTTGGGGTTACTCCGCATTCAATCCCAACAGGTGGGCTTGGTATAGCTTTGAGGTGGTGATTCTTTAATTATTTCTCATTATACTGTCCTTGAACCATCTTTCAATTATATTTAGTCCTTTTTGAACATCAAAT